>NC_086452.1:448067539-448430039 GCF_028390025.1 Pseudophryne corroboree | reverse complement strand
TGACCGGCAGCGACTGTAGCTGCTTTTAGTGCAACAAAACACAAGTTTTGGCACAAAGGAGCACGTTTCCAATACTGTCATTTATGTTACAAGCTTGATTCCACCTTTTATTAAAAGACAGACAAAAGGTTAGTCATTTAATATATGGCTGATTTGGATGATTTTTTTTTTTTTTCCCCCAGAGTTAATTCAAGTGTTCTAATTCTTTATAACTTAAGACAAAAAGTGCAGCAGAAAAATAATGCATTGTTCCACAACTGGTTTGCTAATCCAGCTCCAAGAATTGTGCGTAATTTATCAAGTTCACCCTTTGGCAGCAGTTTGTTTAAACAAATGATCACTAAACTCCTGTGTAATTTGCAGGTCTTCTGCCCAAAGCTATAAGAAAAGGTGACATGTAACATGAACCATTCAAAAAAGCAGAACAGTGTAACGTCAAATTATCTGCCGTCTGCAGATTTTGGAAGTGTATGCGTTGGCGGATGTGCAGGCCTCGGGGTGAACGGGCCACCCTACAAATACATTATGAAAAATAAACTTTTTTTTTTTGTGAAACACTAAATATTGCTAGTCCTTTCATTTCTTCTTAATGTTTGAAAACTGTTTTTCTTGGCTCCGAGTGTTTGGGAAATCAAACTAAGCTGCTATTAGACTTATGTTCTCTCAGTTACATTAACGTTTTACTAATTTATCTCAAATTACTTGCTGGGTGATTTGGCCTCTCTATGGGTAAACGGTTGTGTGCAGGAATTTACAGTCAGGTTGTGATGGGGGGTATGACCTGGTCTAACACAGCGGTACTCCCTATGCGGCCCTCCTTGGCTGCTATTGCGGCCCCTCAGTCAGGGACGGATTACCAGTGTGGGTTCCAATTTTTGTAGACTTTTTTGTGTACTTAATTGAATGGAAAAAACAAGGATGCTACGAGTTTCATTGCCTCATGCGCTGGTGAGAGGAGGGAACTCTCATCATCCTGCAGTCTTCATCGTCTAACACTCACACTTTGATAAATATCCCCTAACTCTGTTCCGCTGCCGCTGCCGTCATCATGAACTGCCTCCTGCCAGCGTTCCATCTGCGGTCCACACGCCCCGGAAGATCAAGATCACAAGATACAATGTTACGCTAGTCTGATTGACAAGTGTCTGTCGGTGAATATATACTGAGATAAATGTACAAATACAGTTTATTGGTGAAGATAAACGATAATGACTACAACATTATGCAGTTTAACAGAATGATAATAAACAGAAACAATTTAAAATTAGATATGTGCGGGTTCAGAGTTACTCAAATCTTAACGCTAAATTAGCGCAAGTTCGGATTTATCCTGATTTTTTGGATAGCCAATAAGATGCTGTTTTGAGATCCGGGTAAATCCGAACCGGCACATCTCAATTTAAAAAGATAAAAAATACTATTGAGCTTTGAGCCATTCCTCAAGAACAGTGACCAACTGAGACACTGAAGAAGGTCAAAACAGTCTGGAACGCACCAGTCGCTCCAATTCGTCCCAGAAGTTCTCAATGGGGTTAAGATCTTGACTCTGAGCTGGTCAATCCATCCGTATTACCGAATTTTCTGTATACCAGTCCAGCATCGTCCTGGAAGCATAACACTGCGCAACCTACAATGATCCCCTTTACAAACTCAGTTAGCTCCTTCCGGCAAGTCATTTAATTAGCAAATAATCTAAATCAGTGCCCCTCTACCCGTTTGATGCCTTCACAAACAAGTGCCTACTGCAGGAGCACACCATGTCTCACGCGTACGGGGTGGGGGGGGGGGGGGGGGGGGAGGTCTACATAGTATAGCATTAATTAAGCACTGATGACCCACATTGGGAAAAAGTATTGGTCACGATCCGGGTAACTAAACACACTTACTTGCCATCCAAGTACCTTCTGAGACTGTCCCTGCACTCCAAGCCTGGATTCCATCTGCGCTGTCTGCGTGCACGGCATCTCCACGGTCTCTCCACAGTGATCCCGGCGACGCTGACATGACAGCTATCCAGCATGTCCATCCTGTCCTAGCGGGTGGGGTCTCCTGCTCTCCGCGGCCTCTGCCGCCGCCATTACTACAAGCTTCCACATGCTGTTTATAAAGACTTTTCCCTCCAGAGCCAAACATGGGCGCAGCCATGTTTGGGTTAAGCACATGACTCTCAACAGCCAATCCGCTGTACACAGAATCCTCTGTAATTGCTCAGCCAATCCCTGCTTCCCAGCAGGTATAAGTATCCTGAACCAAGGCTTCCTGTTGTCAGTGCTATGGTTGTCTAACCCAGTGTTGGATGTCTCTACATTCTGTGGTTGTCCTTGCTTGCTGTCTCCAGGTATTCCAGCTCCTGTGACCTTGCTCCACTTAAAGAGACCTCACACCAGTTACCATCCTGCGGTGCTGCCTGACTCCAGCGGTGTTTCCACATTGCCTCATGTTACCAGCAGTGTTCCTTCACCGTCTCCAGTTCTCAGCAGTGTTCCTACATCGTTTCCAGTCACCAGCTGTGTTCCTACATCGCCTTCAGATCACCATCGGTGTCACAACATCGAACTCTATCATCATCGGTGTCTCAGCATCGAACTCTGTCACCACCATCTGTGCCAGTTCACCCAGCATCCTCGGCAGTCCTCCAGCTCTCAACCTACCTCGGTGCTCTTCCATCGACTCCAGCTTCCAGTGAGTCATCCTCTGGTCAGTATAAGTTCATTTCGTCAGTACAGTGGTTAGCTGTTAACATCTATGGATAATACCATCTCAGTGTCTTCCAAGACTGTGCCATATTGATATCGTTCTACACTTGTTACTACCGTATCTGAGGAACTGTGCTGCTATAATTACACTGAATTCTAATTCCTGAGCATTGGTTCTTTCACCTAACTGCCGTTGTGATTATTGAACTGTGTGCACAATAAAGAACTTGACTTTTACACATCTGTCGTCTTGGTCACGCCTTCGGGCGTCTGTGCTAAGGGTACCCTGTATGTTCCGGAATCCCATACTGCCACCCAGGTTCACATATATACGTCAGCCCCTACGCCTGAGGCTTCCCCAGGTCATCCTCAACCCTCAGGCGTGACAGTGCCTCCTAATTTCATGAACGGGCATAAGCCTTGTACTTGAGGGTATGGGTCGTTGGGTCGACCCAACTTAGCTCGACCTAATGCCAAAGTCGACCTAAGTTGGGTTGACCCAATGCATGTCGACCTAATGCCAATGTCAACCTAATGACTGTCGACTTAAGATGGGTCGACCTAACGACCGTATCCCGTACTTGAAAGTGAACAATCTAACCTCTATTGCCATCTTAACTTTTTTTTTAATTACTTTCATTTATCTAATCCGCATTTATTCACCTATTATATATAAATATTTTTATTTTTATTTTTTTATGATTGATACACTAGTTACAACTCTTTACAAAAAACTTGCGTCCCTCTTGTACTAGCGGCTCTTAAAAAAAAGTTTCCAATGAGTCCATTAGTAACAGATAACCCAGTTTTACCAATTAACTTGTTTCAATTTTCTAACTGACATTCTGCAAGTGGGGGCAGCAACGGGGAGCGTTACAGAAAACCAGTGTCGGCACTCGGTTTCTGGGCATGTTGAAGCCGGCGGCTGTGCCCTTGCTTGAAGTTTTACCGGCCTCAGCAGCACTGCTTTGCTGGACATCCTGAGTAACTGATTCATGACGGCTGGAGCTGGAAACTGGTGCTGTAGCCCTGTAGAGCTGAAAACCTGGCACCATCTAGAGAGACGCTTAAATCTAGTATAAAGCCAATTAGCATAGACGAAGCAACATTTCCGTTTGCCAGAGATACACTTAAGATTGTTAGCAAACAATGCATTTTGGTTGTGTTTGTACAGATTAACGTAATATACCGTACATTCTTATTTTTGTATCCCGATGATAGAGCGTCAATGTATTGGTCAACAGTCAATAGATCGGCACCATATGGTCGACATACATTAGGTCGATAGATACAAAAGGTTGAAACAGGTCCGGCTCCAGGCATGTTCGAATTGAGCCGAGGCTGGTTATGCTTAGGAGGGGGGACCCCACGCCATTTTTTTCAGGGTTTTTTAACCATTTTTGTGCCGTCCAAAAAGTCGAATCCAGGACGCACTTATCCGTCAATTGGTCCATTTTTCGACAGCGGGACTGTCGAATCCGTTTTTTATTGAATATGTCGAATTCCGGCACCCGCCGGCCGGAATTAGATGGTCGAATTATGTCGAATTTAAAAAAAGGCGAAAAAAAGCCGCAATTCGCCCGGAATTGCATATACCCCTATGTGTATCTGGCACTATAAGGCAGGTAGGCAATGTAACAAAGCAATGAGGAAGGCTAGTCAGATGCTTGGCTGCATTGGGAAAGGAATCAGCAGCAGAAAGAAGTAATAATGCCACTGTATAGGTCATTGGTACGGACTCATCTAGAATACTGTGCTTAATTCTGGAGGCCATATCTTCAAACGGATATTAATACATTAGAGAGTGTACAAAGAAGGGCAACTAAAATGGTGCATGGCCTACATCACAAAACATACCCAGAAAGACAAAGAAATCTCAATATGTATAGTTTGGAGCAGAGAAGGGAAAGGGGGGACATGATAGAAACTTTCAAATATATCAAGGGTTTTACCAAAGTCCAGGAGGGAAACATTCGCCAAATGAGGAGAAGCAATAGGACACGAGGACATGCACTGAGACTGGAGGAGGGGAGGTTCAGGGGAAATTTGCGCAAAAATTACTTCACAGAAAGGGTAGTGGACAAGTGGAATAGCCTCCCATCAGAGGTGGTAGAGGCTGAGACAGTAGAGCAATTTAAACATGCATGGGATAGATATAAGGATATCCTTACAAAGAAATAAGGATCAAATAAGGTTTGAGATAAAAATATGATTTTAATACCTACCGGTAAATCCTTTTCTACTAGTCCGTAGAGGATGCTGGGGTCCACTTCAGTACCATGGGGTATAGACGGTTCCGCGGTTCCATGGGCACTTTAAGACTTTTCAAGGGTGTGAACTGCCTCCTCCCTCTATGCCCCTCCTCAAGACCTCAGTATAGGAACTGTGCCCAGGGAGACGGACATTTCGAGGAAAGGATTTACTTTTAATTTAACGGTGAGATTCATACCAGCTCACACCTCAACCATGCCGCACAACATGGCATTCAACATAACACATGCCAACGGGCATGAACAATTGCAGCAACATGCTTAAAAAAACCGTAACACAACACTTGTGTAATTATAAAATTAACAACTGCAGTAAAGTACGCACTGGGTCGGGTGCCCAGCATCCTCTACAGACTAGGAGAAAAGGATTTACTGGTAGGTATTAAAATCCTATTTTCTCATACGTCCTAGAGGATGCTGGGGTCCACTTCAGTACCATGGGGTTATACCAAAGCTCCAGTACGGGCGGGAGAGTGCGGATGACCCTGCAGCACTGATTGACCAAACTTGAGGTCCTCATCGGCCAAGGTGTCAAACTTGTAAAACTTTGCAAACGTGTTTGCCCCTGACCAAGTAGCTGCTCTGCAAAGTTGTAATGCCGAGACCCCCCGGGCAGCCGCCCAGGATGAGCCCACCTTTCTAGTAGAATGGGCATTTACCGGTTTCGGAATGAGCGTGCTGAATCGACCCTCTGATCCAGCGCGCAATGGTCTGCTTAGAAGCAGGACACCCAATCTTGGCCCTCATTCCGAGTTGTTCGCTCGCTAGCTGCTTTTAGCAGCAGTGCACACGCTAGGCAGCCGCCCTCTGGGAGTGTATCTTAGCTTAGCAGAATTGCGAACGAAAGATTAGCAGTTCTGCTATTAAATATTTCTCTGCAGTTTCTGAGTAGTTCCAGACGTACTCCTAGATTGCGATCACTGCAGACTGTTTGGTTCCTGGTTTGACGTCACAAACACGCCCTGCGTTCGGCCAGCCAGTCCCCCGTTTCCCCAGCCACTCCTGCGTTTTTGGCTGGCACGCCTGCGTTTTTTTAGCACACTCTCGGAAAACGCTCAGTTTCTGCACAGAAACACCCACTTCCTGTCAATCACTCACCGATCAGCAGAGCGACTGAAAAGCGTCGCTCGGCCCTGTGTAAAATTGCATAGTTTTGTGTGAAATTACTTAGCACATGCGCCCTGCGGCCCATACGCATGCGCATAACTGCCAGTTTTTAGCCTGATCGCAATTCTGCTAAAAACGGCAGCGAGCGAACAAATCGGAATGACCACCCTTGTTGGGAGCATACAGGACAAACAGAGCTTCTGTTTTCCGTAACCGAGCTGTTCTTGCGACATAAATTTTTAAAGCTCTAACCACATCAAGAGACTTTGACGCAGTGAAGGTGTCAGTATCCACTGGCACCACAATAGGTTGGTTTATATGGAAAGACGAAACCACCTTTGGGAGAAATTGTTGGCGAGTTCTCAACTCTGCCCTATCTTCATGGAAGACCAGGTAAGGGCTCTTGTGAGACAAGGCCCCCAATTCAGACACCCGCCTTGCGGATGCCAAGGCCAAAAGCATCACCACTTTCCAAGTGAGAAACTTCAATTCTATCTCCTGCAGAGGTTCAAACCAATTCAATTGAAGGAACTGCAACACCACATTAAGGTACCACGGCACAAATGGAGGTTGGATGTGCAGCACCCCTTTCACGAGCGTCTGAACTTCTGGAAGGGAGGCCAATTGCTTTTGAAAGAAAACCGATAAGGCCGAAATCTGGACCTTGATTGAACCCAATCTAAGGCCCGCATCCACACCTGCCTGCAGAAAATGGAGAAAACGTCCCAACTGAAACTCTTCCGTAGGAGCCTTCTTGGATTCACACCAAGACACATATTTTCTCCAAATACGGTGGTAATGTTTAGACGTTACTCCTTTCCTGGCCTGAATCAGAGTGGGAATGACTTCTTTGGGAATACCCTTTCGGGCTAGGATCCGGCGTTCAACAGCCATGCCGTCAAACGTAGCCGCGTTAAGTCTTGATACACGCACGGCCCCTGCTGCAGCAGGTCCTCGCAAGGAGGAAGAGGCAGAGGATCTTCTATGAGCAACTCCTGAAGATCAGGATACCAAGACCTCCTTGGCCAGTCTGGGGCAATGAGGATTGCTCGAACCCTTGTTCTTCTTATGATTTTGAGAACTTTTGGTATTAGTGGAAGTGGAGGGAAAACATATACTGACCGAAACACCCACTGGGTCACCAGTGCATCCACCGCTATTGCTTGAGGGTCTCTCGACCTGGAACAATATCTCTGAAGCTTCTTGTTGAGACGAGACGCCATCATGTCTACTTGAGGAACTCCCCAAAGACTTGTCACCTCTGCGAAGACTTCTTGGTGGAGGCCCCACTCTCCTGGATGGAGATCGTGTCTGCTGAGGAAGTCTGCTTCCCAGTTGTCCACCCCCGGAATTAAAATTTCTGACAGAGCTCTAACATGTCTTTCTGCCCAGAGGAGGATCTTTGTCACCTCTGCCATTGCCGCTCTGCTTTTCGTTCCGCCTTGACGGTTTATTTACGTGACTGCTGTTACATTGTCCGACTGGATCTGCATGGGTTGATCTTGAAGAAGATGCACCGCTTGTAGAAGGCCGTTGCAAATGGCTCTCAATTCCAGAACGTTTATGTGAAGACAGGTTTCCTGACTTGACCATTTTCCCTGGAAGCTGTTTCCGTGTGACTGCTCCCCAGCCTCGGAGACTTGCATCCGTGGTTACTAGGACCCAGTCCTGAATCCCGAACCTGCGTCCCTCTAGTAGGTGAGAACTGTGTAGCCACCACAGGAGCGAAATTCTGGCTTTGGATGACAGGATTAACTTCTGGTGCATGTGTAGGTGGGATCCGGACCACTTGTCTAATAGGTCCCACTGGAATACTCTGGCATGGAATCGGACAAACTGTATGGCCTCGAAGGCCGCTACCATCTTTCCCAACAACTGAATGCATTGATGGATCGACACTCTTGTTGGTTTCAAAATTTGCTGACCATTCTCTGGATTTCCAGAGCCTTTTCCACTGGACGAAATACCCGCTGTACTTCTGTATCCAGTATCATCCCCAGAAAGGACAATCTTGTTGTCGGTTCCAACTGTGACTTTGGAAAATGTATGATCCAACCGTGTTGTTGGGACTACCGACAGGGAGAGTGCAATGTTCTGCACCAACCGTTCCCTGGATCTCGCTTTTATCAGGAGATCGTCCAGGTAAGGAATTATATTGACTCCTTGTTGTCGAAGGATGACCATCATCTCTGCCATCACCTTGCTGAATATCCTCGGTGCCATGGAGAGTCCGAACGGCAACATTTAGAACTGGTAATGGCAATCCTGTACTGCGAGTCTCAGATACGCTTGATGAGGAGGATAAATGGGAACATGTAAGTAAGCATCTTGAAGTCCTCATTCTCCAGACTGGAAATCACTGTTCTCAGAGATTCCATCTTGAACTTGAACCTTTTTAGGTAAAGATTCAGAGATTTCAGGTTTAAAATTGGTCTGACCGAGCCGTCCGGCTTCGGAACTACGAAGAGGCTTGAATAAAACCCTTGTCCTTGTTGTGACAAGTGTACCAGGACAATGACTTGATCCTGACATAATTTTTGAATCGCAGCTGTTACTACTCTGTCCAGAAGAGAAGCTGGCAAGGTCGATTTGAAAAATCGGCATGGGGGGACGTCTTGAAACTCCAGTTTGTATCCATGGGACACTATTTGCAAGACCCATGGGTCCAGTCCAGATTGAACCCAGAGCTGACTGAAAAGTTTCAGACGTGCTCCCACCTGAGCGGACTCTTGCAAGGGAGCCCCAGCGTCATGCAGCAGATTTGGCAGAAGCAAGGGTTGATTTCTGCTCCTGCGATCCTGGAGACGCTGCAGACTTTTTTCCTCTTCCCCTTTCTCTACCCGCAAAGAAAGGAGAACCTTTACCCTTTTTGTATCTGTTGGGCCGAAAGGACTGCATCTGAGAGTGATATGTCTTTTTCGCCGGCGCAGGAGCATAAGGCAAGAATGTCGACTTACCTGCGGTAGCCGCAGAAACTAAAGCATCCAGCCCATCTCCAAACAAGGCCTCACCTTTATACAGGAGAGAGTCCATATTTCTTTTGGAATCTGCGTCAGCATTCCATTGGCGAATCCACAACGCCCTCCGTGCTCAGATCGCCATGGTAGCGGCTTTTGAACCCAAGAGCCCAATATCTTTCATGGCTTCCAGCATGTATGCAGCAGCGTCTTTGATATGACCTAACATTAGGAGTATCTCGTCTCTATCTATCGTGTCAATTTCAGATGACAAATTGTCCGACCATTTTTCTATAGCACTACTCACCCACGCACAAGCAATGGTGGACCTGAGTAGCATACCATTGGCCACATAAATAGATTTTAACGTAGTCTCCAACTTGCGGTCTGCTGGCTCCTTTAGTGAAGCCGTCCCAGGTGCAGGGAGAATCACCTTTTTAGTTAATCGTGACAGAGCACTGTCTAAAACGGGGGGTGACTCCCTTCTTTTCCTGTCCTCTGTTGGGAAAGGATAAGCAACCTGAATTCTTTTGGGAATCTGAAACTTCTTTTCAGGATTTGCCCAAACTCCCTCAAAGAGAGTATTTAGTTCGTGAAAAGGAGGGAAAGTTACATTTAATTTATTTTCCTTATAAAAATAAGCCTTCTCCTGAGATAAAGGAGGGGCTTCCGTAACTTCCAAAACCTCCTTTATAGCAAAAATCATGTATTGAATGCTTTTTGCCAATTTAGGATCTATTCCTCTGGAATCTCTAGTGTCGACACAGGAATCAGAGTCCGTGTCTTTATCAGTTTGTACTATTTGTTCAAATGGTCTCTTATGTGACCCAGAGGGGTCTCCTGTAGATGAAAAGGCTGAACTATTAAAAATCACATCTTCCACTGATTTTCTCCAGTTTTCTGCATGAGACTCAGACTTATCCAATCTCTTACTGATATGATTTACACTATCACGTAATTCTTTCACCCATTCAGGCTCGTGGTGTGCCGGCAGCGCCACCACATTACAACTCTGTGTCCCTAAAATGGCTCCCTCAGGGGAAGAACTCCCTGCCTCAGACATGTCACACACGTACACAACCACACCACAGACACTCCGGGACTTATAGGGGACAGACCCACAGTAAAATTTGTCAGAAGGACCCAGGAGCAGCCAGTTCACAACCCGCGCCAGTAATAAAAATTCTGTGAAACACAAAATGCCCACAGACCTGTAGCGCTTTTATAATGATAATTTCACAATATAGCACCAAATTATACTGTGCCCCCCCCTGTTTTGCACCCTGATACTTGGTTCAGAAGTGGAGGAGGACCAGCGTTCTTCTCTACAGCTTGTATGGAGAGAAAATGGCACTGAGCAGTGATCTGGCTGCCTGAGGAGGAAGCCCCGCCCCCATAATGGCGCGTTTCCCCTCAGATTTTTCCACACTAATATTTATACTGGCGGGGGTAGGACTGTGCCTCAGCATCTTATGCCCCTTTATCTGCCAGTTTTGAGTAGGTGTCATGCTGCCCAGGGCGCCCCCTCCCCACGCCCTGCTGTGCTTGTGTTACCGGGTAGCATGGCGCGCAGCGTTCCCGCCCGCTGCGCGGTACCTTTTAGCCGTCACGATGAAGATCTTTCTTGTACACTGACCTGTCTTCTGACTTCTGGCTCTGTAAGGGGGGTGACGGCGGGCTGTGGGAGTGAGCACATAGCCGCAGCAAGCGTTCAGTACCCTTCAGGAACTAATGGTGTCCTGTCAGCCAGAAGCAGAGCCATGAAACTATTCAGCAAGTTGGTTCCTACTTCTGCCCCCTAAGTCCCACGAAGCAGGGAGACTGCTGCCATCAGTCCTCCCTGAAAATAAAAAACCTAATATAAAGTCTTTCAGAGAAACTCAGTAGAGCTCCCCTGGAGTGCATCCAGTCTGCTTGGGCACATTTTCTAAACTGAGGTCTGGAGGAGGGGCATAGAGGGAGGAGCCAGTTCACACTCTTGAAAAGTCTTAAAGTGCCCATGGCTCCCGCGGAACCGTCTATACCCCATGGTACTGAAGTGGACCCCAGCATCCTCTAGGACAGGGGTGGCCAAACAGTCGATCGCGGACATGCGACCATTCGATCGCGATCCGCCGCCCATCCACCCGAGGCGAGGAGAGCGCAGCGCGCGCTTCTCCTGCCTGCCGCCTTGCCCCTCAGTCTGGTCTCCGGCAGTGACGGCGGAGTGTATAGTTCAAATCAGGCGCCGGTTCGTTAGCCAATGAGAGCTCGCGGGCCGGCGCCTGATTTGAGATATACACGCTGCCGTCACCGCCGGAGACCTGACTGAGAGGTAGGGCGGCAGGCAGGAGAAGCGCTCGCTGCGCTCTCTACACAGCGGTAAGTAGCACTGTCGGGGCATATGTGGCACTGTGGGGGCATATCTGGGGCACTGTGGGCACATGGCACTGTGGGGGCATATCTGTATCTGGCACTGTGGGGTCATATCTGTATCTGGCACTGTGGGGTCATATCTAGCACTGTGGGGTCATATCTGGCACTGTGGGGGCATATCTGGCACTGTGGGGGCATATGTGTATCTGGCACTGTGGGGGCATATCTGGCACTGTGGGCACATGGCACTGTGGGGGCATATCTGTATCTGGCACTGTGGGGTCATATCTGTATCTGGCACTGTGGGGTCATATCTGTATCTGGCACTGTGGGGTCATATCTAGCACTGTGGGGTCATATCTGGCACTGTGGGGGCATATCTGGCACTGTGGGGGCATATGTGTATCTGGCACTGTGGGGGCATATGTGTTTGAGGTTATTACCTGTGGGGGCCAATGTGTTATTTCGTGCGAGACAGTCATTACACTCTGTGCAGCAAGGCTACGTCCCTTTTTTGGTTATACCACGCCCACTTTTTGTTATGCCACGCCCTTTTTTGGGGCGGCGCCTGCGGTGCGCGCTATTATCCCACCTAGGTAGATCACAAAAGCTTTTCAGCTTTCAAAGTAGATCGCCGACTCCAAAATTCTGGCCACCCCTGCTCTAGGACGTATGAGAAAATATGGTAAAAAAAGGGGCAGACTAGATGGGCCAAGTGGTTTTTATCTGCCGTCAAATTCTATGTTTCTATACTGGAGACATAATGTGTAAGGAACACTACTGTTTATTGTGTGCGTAGAGGGGGTGTGAAAATATATTTATAGCTTGATAATATGAAATTGCGAGGCCACGCCCACTTTTCTAGGAGCGCGCGCATGGAGGGTGCACTTTGAAATTTTCTCGCTCAGGGTGCTAGTAGGCCTGGAGCCGGCCCTGGGTTGACAGAAGAAAGGTCGACGAATACAAAGGGCCGGATGTAATGACGACACAGTTCGGAGGCCGTGCGGGATGCCGGCCGAAACTCGGAACGTTATTTTAAAGGGGCAAACTCTTACAAGGCAAAACCATGCCTTGTAAGTGATTGCCCCTTTAAAAAAAAGTCCCAGTTCGCCCGACATCCTGCACGGCCTCCGAACTTTGGCGTCATTACATTTGTTTCAAAAGGTCAACATGACAATGGGTTGACCTTTTATGTTCACGTTTTCTCAACATTTGCTTGATTTTCTATCCACGTGGCCATATATTGGGAAAAGCAACCTTTCCCGACGTGTGGCGAGCGAGGTGAGGCCGCGAGGGTACACACTTGTACTAATGGTGGTCACACAACATGAAATAAACAAGATTTGGGTCAAAAAACGTGACGACTATTTGTGTCGACCCTGTCATTGTCATTAACCATTTACACCTGTCAACCTTAGGCACTTATGACTTTTCATGTCAACCTTTTGCACCTGTCGACCCATTGACTGTCGACCATTACATTCTCAATCCAGTGATCCAAACTCCATAATTTTATAGTATTAAGAAACACTGGATCCATACCCTCCAACTGTACCTTTTTGGCAGGTACAGTACCTTTTTAATATGGTCTGTACTACCTGTCAAAAGTATAGGAAAGGGAACGTGGCCACGCCCCCTTTACCCGTGGCCACGCCCATCACCCCTCCAAAGTCAGTACTGCACCATTGGATATACTAGTTAATATAAAATGGATCAAACCACTTTTGAATAAAGGTAAGCACTACCATAGGGACTGAATACCACAGAAATTTAGGGGAGGGGGTGCTAATTGTAATGTCTGACTCTGAGATGGCCACTTACTTCAAATCCTCACTCTTCCCACAGACAGACCACCATCTCGATCCTCCGGGGTGTACAGTCAGTCAGTGACGGTCTCGCAGCAATGCTTACTGGGAATTGTAGTTTTTGTTCCCATCTACAGTTATCGCAGTGTGCGGCTGCGGAACTACACGTCCCGTGAACCTTTGCGCCTAAGGGTAAACATTCGGCTCGCCTAATGCTGCGTCGGTTCCCGCCCTTTTTAAGGCGAATAGAGGAGTAATGGGTAAGAGCAATGACTGTAAAAGACAGTGTGGTTCAAGGATATGATCATAGGCACTTTCATGTGGAAAATATAGTGTTTTCCTTCACGCTCTGTCACTATGTAAGCTAAAAGTGTGTTTTCTTAAACTATAGATATTTACAGTCCACATTTAATACCAAAGGTAAATTGGGGACTTCAGATTACCTGTTGCATTCCCATGTTATAATTTCCAGGGGTGCTTTGCTGCTGAGCCTGGGAGGGCTGTAATCCCCAAATTGCAATGGAGGGCTGGGAGGGCTGTCATGTGTGAGCATGGGCCTTGGAGGGCTGTAATCCCCAAATTGCAATGTGTGCAAATTGTAAATATTTTTTTTGCATTTTAAATTCCTGGAAATGCTACTAATTTTTTTTTATTCATTTGCAAAGTGCAGGCGTTGCAACAGTTTTGCTGGCACCTAGCGACCTCCGAAATTGCAGATATGCATTTGCATCCTACACAGAAACGCGCAGGAAAATCTGCACTGTGCACATTATAACATGGTATTATGCAAAAGTTTCGGTCTATGAACTGTTTCATGAAGATATTAAATTACGTTTATGCAGCGTCACAACAGGTTATATGGGCAAATTTGCATACATACATACGCCTGTTCTTTCGTGGTAAATGTCCTGTGTGACTGCCATGCTTCCTCTCTTGTACACTTTTATTTGTAATGCTAGGTACAGCGCTAACCAGAATCCGCAGCTAGCAGATAGGGCTTCTCTCTTTAATCTTCCCGTACAATGTGTCCTTATCTATCACCCAGGACAAGGCAAGCAGGGGATTTTAATTCAGCTTCCTATCTGGAAGCGTCATTAACATAACTGGTTTAGTAGGTTGGGAGGTTTTATAGGGACCCACATTATTGGCAGGTTGATCCTGCAGAACATGATGTCTCCCTTGATTTTTATTATTTATTGAAGAGCCGTGAAGACACATTTATAAAATCTGGCGCCAGGTAAAAGTGGCAGTAAACAAGGCGAAAAATAAAACTTGCCCAATTTTTTTTTTTTTTTCAAAGCACAATTTGTAGATAATAGAAGCAATGCAATAAAATAACAGACCAAAAACCTGGAAAACTTTACAACATTGGTATATGGTACAAACGAGAACCAGCAGGACCAGACAGTAGGTGCTGATTATAGGGGGTCATTCCGAGTTGTTCGCTCTGTAAATTTCTTCGCATCGCAGCGATTTTCCGCTTAGTGCGCATGCGCAATGTTCGCACTGCGACTGCGCCAAGTAAATTTGCTATGCAGTTAGGAATTTTACTCACGTTTTTTTCTTCGTTCTGGTGATCGTACTGTGATTGACAGGAAGTGGGTGTTTCTGGGCGGAAACTGGCCGTTTTATGGGTGTGTGTGAAAAAACGCTACAGTTTCTGGGAAAAACGCGGGAGTGGCTGGAGAAACGGAGGAGTGTCTGGGCGAACGCTGGGTGTGTTTGTGACGTCAAACCAGGAACGACAAGCACTGAACTGATCGCAGATGCCGAGTAAGTTTCGAGTTACTCAGAAACTGCACAGAGATGTCATCGCAACATTGCGAATCTTTCGTTCGCAATTTTAAGAAGCTAAGATTCACTCCCAGTAGGCGGCGGCTTAGTGTGTGCAAAGCTGCTAAAAGCAGCTTGCGAGCGAACAACTCGGAATGACCCCCATAATCCAATCCAGCACTCTTCTCCCTGATCTCGTCCCCTTCACCCTCTCTCCAACTGTCTCTCTCATCTCCTATTGGATGTTCCGGTGCTTTCTTCAACTGAAAACTATTATTGACCCCCCCTCCCCCCCCCCAAAAAAAAAAAGAAAAAGAAAAAAAAACATTCCAGGACCATTTTTTCTTCTAATCTCACATTCTTGTCTCCAAACCCTGACGATTCCAACTCAACAACATCTCTAGAATCCTATCCATCCCACAAGATGTTCTTGTCATCTCCCACCTGGACTACTGCAACACCTTACTCTATTGTCAACCTCAATTCTGCCCTCTCCTTCATCTTCACTGTCTCCCTTACCTCTTAAGCAGGGATGACCAGACTTTTGGGCTTGGTGACTTATTCCAAAGGGCAAACAGAATTCCTGATCTACCATAATGCAATACTTTTTAGGGCTACGAGGTAATGAAGCGGAATCTAACAGAATATATATTTTTTTAACATAAACGGTGTTATGTAGCTAGATAATGTACTTAACGCCCTCAGATACACCAATATATGCAGGTTTGTAGAGATATTAAAGACAAACCACACAGTGTTATGTTGCTGGGTCATGCACTATACACCCCCAGATTCTCCAAGTAGATACTCTTATTGGCTATTACAGTCACATGTGACAGCTGGCTCGTAACAGCCATAATTTCTATGCAGATTCTTATTGGCTGCTACATGTCATCTTATGCAGCAGACAGTAGCTGACCGCGATCTACCTGCCAAGTGTCCACTATCGACAGGTAGATCGCGATCAATGCTGTGGACACCCCTGTCCTAAAGAAACCATTTTAAGCTACTCACCCTAATGTTCAGAGCTCTTCATCGTTCCTTTCCTTCCTACATTTCAAACTTACCCTAAAAATGCACCTGTCCACCAGCTCTTCTCACATGCTTAACTCTACTCATTTTCCACGTATCTCTTCCCAGTTATACCCCCACCCCCTTAGACTGGAAACTCTCACGAGCAGGGCCCTTCACCCTCTTGTTATTTTGCTGCTTTCTCCCTGTCTGCAGTGTACTGCCATTCACAGTCAGCAACTCTGATCCTTTTTCCCTGCCATGCCATGGGCACTGGACCATTAAGTTCACCTGTTTTTAACTTATGGCGGAATTCAGTTAGTCCCGTTAAGTTAACAGAGGGTGATAAAGGGGGTAGCTTCGGGCTTTATTATGTTGACCTTTTCAATTTCAGACCATTTTTCACCCTATCCTCTTTCTCTAACGTCCTAGTGGATGCTGGGAACTCCGTAAGGACCATGGGGAATAGCGGGCTCCGAAGGAGGCTGGGCACTCTAGAAAGATCTTAGACTACCTGGTGTGCACTGGCCCCTCCCACTATGACCCTCCTCCAAGCCTCAGTTAGATTTCGTGCCCGGCCGAGGTTGGATGCACACTAGGGGCTCTCCTGAGCTCTTAGAAAGTTATAGTCTTAGAATTTGTTCTTTTCAGTGAGACCTGCTGGCAACAGGCTCACTGCAGCGAGGGACTAAGGGGAGAAGAAGCGAACTCGCCTGCTTGCAGCCGGATTGGGCTTCTTAGGCTACTGGACACCATTAGCTCCAGAGGGATCGACCGCAGGCCCAGCCTTGATGTTCGGTCCCGGAGCCGCGCCGCCGTCCCCCTTACAGAGCCAGAAGCAAGAAGATGGTCCGGAAAATCGGCGGCATGAAGACTCAGTCTTCACCAAGGTAGCGCACAGCACTGCAGCTGTGCGCCATTGCTCCTCTCACACACTTCATACTCCGGTCACGGAGGGTGCAGGGCGCTGGGGGGGGGCGCCCTGAGGCAGCAATAAAAACACCTTGGCTGGCAAAAATACCTCAATATATAGCCCCAGGGGCTATATATGAGGTAAATACCCCTGCCAGAAGTCCATAAAAAACGGGAGAATAGGCCGCGAAAAAGGGGCGGAGCCTATCTCCTCAGCACACTGGCGCCATTTTCCCTCACAGCTCCGTTGGAGGGAAGCTCCCTGGCTCTCCCCTGCAGTCTACAAGGGTTAAAAAAAAAGAGAGAGGGGGCACTAAATTTAGGCGCAGTATACATTATATATATAGATATAAAGCTATAGGGGACATAACTCAGTTAGTCCCTGCAGTATATAGCGCTCTGGTGTGTGCTGGCATACTCTCACTCTGTCCCCCCAAAGGGCTTTTGTGGGTCCTGTCCTCGTTTAGAGCATTCCCTGTGTGTCTGCGGTGTGTCGGTACGGCTGTGTCGACATGTTGAATGAGGAGGCTTATATGGTGACGGAACAGAGGCCGATATATGTGATGTCGCCCCCTGTGGGGCCGACACCAGAGTGGATAGAGAGGTAAAAGGTATTAACCGACAGTGTCAACTCCTTACATAAAAGGGTGGATGACGTAACAGCTGTGGGACAGCCGGCTTCGCAGCCCGCGCCTGCCCAGGCGTCTCAAAGGCCATCAGGGGCTCAAAAACGCCCGCTCTCTCAGATGGCAGAAACAGATGTCGACACGGAGTCTGACTCCAGTGTCGACAAGGTGGAGACATATACACAATCCAATCCGTGACTTGATCCCGGCAATAAAAAATGTGTTATACATTTCTGACTTTAACCTCTATAAATGGGTTTTAGGTTTGGGGAGAAAAAAACAGGCAGTGTTTTGTTCCCCCATCAGATGAATAAATGAAGTGTGTGAAAAGCGTGGGTTCCCCCCGTTAAGAAACTGGTAATTTATAAAAAGTTACTGATGGCGTACCCTTTCCCGCCAGGAGGATAAGTTACGCTGGGAGATATCCCCTAGGGTGGATAAGGCGCTCACACGTTTAATAGGTACCTGTTGATAAAAAAAAAAAAAAAACAGGAGGCTATCCTGAAGTCTGTATTTACACACTCAGGTACTAGACTGAGACCTGCAGATAGTGCTGCTGCAGCGTGGTTGGTGACCCTGTCAAACAGGGATAATAGTTGGCAAACATAAAAACATATTAAAGACGTTGTCTTATATATGGGGGATGCACAGAGGGATATTTTGCCGGCTGGCATCCAAAATAAATGTAATGTCCATTCTGTCAGGAGGGTATTAGAGACCTGTCACTGGACAGGTGATGCTGACTTAAAAAGCGCATAGAGAGCCTTATAAGAGTGAGGAATTATTTGGGGATGGTCTCTGGGACCTCGTATCCACAGCAACTGCTGGGAAGAAATAATTTTACCTCAGGTTTCCTCACAGAAAAAGGTACAGTCCTTTCGGCTTCAGAAAAGCAAGCGGGTCAAATGGCGCTTCCTTTCTGTACAGAGACAAGGGTAGAGGGAAAAAGCTGCACCAGTCAGCCTGTTCCCAGAATCAAGATTCTTCCCCCGCCTCCTGTGAGTACACACCATGACGCGGGTGCTCCACAGGTGTAGCCAGGTACGGTGGGGGGCCGCCTCAAAAATTTCAGCAATTAGTGGGCTCGCTCACAGGTGGATCCCTGTTTCTTCCAAGTAGTATTTCAGGGGTACAAGCTGGAATTAGAGATGTCTCCCCCCAGCCGTTTCCTAAAATATGCCTTGCTGACAACTCCCTCAAGCAGGGAGGCTGTGCTAGAGGCAATTAATAAGCGGTATTCCCAGCAGGTAATACTCAAGGTGCCCCTACTTCAACAAGGACGGGGTTACTATTCCACACGGGTTGGGGTACCGAAACCGCATGGTTCGGTATGACCCATTTTATATTTAAAATCCTTGAACATAAAAAAATTCAAGTTCAAGATGGAATCGCTCAGGGCGGTTATTGCAAGCCTGGACGAGGGGGATTACATGGTATCCCGGGACATCAAGGATGCTTTCCTGCATGTCCCC
Source organism: Pseudophryne corroboree (assembly GCF_028390025.1). NCBI lineage: Eukaryota > Metazoa > Chordata > Amphibia > Anura > Myobatrachidae > Pseudophryne > Pseudophryne corroboree. The sequence goes on along the minus strand of NC_086452.1, from coordinate 448,411,055 downwards.
ATTTACCATCCTCGCCAGGAGTACCTCAGATTTGTGGTACAGGATTACCATTACCAAGTCCAGACACTGCCGTTTGGACTGTACATGGCACCGAGGGTGTTTTATCAAGGTAATGGCCGAAATGATGATACTCCTTCAAAAAAAAAGGGAGTTGTAATTATCCCGTAATTGGACAATCTCGTTCTAAGGGCGAGGTCCAAGGAGCAGTTGGTAGTCGGGGTAGCACTATTTTGGAAAGTGCTACAACAGCATAGGTGGATTCTAAACAGTCCAAAGTCACAGCTGGTTCCTATGACACGTCTACTGTTCCTGGGGATGGTTCTGGACATAAACCAGAAATAGTGTTTCTCCCGGAGGAGAAAGCCAAGGAGTTGTCATCTCTAGTCAGAGACCTCCTGAAACCAAAATAGGTAGCGGTGCATCATTGCACGCGAGTCCTGGGAAAAATGGTAGCTTCTTACGAAGCAATCCCATTAGGCAGGTTCCATACAAGAACTTTTCAGAGGGACCTGTTGGACAAGTGGTCCGGATCGCATCTTCCGATGCATAGGCTGATAACCCTGTCTCCAAGGACCAGGGTATCTCTACTGTGGTGGCTGCAGAGTGCCCATCTTCAAGAGGGCCGCAGGTTCGGCATACAGGACTAGGTCCTAGTGACCATGGATTCCAGCCTTTGAGGCTGGGGGGCAGTCACATAGGGAAGAAACTTCCAGGGACTTTGGTCAAGTCAGGTTATTTCCCTACACATAAATATTCTGGATCTGAGGGCCATTTACAATGCCCTGAGGCCAGCAAGGCCTCTGCTTCAAAACCAGCCGGTACTGATCCAATCAGACAACATCACGGCAGTCGCCCATGTAATCAACAGGGCGGCACAAAAAGCAGGAGGGCGATGGCAAAAGCCACAAGGATTCTCCGATAGGCGGAAAATCATGTGTTAGCACTGTCAGCAGTGTTCATTCCCGGAGTGGACAACTGGGAAGCAGATCTTCTCAACAGACACGACCTCCACCCGGGAGAATGGGGACTTCCTCCAGAAGTCTTCCAATAGGATTGTACACCATTGGGAAAGGCCACAGGTGGACATGATGGCGTCCCGCCTTAACAAAAAGCTATAAAAGATATTGCTCCAGGTCAAGGGACCCTCAGGCGATAGCTATGGACGCTCTGGTAACACCGTGGGTGTACCAGTCGGTTTAGGTGTTCTCCCCTCTGCCTCTCATACCAAAGGTACTGAGAATAATAAGAAGGCGAGGAGTAAGAACGATACTCGTGGATGGCCAAGAAGAGCTTGGTACCCAGAACTTCAAGAATTTATATCAGAGGACCCATGGCCTCTGCCACTCAGTCAGGACCTGCGGCAGCAGGGGCCCTGTCTGTTCCAAGACTTACCGCGGCTGCGTTTGACGGCATGGCGGTTGAACGCCGGATCCTGAAGGAAAAGGGTATTCCGGAGGAAGTAATTCCAACGCTTACTAAAGCCAGGAAAGAGGTTACAGCAACTCATTATCACCGCATATGGCGAAAATATGTTGCATGGTGTGAGGCCGAAAGGGCCCCAACAGAGGAATTTCAACTAGGTCGATTTCTGCATTTCCTGCAAGCAGGAGTGACTATGGGCCTTAAATTGGGTTCCATTAAGGTACAGATCTCGGCTCTGTCGATTTTCTTTCAAAAAAGAACTAGCTTCAGTACCTGAAGTTCAGACATTTATAAAAGGAGTGCTGCATAGTCAGCCCCCGTTTGTGCCTCCTGTGGCACCTTGGGATCTCAACGTGGTGTTGAGTTTTCTTAAAATCACTTTGGTTTGAACCACTAAAAACCGTGGATCTGAAATATCTCACATGGAAGGTGGTTATGTTATTGGCCTTGGCTTCTGCCAGGCGAGTGTCAGAATTGGCGGCTTTGTCTTGTAAAGGCCCTTATTTGATTTTCCATATGGATAGGGCAGAATTGAGGACTCGTCCCCAGTTTCTCCCTAAGGTGGTGTCAGCGTTTCACCTGAACCAGCCTATTGTGGTGCCTGCGGCTACTAAGGATTTGGAGGACTCCAAGTTGCTAGACGTTGTCAGGGCCCTGAAAATATATGTTTCCAGGACGGCTGGAGTCAGAAAATCTGACTCGCTGTTTATCCTATATGCACCCAACAAGCTGGGTGCTCCTGCTTCTAAGCAGACTATTGCTCGTTGGATTTGTAGTACAATTCAGCTTGCACATACTGTGGCAGGCCTGCCACAGCCAAAATCTGTCAATGCCCATTCCACAAGGAAGGTGGGCTCATCTTGGGCGGCTGCCCGAGGGGTCTCGGCTTTACAACTTTGCCGAGCAGCTACTTGGTCAGGGGCAAACACGTTTGCAAAATTCTACAAATTTGATACCCTGGCTGAGGAGGACCTGGAGTTCTCTCATTCGGTGCTGCAGAGTCATCCGCACTCTCCCGCCCGTTTGGGAGCTTTGGTATAATCCCCATGGTCCTTACGGAGTTCCCAGCATCCACTAGGACGTTAGAGAAAATAAGAATTTACTCACCGGTAATTCTATTTCTCGTAGTCCGTAGTGGATGCTGGGCGCCCATCCCAAGTGCGGTTTATCTGCATTACTTGTACATAGTTATTGTTAACTAAATCGGGTTATTGTTGAGCCATCTGTTGAGAGGCTCTATTGTTTCATACTGTTAACTGTGTTTCATATCACGAGTTGTACGGTGTGATTGGTGTGGCTGGTATGAGTCTTACCCGGGATTCAAAATCCTTCCTTATTGTGTACGCTCGTCCGGGCACAGTACCTAACTGAGGCTTGGAGGAGGGTCATAGTGGGAGGGGCCAGTGCACACCAGGTAGTCTAAGATCTTTCTAGAGTGCCCAGCCTCCTTCGGAGCCCGCTATTCCCCATGGTCCTTACGGAGTTCCCAGCATCCACTACGGACTACGAGAAATAGAATTACCGGTGAGTAAATTCTTATTTTTTAAAAATTATTAATGTGTTAACAGGAATTAACACGTGTTAACAGGCTAACAATAGGGTTCAATTCAGCACGAATTGAATCGCGCCAGGTAGTAGGTCCCCGACCTATTCAATTCAGCTCACTTATGTCAGAGAATGCCGGTACTCGCACCTAAAACATAGTATTTAGTCGCGAGAACCAGCATTCTCCGACTAAAGTTAACAATAAAAAATTAACAGCGCTCAAAATAAATCTAAAACAGGTGATTTCATAAAATGGTTCACATAAATTTAATAAACACACTATAAACACATTAAGAAATGATTCTCAGATAAAACCGTATATAGAGAGCCTCATTGCCAGTCTCTGAACCCCAATTGGTTATTTGTAAAGGCACACCTGATAAAGTTAGCGTTCTTGTGACCGGTCACACTATCAACAGGGTCCTTTTGTAATATGCAGATGTATCCAATCTCTTTGGTGTATAATTACCGATTTCCTCGTGGATGGCCTGGTATCCCACTTAGCGAGGGTCTAAATGATGTTTCCGATCCTGCGCAGATGATTGGTGGTTCTGTCTTTGTTAAGTGTCCACGATGTTAAGCTGGAAATATCCAAGGATGGTACAACTGCAAAAACGTTCTGTGGGGTGGCCTTGTGGTGTCTGGGTCAGAGGCTGGTTCCCTTACGCGTTTCGCAGCTTTATCAAACTAAAGTGACTGGCGCTATGCTGTTTCCGCCGCGCTAAGGGCAGAAAACACATTGCAACAATAGCTTTATCGGAAGACATCCTCTAGTCGGTCATAACAGCGTGCTGAATTCAATAGCTCCGGGAGCTCCTTCCCAACGCTATTCGATTTGCACTGAATTGAATTGAGCACATAGAATCCGTGAAAAGGTCACGTACCTATGTGTTAACAGGGTTGCTGCATTTTTTTTCCGCAGTTTTGACAACAACAACAAAAATTCCTGATAAGTGCAGTCTGCCGCTAACTTCGGGGTTAATTGAATTGCACCAGGGGATCAATTAGCCTTGGTAAATTACCGCAGCTTTTTGAATGCTTAATAGTTTTCCCTTTTTTATATTGAATTGTTTGTGTTTCTTTTGTTGTCATTTTGCCCTGGGCAGTAAGTACATTCCTACAGACATTTGGTTACGCCATGTAAATAGAAGAAAATAAAATAATGACAATAGGAGACATTTAAAGACAGGAATGTCACAATTTTTATGATACACACTGTCCAGTATTCACGTGGAATTCTGTCAGCTCCGTTGTTGCCTAATGCCATTTGTTTTATATCAATCCACATTCTCAACATCTAGTGCTGATCTGAATGCAGATTATGAAAGTTCCTGGATAACAGCCAGCCTATGGTGACTTCCAAAATATTTATGTTACTCACAATTTTCTATCTTTATAACTGTACTGTTGTGCACGTGTACAGTATAACACAGTGATTCCTGGCCCACATGGTACTTCCACAGTGACACATAATACCAAAGCCTCGCTTCAGCTGTGAGAATACGCTGAAAACGTACGGCTCCTAAAAAACCCTGTGTCACTCTAACCGTATGGCTACACCCAGAGAGGGTCCAGGAGTATGAAAAAACTAGTCTATTCACTTTTCTCTATCGTCCTAGTGGATGCTGGGGTTCCTGAAAGGACCATGGGGAATAGCGGCTCCGCAGGAGACAGGGCACAAAAGTAAAGCTTTCCGATCAGGTGGTGTGCACTGGCTCCTCCCCCTATGACCCTCCTCCAAGCCAGTTAGATTTTTGTGCCCGGCCGAGAAGGGTGCAATCTAGGTGGCTCTCCTAAAGAGCTGCTTAGAAAAGTTTAGCTTAGGTTTTTTATTTTACAGTGAGTCCTGCTGGCAACAGGATCACTGCAACGAGGGACTTAGGGGAGAAGAAGTGAACTCACCTGCGTGCAGGATGGATTGGCTTCTTGGCTACTGGACATCAGCTCCAGAGGGACGATCACAGGTACAGCCTGGATGGTCACCGGAGCCTTGCCGCCGGCCCCCTTGCAGATGCTGAAGTAAGAAGAGGTCCAGAATCGGCGGCAGAAGACTCCTCAGTCTTCTAAAGGTAGCGCACAGCACTGCAGCTGTGCGCCATTTTCCTCTCAGCACACTTCACACGGCAGTCACTGAGGGTGCAGGGCGCTGGGAGGGGGGCGCCCTGGGAGGCAAATGAATACCTATTTTGGCTAAAAATACCTCACATATAGCCTCCGGAGGCTATATGGAGATATTTAACCCCTGCCAGAATCCGTTAAGAGCGGGAGACGAGGCCGCCGAAAAAGGGGCGGGGCCTATCTCCTCAGCACACAGCGCCATTTTCCCTCACAGAAAGGCTGGAGGGAAGGCTCCCAGGCTCTCCCCTGCACTGCACTACAGAAACAGGGTTAAAACAGAGAGGGGGGGCACTAAATTGGCGTTAGAAATATATAAAAAAGATGCTATAAGGGAAAACACTTATATAAGGTTGTCCCTATATAATTATAGCGTTTTTGGTGTGTGCTGGTAAACTCTCCCTCTGTCTCTCCAAAGGGCTAGTGGGTCCTGTCCTCTATCAGAGCATTCCCTGTGTGTGTGCTGTGTGTCGGTACGTGTGTGTCGACATGTATGAGGACGATGTTGGTGAGGAGGCGGAGCAATTGCCTGTAATGGTGATGTCACTCTCTAGGGAGTCGACACCGGAATGGATGGCTTATTTAGGGAATTACGTGATAATGTCAACACGCTGCAAGGTCGGTTGATGACATGAGACGGCCGACAAACAATTAGTACCGGTCCAGACGTCTCAAAAACACCGTCAGGGGTTTTAAAACGCCTGTTTACTTTAGTCGGTCGACACAGACACAGACAGGGACACTGAATCCAGTGTCGACGGTGAATAAACAAACGTATTCCTTATTAGGGCCACACGTTAAAGGCAATGAAGGAGGTGTTTCATATTTCTGATACTACAAGTACCACAAAAGAGGGTATTATGTGGGATGTGAAAAAACTACCGTAGTTTTTCCTGAATCAGATAAATTAAATAAAGTGTGTGATGATGCGTGGGTTCCCCCCGATAGAAAATTATGGGCGGTATACCCTTTCCCGCCAGAAGTTAGGGCGCGTTGGGAAACACCCCTTAGGGTGGATAAGGCGCTCACACGCTTATCAAAACAAGTGGCGGTACCGTCTATAGATAGGGCCGTCCTCAAGGACCAGCTGACAGGAGGCTGGAAAATATCATAAAAAGTATATACACACATACTGGTGTTATACTGCGACCAGCGATCGCCTCAGCCTGGATGTGCAGAGCTGGGGTGGCTTGGTCGGATTCCCTGACTAAAAATATTGATACCCTTGACAGGGACAGTATTTTATTGACTATAGAGCATTTAAAGGATGCATTTCTATATATGCGAGATGCACAGAGGGATATTTGCACTCTGGCATCAAGAGTAAATGCGATGTCCATATCTGCCAGAAGATGTTATGGACACGACAGTGGTCAGGTGATGCAGATTCCAAACGGCACAAAGGTGTATTGCCGTATAAAGGAAGAGGAGTTATTTGGGGTCGGTCCATCGGACCTGGTGGCCACGGCAACTGCTGGAAAATCCGCCGTTTTTACCCTAAGTCACATCTCTGCAGAAAAAGACACCGTCTTTTCAGCCTCAGTCCTTTCGTCCCTATAAGATCATATCTGCCCAGGGATAGAGGAAAGGGAAGAAGACTGCAGCAGGCAGCCCATTCCCAGGAACAGAAGCGTTCCACCGCTTCTGACAAGTTCTCAGCATGGCGCTGAGACCGTACAGGACCCCTGGATCCTACAAGTAGTATCCCAGGGGTACAGATTGGAATGTCGAGACGTTTCCCCTTCGCAGGCTCCTGAAGTCTGCTTTACCAAGGTCTCCCTCCGACAAGGAGGCAGTATGGGAAAAAATTCACAAGCTGTATTCCCAGCAGGTGATAATTAAATTACCCCTCCTACTACAAGATAAGGGGTATTATTCCACACTATATTGTGGTACTGAAGCCAGAAGGCTAGGTGAGACTTATTCTAAAAATTTTTTTGAACACTTACAAAGGTTCAAATCAAGATGGAGTCACTCAGAGCAGTGATAACGAACCAGGAAGAAGGGGACTATATAGTGTCCCGGGACATCAGGGATGCTTACCTCTATGTCCCAAATTTGCCCTTCTCACTAAGGGTACCTCAGGTTCGTGGTGCAGAACTGTCACTATCAGTTTCAGACGCTGCCGTTTGGATTGTCCACGGCACCCCGGGTCTTTACCAAGGTAATGGCCGAAATGATGATTCTTCTTCGAAGAAAAGGCGTCTTAATTATCCCTTACTTGGACGATCTCCTGATAAGGGCATAGTCCAGGGAACAGTTGGAGGTCGGAGTAGCACTATCTCGGATACTGCTACAACAGCACGGGTGGATTCTAAATATTCCAAAATCGCAGCTGATCCCGACGACACGTCTGCTGTGCCTAGGGATGATTCTGGACACAGTCCAGAAAAAGGTGTTTCTCCCGGAAGAGAAAGCCAGGGAGTTATCCGAGCTAGTCAGGAACCTCCTAAAAACAGTGCATCATTGCACAAGGGTCCTGGTAAAAATGGTGGCTTCCTACGAAGCAATTCCATTCGGCAGATTTCACGCAAGAACTTTTCAGTGGGATCTGCTGGACAAATGGTCCGGATCGCATCTTCAGATGCATCAGCGGATAACCCTATATCCAAGGACAAGGGTGTCTCTCCTGTGGTGGTTATAGAGTGCTCATCTTCTAGAGGGCCGCAGATTCGGCATTCAGGTTTGGATGCTGGTGACCACGGAGCCCAGCCCGAGAGGCTGGGGAGCAGTCACACAAGGAAAAAATTTCCAGGGAGTGTGATCAAGTCTGGAGACTTTTCTCCACATAAATATACTGGAGCTAAGGGTAAATTTATAATGCTCTAAGCTTAGCAAGACCTCTGCTTCAAGGTCAGCCGGTATTGATCCAGTGGGAAAAACATCACGGCAGTCGCCCACGTAAACAGACAGGGCGACACAAGAAGCAGGAGGGCAATGGCAAAAACTGCAAGGACTTTTCGCTGGGCGGAAAATCATGTGATAGCACTGTCAGCAGTGTTTCATCCCGGGAATGGAAACTGGGAAGCAGACTTCCTCAGCAGGCACGACCTCCACCCGGGAGAGTGGAAACTTCATCGGGAAGTTTTTTCCACATGATTGTAAACCGTTGGGAAATACCAAAGGTGGACATGATGGCGTCCCGTCTGAACAAAAAACGGGACAGGTATTGCGCCAGGTCAAGAGACCCTCAGGCAATAGCTGTGGACGTTCTGGTAACACCGTGGGTGTACCAGTCGGTGTATGTGTTCCCTCCTCTGCTTCTCATACCTAAGGTGCTGAGAATTATAAGACGTAGAGGAGTAAGAACTATACTCATGGCTCCGGATTGGCCAAGAAGGACTTGGTACCCGGAACTTCAAGAGATGCTTACAGAGGTCTTATGGCCTCTGCCGCTAAGAAGGGACTTGCTTCAGCAAGTACCATGTCTGTTCCAAGACTTACCGCAGCTGCGTTTGTCGGCATGGCGGTGGAAAGCCGGATCCTAAGGGAAAAAGGCATTCCGGAAGAGGTCATTCCTACCCTGGTCAAAGCCAGAAAGGAGGTGACCGCACAACATTATCACCACATGTGGCGAAAATATGTTGCGTGGTGTGAGGCCAGGAAGGCCCCACAAAGAAATTTCAACTCGGTCGTTTCCTGCATTTCCTGCAAACAGGAGTGTCTATGGGCCTCAAATTGGGGTCCATTAAGGTTCAAATTTCGGCCCTGTCGATTTTCTTCCAGAAAGAATTGGCTTCAGTTCCTGAAGTCCAGAAGTTTGTCAAGGGAGTATTGCATATACAACCCCCTTTTGTGCCTCCAGTGGCACTGTGGGATCTCAACGTAGTTCTGGGATTCCTCAAATCACATTGGTTTAAAACCAGTCAAATCTGTGGATTTGAAGCATCTCACATGAAAAGTGACCATGCTCTTGGCCCTGGCCTGGACCAGGCGAGTGTCAAATTGGTGGTTTTTTCTCAAAAAAAGCCCATATCTGTTTGTCCATTCGGACAGGGCAGAGCTGCGGACTCGTCCCCAGTTCTCTCCCTAAGGTGGTGTCAGTGTTTCACCTGAACCAGCTTATTGTGGTGCCTTGCACCTACTAGGGACTTGGAGGACTCCAAGTTGCTAGATGTTGTCAGGGCCCTGAAAATATGTTCCAGGACGGCTGGAGTCAGGAAAACGGACTTGCTGTTATCCTGTATGCACCCAACAAACTGGGTGCTCTTGCTTCTAAGCAGACTATTGCTAGTTGGATGTGTAATACAATTCAGCTTGCACATTCTGTGGCAGGCCTGCCACAGCCAAAATATGTAAATGCCCATTCCACAAGGAAGGTGGGCTCATCTTGGGCGGCTGCCCGAGGGGTCTCGGCTTTACAACTTTGCCGAGCAGCTACTTGGTCAGGGGCAAACACGTTTGCTAAATTCTACAAATTTGATACCCTGGCTAAGGAGGACCTGGAGTTCTCTCATTCGGTGCTGCAGAGTCATCCGCACTCTCCCGCCCGTTTGGGAGCTTTGGTATAATCCCCATGGTCCTTTCAGGAACCCCAGCATCCACTAGGACGATAGAGAAAATAAGAATTTACTTACCGATAATTCTATTTCTCGGAGTCCGTAGTGGATGCTGGGCGCCCATCCCAAGTGCGGATTATCTGCAATACTTGTACATAGTTACAAAAATCGGGTTATTATTGTTGTGAGCCATCTTTTCAGAGGCTCCGCTGTTATCATACTGTTAACTGGGTTTAGATCACAAGTTGTACGGTGTGATTGGTGTGGCTGGTATGAGTCTTACCCGGGATTCAAAATTCCTCCCTTATTGTGTACGCTCGTCCGGGCACAGTACCTAACTGGCTTGGAGGAGGGTCATAGGGGGAGAAGCCAGTGCACACCACCTGATCGGAAAGCTTTACTTTTGTGCCCTGTCTCCTGCGGAGCCGCTATTCCCCATGGTCCTTTCAGGAACCCCAGCATCCACTACGGACTCCGAGAAATAGAATTATCGGTAAGTAAATTCTTATTTTTCCCTTTGCTGTGCTTTAGTATGTCTACATTTTTAAAATGCTTTCAAAATGCTCCAAAAATTCTCTCTGGACTGTAGTTTGAACAGTGAAACTGTGTGTTCTCCATTACCCCAGTAATAATAACTTGCTTTTCTGGTAACAAAGTTACTCATTAACAAAATGACTATTAAACACGTTCCCTGCCTGCCACTTTTCTATCATGCGTTTATCTGTACATTGGGCCTAATTCAGGTTGGATCGCAGTGTGCGATCCAACTGGAATTTCTCTATCGTCCTAAGTGGATGCTGGGGTTCCTGAAAGGACCATGGGGAATAGCGGCTCCGCAGGAGACAGGGCACAAAAAAGTAAAGCTTTACTAGGTCAGGTGGTGTGCACTGGCTCCTCCCCCTATGACCCTCCTCCAGACTCCAGTTAGATTTTGTGCCCGAACGAGAAGGGTGCAATCTAGGTGGCTCTCCTAAAGAGCTGCTTAGAGAAAGTTTAGTTTAGGTTTTTTTTTCTTTACAGTGAGTCCTGCTGGCAACAGGATCACTGCAACGTGGGACTTAGGGGGAAAGTAGTAAACTCACCTGCATGCAGAGTGGATTTGCTGCTTGGCTACTGGACACCATTAGCTCCAGAGGGATCGAACACAGGCCCAGCCGTGGAGTCCGGTCCCGGAGCCGCGCCGCCGACCCCCTTGCAGATGCTGAAGCGTGAAGAGGTCCGGAAACCGGCGGCTGAAGACTCCTCAGTCTTCATAAGGTAGCGCACAGCACTGCAGCTGTGCGCCATTTTCCTCTCAGCACACTTCACTGGGCAGTCACTGAGGGTGCAGAGCGCTGGGGGGGGGCGCTCTGAGAGGCAAATATAAACCTTATACAAGGCTAAAAATACCTCACATATAGCCCATAGGGGCTATATGGAGATATTTAACCCCTGCCTGACTGGAAAAATAGCGGGAGAAGAACCCGCCGAAAAAGGGGCGGGGCCTATCTCCTCAGCACACGGCGCCATTTTCTGTCACAGCTCCGCTGGTCAGAACGGCTCCCAGGTCTCTCCCCTGCACTGCACTACAGAAACAGGGTAAAACAGAGAGGGGGGGCACATTAATGGCTATATATATATATATTAAAGCAGCTATAAGGGAGCACTTAATATAAGGATATCCCTTGTATATATAGCGCTTTGTGGTGTGTGCTGGCAGACTCTCCCTCTGTCTCCCCAAAAGGGCTAGTGGGTCCTGTCTTCATTAGAGCATTCCCTGTGAGTTTGCGGTGTGTGTCGGTACGTGGTGTCGACATGTATGAGGACGATATTGGTGTGGAGGCGGAGCAATTGCCAAATATGCAGATGTCACCCCCCAGGGGGTCGACACCAGAATGGATGCCTTTATTTGTGGAATTACGTGATGGTTTATCTTCCCTTAAACAGTCAGTTGAGGACATGAGGCGGCCGGACAATCAATTAATGCCTGTCCAGGCGCCTCAAACACCGTCAGGGGCTGTAAAACGCCCTTTGCCTCAGTCGGTCGACACAGACCCAGACACGGGCACTGATTCCAGTGACGACGGTAGAAATTCAAACGTATTTTCCAGTAGGGCCACACGTTATATGATTTTGGCAATGAAGGAGACGTTACATTTAGCTGATACTACAGATACCGTAAAACAGGGTATTATGTATGGTGTGAAAAAACTACAAACAGTTTTTCCTGAATCAGAAGAATTAAATGACGTGTGTGATGAAGCGTGGGTTGCTCCTGATAAAAAGTTGATAATTTCAAAAAAGTTATTGGCATTATACCCTTTCCCGCCAGAGGTTAGGGCGCGCTGGGAAACACCCCCTAAGGTGGACAAGGCGCTCACACGCTTATCCAAACAAGTGGCGTTACCCTCTCCTGAGACGGCCGCACTTAAGGATCCATCAGATAGAAAGATGGAAGTTATTCAAAAGAATATATACACACATGCAGGTGTTATACTACGACCAGCTATAGCAACTGCCTGGATGTGCAGTGCTGGAGTAGTTTGGTCAGAATCCCTGATTGAAAATATTGATACCCTAGATAGGGACAATGTTTTACTGTCGTTAGAACAAATAAAGGATGCATTTATCTATATGCGTGATGCACAGAGGGATATTTGCACACTGGCATCTCGGGTGAGTGCTATGTCCATTTCAGCCAGAAGAGCCTTATGGACACGACAGTGGACAGGCGATGCGGATTCAAAACGTCACATGGAGGTTTTGCCGTATAAAGGGGAGGAGTTATTTGGAGTTGGTCTATCAGACTTGGTGGCCACGGCTACTGCCGGGAAATCCACTTTTTTACCTCAAGTCACTCCCCAACAGAGAAAGGCACCGACCTTTCAACCGCAGCCTTTTCGCTCCTACAAAAATAAGAGAGCAAAGGGCTTGTCGTACCTGCCACGAGGCAGAGGAAGAGGGAAGAGACACCAACAGGCAGCTCCTTCCCAGGAACAGAAGCCCTCCCCGGCTCCTGCAAAAACCTCAGCATGACGCTGGGGCCTCTCAAGCGGACTCGGGGACAGTGGGGGGCCGTCTCAAAAATTACAGCGCGCAGTGGGCTCACTCGCAGGTAGACCCCTGGATCCTGCAGATAATATCTCAGGGGTACAGGTTGGAATTAGAGACGGATCCTCCTCATCGTTTCCTGAAGTCTGCCTTACCAACCGTCTCTTCCGAAAGGGAGAGGGTGTTGGAAGCCATTCACAAGCTGTACGCTCAGCAGGTGATAGTCAAAGTACCCCTATTACAACAAGGAAAGGGGTATTATTCCACTCTATTTGTGGTACCAAAGCCGGATGGCTCGGTAAGGCCTATTCTAAATCTGAAGTCCTTGAACCTCTACATAAAAAAGTTCAAGTTCAAGATGGAGTCACTCAGAGCAGTGATAGCGAACCTGGAAGAAGGGGACTTTATGGTATCCTTGGACATCAAGGATGCGTATCTACACGTTCCGATTTACCCCGCACACCAGGGGTACCTCAGGTTCATTGTTCAAAACTGTCACTATCAGTTTCAGACGCTGCCGTTCGGATTGTCCACGGCGCCTCGGGTCTTTACCAAGGTAATGGCCGAGATGATGATTCTTCTTCGAAGAAAAGGCGTATTAGTTATCCCATACTTGGACGATCTCCTAATAAGGGCAAGGTCCAGAGAACAGCTGGAGACAGCTTTAGCACTATCTCAAGAGGTGCTAAGACAACACGGGTGGATTCTGAATATTCCAAAATCCCATTTAATCCCGACAACTCGTCTGCTGTTCCTAGGAATGATTCTGGACACGGTTCAGAAAAAGGTTTTCCTTCCAGAGGAAAAAGCCAAGGAGTTATTCGATCTGGTCAGGAACCTCCTAAAACCAGGAAAAGTGTCAGTACATCAATGCACAAGAGTCCTGGGAAAAATGGTGGCTTCTTACGAAGCAATTCCATTCGGCAGATTCCATGCAAGAATATTCCAAAGGGATCTGTTGGACAAATGGTCAGGGTCGCATCTGCAGATGCACCTGCGAATAACCCTGTCACCAAAGACAAGGGTGTCACTTCTGTGGTGGTTGCAGAAGGCTCACCTATTAGAAGGCCGCAGATTCGGCATTCAGGATTGGATCCTGGTGACCACGGACGCCAGCCTGAGAGGCTGGGGAGCAGTCACACAAGGAAGAAACTTCCAGGGAGTATGGACGAGTCTGGAAAAGTCTCTTCACATAAACATTCTGGAACTAAGAGCAATCTACAATGCTCTAAGCCAGGCGGAACTTCTCCTGCAAGGAAAGCCGGTGTTGATTCAGTCGGACAACATCACGGCGGTCGCCCATGTAAACAGGCAGGGCGGCACAAGAAGCAGGAGTGCAATGGCAGAAGCTGCCAAGATTCTTCGCTGGGCGGAGAATCACGTGATAGCACTGTCAGCAGTGTTCATCCCGGGCGTGGACAACTGGGAAGCAGACTTCCTCAGCAGACACGATCTTCATCCGGGAGAGTGGGGTCTACATCCAGAAGTCTTCAACATGTTAATAGACCGTTGGGAAAGACCAATTGTAGACATGATGGCGTCTCGCCTCAACAAGAAACTGGACAAATATTGCGCCAGGTCAAGAGATCCACAGGCAATAGCTGTGGACGCACTGGTAACTCCTTGGGTGTACCAGTCAGTGTATGTGTTTCCTCCTCTGCCGCTCATACCAAAGGTATTGAAGATCATACGGCAAAGAAGAGTAAGAACAATACTAGTGGTTCCGGATTGGCCGAGAAGGACTTGGTATCCGGAACTTCAAGAGATGCTCACGGACGAACCGTGGCCTCTACCTCTGAGAAGGGACCTGCTACAGCAGGGTCCCTGTCTTTTTCAAGACTTACCGCGGCTGCGTTTGACGGCATGGCGGTTGAACGCCAGATCCTAAAAGGGAAAGGCATTCCAGAAGAAGTCATTCCTACCTTGATTAAGGCACGGAAGGAAGTCACCGTGAAACATTATCACCGCATTTGGCGAAAATATGTAGCGTGGTGCGAGGATCGGAGGGTTCCGACGGAGGAATTCCAACTGGGTCGTTTCCTACATTTCCTGCAATCAGGATTATCTATGGGTCTCAAATTGGGATCCATTAAGGTTCAAATTTCGGCCCTGTCAATATTCTTCCAAAAAGAATTGGCCTCTGTCCCTGAGGTCCAGACTTTTGTCAAGGGAGTACTGCATATACAGCCTCCTGTGGTGCTTCCGGTGGCACCGTGGGATCTAAATGTAGTTTTAGATTTCCTCAAATCCCATTGGTTTGAACCATTGAAAAAGGTGGATTTGAAATATCTCACATTGAAAGTGACTATGTTACTAGCCCTGGCCTCTGCCAGGAGAGTATCTGAATTGGCGGCTTTATCTTATAAAAGTCCTTATCTAATCTTCCATTCGGATAGGGCAGAACTGCGGACTCGTCCGCATTTTCTCCCTAAAGTGGTATCAGCATTTCATCTGAACCAACCTATTGTGGTGCCTGCGGCCACTAGCGACTTGGAGGACTCCAAGTTGTTGGACGTTGTCAGAGCCTTAAAAATATACATTGCAAGGACGGCTGGAGTCAGAAAATCTGACTCGCTGTTTATATTGTATGCACCCAACAAGTTGGGCGCACCTGCTTCTAAGCAGTCGATTGCTCGTTGGATTTGTAACACAATTCAACTTGCACATTCTGTGGCAGGCCTGCCACAGCCTAAAACTGTAAAAGCCCACTCCACAAGGAAGGTGGGCTCATCTTGGGCGGCTGCCCGAGGGGTCTCGGCATTACAACTCTGCCGAGCAGCTACGTGGTCGGGGGAGAACACGTTTGTAAAATTTTACAAATTTGATACCCTGGCAAAGGAGGACCTGGAGTTCTCTCATTCGGTGCTGCAGAGTCATCCGCACTCTCCCGCCCGTTTGGGAGCTTTGGTATAATCCCCATGGTCCTTTCAGGAACCCCAGCATCCACTTAGGACGATAGAGAAAATAAGAATTTACTTACCGATAATTCTATTTCTCGGAGTCCGTAGTGGATGCTGGGCGCCCATCCCAAGTGCGGATTATCTGCAATACTTGTACATAGTTATTGTTAACTAATTCGGGTTATTGTTAAGGAGCCATCTTTAAGAGGCCCTTTCTGTTGTCATACTGTTAACTGGGTTTAGATCACAAGTTGTACGGTGTGATTGGTGTGGCTGGTATGAGTCTTACCCGGGATTCAAAATGCCTCCCTTATTGTGTATGCTCGTCCGGGCACAGTACCTAACTGGAGTCTGGAGGAGGGTCATAGGGGGAGGAGCCAGTGCACACCACCTGACCTAGTAAAGCTTTACTTTTTTGTGCCCTGTCTCCTGCGGAGCCGCTATTCCCCATGGTCCTTTCAGGAACCCCAGCATCCACTACGGACTCCGAGAAATAGAATTATCGGTAAGTAAATTCTTATTTTTTGAGAAAAAGATGCGGGCGCATGCGCTTGCATTTTCTGCGCGGGTGGCGCAGAAAATACGATCTCCTCTGCCTGTCAATCAGGCAGAGGTGGGGAGGTTGGGCAACGCTCCGTTTCCAGGGATGAGACAGAGCGTTGCGGGGGCGGAGCCGGACGAACGGGGCGCGATCGCAGCGGCTGAGTGACGTCACTCGCAGCCGCCACGATCGGGAAGATGGCAGCGTGTCTCCTGCTGGCAGGAGGCATCCTCTATTTCTACTAACAAGCAGAAATTGCGATGCGATCGCAATATCTGCTTGTTGAAGGGGGGGGGGGGGGGGGGGGGCTCCGGTCAGCATGCTGGGCGGCCCCCAGCATGCGCTCCAAAGGATAGCAAAAAGGATAGCAGAATGTGCTATCCTTACTGAATTAGGCCCATTGTACTTTAAGACAGTTGGTTTTAGAGAGCAGGAATTTTGTCTCTTAGTTTATGTAAAAGCCACGAATATAGGGCCTTATTCAGCTTGAATTGGTAGTCCCTGAAGTCTACCAAGCCTCCTCTAACCTTCAGAAATATTAACGCTATTAATTTTCAACAACTATCTACCTCATTGCAACCACTGCTCTCGCCAATTTCTACATTCACCTCTCCTGAGACTGCTGTATCACACCTTAACCAAACTCTAGAAACAGCACTTGATGAAGTGGCTTCGGCTACCCGTCACACTCCACGTAGACTTAGATGTCAACCGTAGCACTCTAAATACACAAGACACCTACAAAAACTCTCACGTAAAGTAGAACGCCAGTGGCGTAAATCTCGTAGTTCAAGAGACTTTCTCACATATAAGACCGTGTAATGCTCTGGACACTGCCAAACATATTTCCAATCTCTGCTCAAGCCTCTAACCCCAAGTGATGTTTTAATACATTTAAATCACTTCTTGTCCCTCCCTCACCCAACCCACCAGCCACTATCATTGCTCAAGATCTTGCTTTCTATTTCAAGGGCAAGATTGATAAGATCTGAAAAAAATGGTATGCTCTTCCACAGCCAGTGATCTGCTCAATTCCCTTTCTGAACCCTCTAACACCTTCTCTTCTTTTGATCCCGCAAATGAAGATGAATTATCTGCACTCTTATCTGCCTACTCTACAGGGACGGATCTAGACTTTTCTTTAGGGGGGGCGATTTACTGTTTAATCTTGACTCCTCCCTCTACAGTCCCAACTCCTCCCATCTGCAATCCTAACTCCTCCTCTCTCAATTCTGACTGAACTTTTTGAGTGAGACTGAGATAGAGCTTTGTGATTGTTCTATGTACATGTGACTGTGATATGGGGTAATTGTATTTATTAGCTATAGTACCCACACACCAGCAAATGCTCTGTAACCCTTGCTCTCCTGGCTCCTCTGTGCTGCTGTGGTATAAGCTGCAGCACATCGTTCTGCCTCAGGCTCTCTCCGGAGAGCTCTCTTATGCTCAAAAGTGGGCATGGCTATGACTGTGTTAGGGGGGGCGGTCGCCCCCTTGCCCCCCCCTAGATCCGGCCCTGCTACTCTACTATTGTCCCCTTTCCACTAGCTCTTAGAAACACGGGTAAATGCGCGGGGGCGCGCATTTACTCGTGTTTTGCCCTAGTGGAAAAGGGTTCCCCGGCAAATTCCCGGATCAAGTGATCTGGGAATCCTACCCGGGTAGCTAGCCGGGTTGAACACGTGTTCAACCCGGCCAGCTGTCTAGTGTGAACGGGAGCCGTGTCGAGGCGACACGGCTCCCGCTCACTGTGTATGGGAGGGCGGCGCTGGGAGATCATGTGATCTCCCAGCGCCGCACCTGTCACATCAGTAGTAGCGTCACCAGCCCGGCAATATGCCGGGTTGGTGAGCGCTGTTCAAAAGGGGGCTGTAGCACGGGTCGCAGTCATGTCAGGCGACACGGCTGCGGCCTGTGCTTTACCTCTCCCCTTGACTATATACCCTCACAAATTAGTAAAGCTCTGTCTGCTGTGCTCATCCCAACCTTAACTAGAATCTGTAATCTCTCTTTGTCTACTGATATCTTTCCTTCTCTGTACAAGCATGCAGTGATTACTCCCATTCTGAAAAAAACAAAATTCTGACCCTAAAGGGGGTACTCACGCAGCGATATTCTAAGCAATCTGACTAGATTGCTTAGAATATAAACCTGATCGCTCCGTGTGTACCCCTTACAGCGATAGTGATGAGCAGCCCCGCGCATCGCTATCGGCAGGCCAATCTAGCGGGTCGCTCACTTCACCCGCTGGGTGAAGTGAGCGGCCCCCCCGTCTCCCCCCGCACGCTCAGCACAGATCGCGCTGTGCTGAGCGGCGGGAGAGATGTGTGCTGAGCGGTTCGCTCAGCACACATCTCTCCCCGCATCGGCCCGTCTATATGGGCCTTTACTCTCTCTCAAACTACCGTCCCATCTCTCAGCTCCCATGCCCCTCCAAGCTACTTGAGAGATTTGCCTACACTCGCCTCACACACTTTCTTAACTCACACAGCTTACTGGACCCTTTTCAGTCAGGATTTCATGCCCAACACTCCACAGAGACAGCACTGACTAATACCATGTTCACACTGCCTTGAAAAATCCGAGTTATTGCACGTGAACGCGCAGTAATCCGGGTTTACATGCAGTGTGAACGGGGTCCAGAACAAATTCCCTGGTCGTCTGACCCGGTATCTCAACCCGGGAATAAAGAAGGGTTATTCCCGGGTCAATACCGGGTCAGGCGCAGTTTGATGGCAGTGTGAACGGTGTTAAGAGTTCCCGGGTCGATGCGATCCGGGACCCTTTAACACTAACACTATTGGAGCAGGCGGTGCTTGTAGATCATCTGATCTCCAAGCGCCGCCCCAGCATGTGACCCGGTGACGTCATCGACACGGCAATGTGCCGTGTCGGGGCCGCCAGTCTGAACGGGGTCTCAAGCGGGTTGCACCTGGGAAGGTCTCGTGCACGAGTCCCGGGTGCAACCCGCTCTTGTCAGTGTGAACATGGTATTAGGTAGTGAATGATTTGGTCACTGCTAAATCTAAAGGCCATTACTCACTACTTATTCTCCTTGATCTCTCTGCTGCTTTTGACACTGTTGACCACTCTCTTCTCATACAAACACTACAATCCCTAGGTATTCAGGACACAGCCCTTTCTTGGTTCTCGTCCTACTTATCTAATCGCTCCTTCAGTGTTTGTTTCTCTGATTCCACCTCTTCTTTGCTACCTCTCTGTTGGAATACCGCAAGGCTCAGTCTTAGGTCCTCTGCTTTTCTCTATCTATACCTCCTCTCTTGGCAAACTAATCAACTCTTTTGGATTTCAGTACCATCTGTATGCAGATGATACTCAAATCTACCTATCCTCCCCAGATTTATCACCATCTGTATTGGGCCGTGTCACTGAATGCCTTTCTGACATTTCATCTTGAATGACATCTCGCCACCTCAAACTTAATATTTCCAAAACAGAATTAATTATATTTCCACCGGCCAGTAGTAGTTACCAACCTGATATCTCTATCACTGTTGATAACTCAGCAATCATCCCCTACCCCACAAGCTTGCTGCCTAGGTGTCATACTTGACTCTGATCTGTCCTTTGTTCCCCACATTCAAACTGTCTCAAGATCATGTTACATACATCTAAGAAACATATCAAAAATACGACCATACCTTACACAAGACACAGCAAACACTGTAATCTACGCTCTTATTATCTCCCGCATTGATTATTGTAATAGTCTTCTGACCGATCTTCCCAAACATAGGCTCTCACCACTACAATCCATTTTGAATGCAGCTGCAAGGCTAATTTTCCGCGCTAGACGTTCAACGTCTGCAGATCCGCTCTGTTAGTCCCTCCATTGGTTACCGGTATTCTACCGTAATAAATATAAAATACTTTTACTTACATACTGTATATATGGAGCCGTGCTCATCTGAGGCGGCTCCATCGCAAACGTGCACTCCCGGCGTGACTAGGCGATCCATCTGCCTAGTCACGCCGGGAGTGCACAGAGACGCTTCCATTCATTGCGTCTCTGTCCGGGCGCGCGGACGGAGACGCACTCAATTCAAGAGAATGGGGTGCTTCTCCGTCACGCTCGCCTGGCCGGCCGGGGACGCTCTCGGCGCGCCTAGTCACAGACGGAGCCACGACTAGCGTGGCTCCATTTGTACAAGGCTATTAACCAAACTGCACCAACATACATCTCTTCACTCATCTCAAAATATCTCCCTACCCGACCTCTCCGTTCTGCACAAGATCTGCATCTCTCATCCACACGCATTACTTGTTCACACTTAAAATTACAGGACTTTATCTGGGCTACACCCACTCTATGGAATGCCCTCCCACGCACAATAAGACTCACCTCTAGTCTCCAAACCTTTAAACGTTCCCTGAAAACTCACCTCTTCAGACAAGCCTATCAAATTCCAGACCCACCCACATAACCTTCAGTGCTTCCCTATCTAATTACATCCTCTCTGTACAGTATACTTAACATCACATATCTTGTCTTTCTTTACTCTCACACCCTCCTGACACTTGGCCAACATTGCTGGCTGATCATATCATACAACCCATTAAGAACCTAGCAATCTGGTGGACCATTATGCAACAGGTAGCATCTATCCTTGTGTATCAGTGCCTATTTCCCTATAGATTGTAAGCTTGCGAGCAGGGCCCTCCTACCTATGTCTGTCTGGTTTTACCCAGTTTTGTTCTATTACAGTTATTCCACTTGTAAAGTGCAATGGAATATGCTGCGCTATATAAGAAACTGTTAATAAATAATGCGATGCGATTGCATTTTCCTGGCTTCTGTACCAGTGCGCACGTGCAGGGCCCATTCTGCATGTGCACGGCCCGGGAAATGCGATAGCATCAGGCAGTGGCGGTTGATGGACGTTGTTGGGGGGGTATGGCAACAGAAACGCAGACGGTTCAGCCCGTTTTTTGACATCACGCGCGGCCACTGCAAAGGGAAACATGGCCGCAATGTGCCTTTTTACAGCCAGGCTGTGCAGTCAGGGGTCGACCTGAGTTGCTTCGATCTAACTGCGATGCGTTCGCAATTAGATTGCAAACACAGAGTTGGGCAACACTTAGCATACTGGGCGGCGTTGCTTCTGGACAGCCGCCAGGATGCGATCGTATGCAGTTGCAGTTTTGCTAAATGAGCAAAATTGAAGCTGAATAAGGGGGGTCATTCCGAGTTGTTCGCTCGTTGCCGATTTTCGCTATGCTGCGATTTGTTGCAAAATGCGTATGCGCAAGGCACGCAGGGCGCATGCGCTTAGTTATTTAACTAAAAACTTAGTAGATTTGCTGTGGATTCTGCGGCGCTTTTCAGTCGCACTGCTGATCGGTGAATGATTGACAGGAAAGGGGTGTTTCTCGGAGGTAACTCAGCGTTTTCCGGGAGTGTGCTAAAAAACGCAGGCGTGTCAGGGAAAAACGCAGGAGTGTCTGGAGAAACGGGGGAGTGGCTGGCCGAACGCAGGGCGTGTGTGTGACGTCAAACCAGGAACTAAACAGACTGAGCTGATCGCAATCTGTGAGTAGGTCTGGAGCTACTCAGAAACTGCAGGGAATTATTTAGTAGCAGTTCTGCTACTCTTTCGTTCGCTATTCTGCTAAACTAAGATACACTCCCAGAGGGCGGCGGCCTAGCGTGTGCAATGCTGCTAAAAGCAGCTAGCGAGCGAACAACTCGGAATGAGGGCCAAGGTCCATAGTGCAAACCCAAAACGTGGCTTTTGTCACGGATAGAAATGAGGATAAAATTAAGCCATATAATATGGGTAGTAAGTGAGACACATCTATAGCTCTCTTACCTGTTTGTAGTTAAGAAAAACTAGTTTTATATACATATATCAGATACAATGCAGACTTCAGGAAGGCTAGCGCAAGGGTGCCAGTCACAAGTTGCAATCCCTTTTTAAAAATTTTTTTTTTAACATTTTAAAATCCTGGGACTCCGCCTAGGGTCAGGGAAGTCTGTATATAAGGGAACAGTCCCTACGCTCAGATAACGAAACACCTGGGGACGCTCGTTTCTTGTAGTGATCACTCGAGTCCACTTTCTGATTTATAAACTCCCTATATGAAGTAGTAGACTATAGCGCATAAATGGGCAGCAGTATTAGTTACGACTTTGTCTCTTTTTACTTCAGTATATTGTTTCTGTTAGGCATTTAAGTGGATCTACCCAGACACATTTGAATTTGTCTCAGTCTGACATTGAACAGACAGTGCAGAATTTATCTGTGGCTTTTTATATTTTACATAAAGATAAACAAAAAGATCCATTCATGCCGACAGAGTTTAACAGTTCACTTAATGAAAAGTTTACTGACGACGTACTTGAAAAAGTCATTCAGGAACAAACAGCCATTATTACTATAAACTGGCCCCAAGTGCGGATTGTGCACTCACTCTCTGTGTAAAATCATCCAGAATGTATTTACATAAAAGCTGTTTACTTCAGGCCGATTTCCAAAGTATTAGGCTTTCTTTAATCTCTGAGGGGCTGTCATTCTCAGTACATTTATTATTTGGGGGAGGGGTGGGATGGAAACAGCCTCTAATGTTTTTGATGTTTTTGAAAATCACTGAATGACTAGAAACTAAGTGGAACAGAAATATTTCTGTACAACGGCATTTATAATACACCAGTACGTGTACAGTACAGGATGAGTATCCCATATCCAAATATTCCGAAATACAGAATTTTTTCTGATGGCTCAATGTACACAAACTTTGTTATTAAAAAATTGTATTAAATGACCTTCAGGCTGTGTGTATAAGGTGTATATGAAACATAAATCATACTTGCCTACCCTCCCGGAATGGCCGGGAGGCTCCCGAAAATCGGGTGACCCTCCCGGCCCCCCGGAAAGGTGGGCAAGCCTCCCGCTTTCCCCACCGGCCGCCCGCAGCAGAGAACAAGTGGGCGGCCCGAGGGGGTCCGATGACGCGATTCGTGCTGAATCACGTCATCGTAGCTCCGCCCCCGCTATGCAGCGCCTCGTTTCTCGGCACAGCACAGCGGGGGGGGGGAGTCACGATGACGTGACCTGATGCCACGCCCCCAGACCGCCCATCCTGCTGCTGGCCACGCCCCCCGAACAGCCCATCCTGCTGCCAACCACGCCTCCATGCACCTACAACGCTGCCTCCTCCCGGAGGAGGAGGCAGCAAAGTAGGTAAGTATGACATAAATGCATTCTGTGCTTAGACTTGGGTCCCATCGCCATGATATCTCATTATGGTATGCAATTATTCCAAAATACGGAAAAATCCCATATCCAAAATACCTCTGGTCCCAAGCATTTTGGATAAGGGATACTCAAGCTGTACTAAGGAGATACCAAAGGCTTTTCTAGTTACTTCTTACTCAGTGGTAATCATTGGACATCACAGGTCATAGTCCCCTAGGGATGGAAGAAACATTTTTGGCTTTTCCATCAGCAAGATGATTGCCAGCATTGAGTCCTGTGATGTCCTTCGCACTAGTTTGCATGCTAATGCTTGTGTGTTGTGCAGTAGAGTGCATTGAGCTGGAATTGCAGATGGCATATTAAAATGTGTTCATATTTGGATACTTTATATTTTGCCGAATAGAGCTTTTTTTCTTTTCTTTCTTTTTTTTTTAGCTCATCAAAAAGCTGGGACGCGGCATTATTTATTGCCAAGTTATATAATAAGGGAGTGGGTGTGTACATATCACAGTCAGGATAGCATTGGTGTGGGATTCTGATATGCACCCTCCACAAATTGGCCACACTCCCTTAGTGCTGAGGCATAGGACATATTGCAACACTGAAAGGGTCAGGAAAACAGAACATTAGGTGTGGGGAGGGGAAACGTTAAAGTAAATTATTTTGGAGACTCACACGCATTAGCGTATCTAATACCCCTTTCACATCGCACAAATAACCCGGTACCGACACGGCATATTGCCGTGTCGAACCGGGTCAGTGTGCGATGTGAAAGCACACTGGCCGATTTAGCGGGTCGCCTGACCCGGTAAATCAACCCGGTAAAAAAGAAGGGTTTTACCCGGGTTGATTACCGGGTCAGGTGCGGTGTGAATGGGAGCCGTGTCGATGCGACACGGTTCCCATTCACAAGATAGGGAGAGGCGGCGCTGGAGATGAGCTCATCTCCCGACGCCGCCTCCACCCCTGCTGCTGCTGCGCGCTCCGTTGTTATGGCAACCGACCCGGTATATTGCCGGGTCGGAAAGCCAGCAGCGGAGTGCAAATGCCGGATCCCACCCGGTAAGTACACGTTTGTCTTACCGGGTAGGATCCGGCATTTGCAGTCTGAATGCAGCATAAGGGTCTGGGTACTGCTAGTGTAGGACTTGCTCAGCTGCATAGCGGCATCATGACATCACACATGCTTCATCTCCGGGCCACAACATCATAGAAGCTCCGCGATAGAACCTAGATCCAGGAGCTTGAACCAAAAGGCACAGCTGAGGAAATTTTCTGGAGAGCCTTACCTAGCACCGGGCAGCACCAGGGTATCCAGTCAAATGGTCGACAAGTAAAACCATGTCAATGTTCATAGGGTCGACACCACATTGTTGACATAAGAATGTCTACAGGCACTAGGGTGACATCCTCAAACTGTTGACAAGTTCACAGTGTCGCCATGTGAAATGTAGACAGTTAGGGTTAGCCTGTGGGGGATGGTTAGGGTTAGGCTTTATGTGTGTGTGGGGAGGAGGGGGGGGGGGGTTGATTAGGTCAGAACTGATCCTCGCGTCACCGCCGGGTCCTGGAAGAAGACGCTGGAGACACCATTGCCAGTAAGAAACCACTAGACCACCAGGGACAGTTTATTGTCAGTTCATGTCGACGTGTCACCCGGTTAGACCTGTATTTTGTCATAGTCACTGTCCACATGCTGAGCGTGCCGACATGCTGTGTGTCAGCAGTTTGATCCTGTCAATATTCTCATGCCACACCAGAACAGCAGACCACAAAGGAGTTTCAATTTGCAGGTGGCTGAGCCAGACATCAACCCACCTCGCCCAGGGCCCATGGCAACCTATAGTCACAGCCCCCTTTCAGGTGACTTTTTGAAACTGCCTGTTTTAGACTCAATAAAAAAAAACCTCCCAATGGTTGTGCAGACAGTGAGATGACTATGTGCTGCGCTAAAGTACACACAATGGAGTAAGAAAGCTTCTCTGTCAGTGCCATGAGCAATATCCAGTGTTGAGCGTCATTTCTGTAGCTGAAATTGCAGGTACAGTATCCTACAGCATCAGATTGGCCAGAGTATTCCAAAAGAGCCAGGTCCACAGATTAGGAGCCAGCAATTTTGTTGAAAAATTGGTCTTTCTTACCAACCACACTCCCAACATAATTGTGCTAGGTACATGGCCGCTATGCATAATATACCATTAATTTACCTGTACATGCTCCCACACTTAATAATCTATTGTATGTTGCTGTGCTATTAATTATTGTAAGTTTCATGTCCCCTGGGCTGCCTGGCAATCAGGAT
Organism: Pseudophryne corroboree; assembly: GCF_028390025.1. Lineage (NCBI taxonomy): Eukaryota > Metazoa > Chordata > Amphibia > Anura > Myobatrachidae > Pseudophryne > Pseudophryne corroboree. The sequence continues at coordinate 448,385,484 of NC_086452.1, read as the reverse complement.
TTGCGGTGCATACACATGCGCAGTAGTTACCTGATACGCTGCGCTGCGAAAAACTGCAGCGTGCGATCAACTCTGAATGACCCTCCAATATTATTGGCATCTGAAAACGCAGCTGAATAGTAATGACAGTACACAAACTCTTATCCAGCTGCGACAGTTATTATTTCACTTCCTAATGTATTAAATGCTCCCCAAAACTCTTAGATTGTAAGCTCATGTGGCCAGGACCAGCTTCACTTTCTGTTTCCTGTCATTGTTCATAATTTCTATCATAACCCCCTCAATGTACGGCTCTGTGTGATAAATAATAATAAAACATTTTTTGTCAGTGCACCTGAGTTTACTATGGCCTATGACAGTGGTTCTCAAACTGTGTGCCGCGGTAGCCCGGGCTGCCTCGGGACGCTTGCAGGGGTGCCTTGGATTGGTGGGCCAAGGCCAATTCCAATTATTTATGTTCAATGTGATAGGGAAAACCAGTTCTGGTGGCTGCCATTTATAAAATATGTGGACAAAAACAGAAACAATCCCTCACCAGATACCGGAACCTAAGGATGATATATAAACACAATTTACTTAATTCAATATTTAAAAAATAAAATAAATTTATAACAAACTTTTGACATAAGGCAGTGGTTTCCAAACGTTTTTGAATCACGGCACCCTAGAATATCAGAATTTTTTCACGGCACCCTAGGCCAAAAATTTCTTATTGAGAAATTTAGAAAGAAATATTACATTAAGTAGACGCGTTTATATGTCATCCTTAGGGTCAGTTGTGTGGTGAGGGACAAGATTTGCTTCTGTTTGGCCACATATTTTATGACTGGCAGCCACCAGCACTGGTTTTGCCTATTATATTGACCATGAATAATTTGAATTGGTCCTGGACCACCAACCCAGGGCACCCCTGCAAGTGTCCCGAGGCACCCCAGGGAGCCACGGCACACAGTTTGGGAACCTCTGACATAAGGGTTGCGTGACACTATGATATTACAGTATATAGGGGTGTAGTATGGTATGCCGGCGGTCGGGCTCCCGGCGACCAGCATACCGGCGCCGGGAGGCCGACCGCCGACATACCGACAGTGTGGCGAGCGCAAATGAGCCCCTTACGGGCTCGCTGCGCTCGCCGCGCTGCGCACGCCACGCTATTTTATTCTCCCTCCAGGGGGGTCGTGGACCCCCACGAGGGAGAATAAATGTCGGTATGCCGGCTGTCGGGATCCCGGCGCCGGTATACTGTGCGCCGGGATCCCGACAGCCGGCATACTGAAGACCACCCGTATATAGAGCTCATGCAGATGCACAGGAGGGGGAAAAAAGATTTCAAATAATGTAATGTTGTTTGTTTAAAAGCTTTTTTCTCTGACGTCCTAGTGGATGCTGGGAACTCCGTAAGGACCATGGGGAATAGACGGGCTCCGCAGGAGACTGGGCACTCTAAAAGAAAGATTAGGTACTATCTGGTGTGCACTGGCTCCTCCCTCTATGCCCCTCCTCCAGACCTCAGTTAGATTTCTGTGCCCGGCCGAGCTGGATGCACACTAGGGGCTCTCCTGAGCTCCTAGAAAGAAAGTATATGTTAGGTTTTTTATTTTACAGTGAGACCTGCTGGCAACAGGCTCACTGCAACGAGGGACTAAGGGGAGAAGAAGCGAACCTACCTGCTTGCAGCTAGCTTGGGCTTCTTAGGCTACTGGACACCATTAGCTCCAGAGGGATCGACCGCAGGACCCGTCCTTGGTGTTCGTTCCCGGAGCCGCGCCGCCGTCCCCCTTACAGAGCCAGAAGCATGAAGATGGTCCGGAAAATCGGCGGCAGAAGACTTCAGTCTTCACCAAGGTAGCGCACAGCACTGCAGCTGTGCGCCATTGCCCCTCATACACACTTCACACTCCGGTCACTGAGGGTGCAGGGCGCTGGGGGGGGCGCCCTGAGCAGCAATAAAAACACCTTGGCTGGCAAAATAATCACAATATATAGCCCCAGAGGCTATATATGTGATAATTACCCCTGCCAGAATCCATAAAAAAGCGGGAGAAAAGTCCGCAAAAAAGGGGCGGAGCTATCTCCCTCGGCACACTGGCGCCATTTTCTCTTCACAGTGTAGCTGGAAGACAGCTCCCCAGGCTCTCCCCTGTAGTTTTCAGGCTCAAAGGGTTAAAAAGAGAGGGGGGGCACTAAATTTAGGCGCAATATTGTTTATACAAGCAGCTATTGGGGAAAATTCACTCAGTGATAGTGTTAATCCCTACATTATATAGCGCTCTGATGTGTGCTGGCATACTCTCTCTCTGTCTCCCCAAAGGGCTGTGTGGGGTCCTGTCCTCAGTCAGAGCATTCCCTGTGTGTGTGCGGTGTGTCGGTACGGCTGTGTCGACATGTTTGATGAGGAGGCTTATGTGGAGGCGGAGCAGATGCCGATAAATGGGATGTCGCCCCCTGTGGGGCCGACACCAGAGTGAATGGATAGGTGGACGGTATTAACCGACAGTGTCAACTCCTTACATAAAAGGCTGGATGACGTAACAGCTGTGGGACAGCCGGCTTCTCAGCCCGCGCCTGCCCAGGCGTCTCAAAGGCCATCAGGGGCTCAAAAAACGCCCGTTACCTCAGATGGCAGACACAGATGTCGACACGGAGTCTGACTCCAGTGTCGACGAGGTTGAGACATCTACACAATCCACTAGGAACATCCGTTGCATGATCTCGGCAATAAAAATTGTGTTACACAATTCTGACATTAACCCAAGTACCACATAAAAGGGGTTTTATGTTTGGGGAGAAAAAGCAGCCGGTGTTTTGTTCCCCCATCAGATGAGTGAATGAAGTGTGTGAAGAAGCGTGGGTTCCCCCGATAAGAAACTGGTAATTTCAAAAAAATTACTGCTGGCGTACCCTTTCCCGCCAGAGGATAGGTCACGTTGGGAGATATCCCCTAGGGTGGATAAGGCGCTCACACGTTTGTCATAAAAGGTGGCACTGCCGTCTTAAGATACGGCCACTTTGAAGGAGCCTGCTGATAAAAAGCAGGAGGCTATCCTGAAGTCTGTATATACACACTCAGGTATTATACTGAGACCTGCAATTGCCTCAGCATGAATAGTGCTGCTGCAGCAGGGTCTGATACCCTGTCAGATAATATTAATACCCTAGACAGGGAGAATATGGTGCTAACATAGAGCATATTAAAGACGTAGTCTTATATATGAGGGATGCACAGAGGGATATTTGCCGGCTGGCGTCCAGAATTAATGCAAGGTCCATTCTGCCAGGAGGGTATTAGAGACCCGGCAGTGGACAGGTGATGTTGACTTTAAAAGGCACGTGGAGATTATGCCTTATAAGGGTGAGGAATTGTTTGGGGATGGTCTCTGGGACCTCGTATCCACAGCAACAGCTGGGAAGAAAAATTTCTACCTCAGGTTTCCTCACACCCTAAGAAAGCACTGTATTATCGGGTACAGTCCTTTCGGCTTCAGAAAAAGCAAGGGGGCCAAAGGCGCTTCCTTTCTGCACAAGGGAAGAAGGAAAAAGCTGCACAGACAGCCAGTTCCCAGGATCAAAAATCTTCCCCCGCTTCCTCTGAGTCCACAGCATGACGCTGGGGCTCCACAGACAGGTGCGGTGGGGGCGCATCTCGGGAACTTCAGGGACCAGTGGGCTTGCCCACAGGTGAATCACTGGGTTCTGCAAGTAGTATCACAGGGATACAAGCTGGAGTTCGAGGCGACTCCCCCTCGCCGTTACCTCACATCAGCCTTGCCTGCTGCCCTCGGATATAGGGAGTTAGTACTGGCGGCAATTCACAAGCTGTACTTCCAGCAGGTGAAATCAAGGTACCCCTCCTTCAACAAGGCCGGGGTTACTATTCCAAAAATGTTGTGGTACCGAAACCAGACGGTTCGGTGAGACCCATTCTAAAATTGAAATCCTTGAACACTTATATACGAAGGTTCAAGTTCAAAATGGAATCGCTCAGGGCGATTATTGCAAGCCTGGAGAATTTCAGGGTATCACTGGACATCAAGGATGCTTACCTGCATGTCCCTATTTACCCTCCTCACCAGGAGTACCTCAAAATTGTGGTACAGAATTGTCATTACCAATTCCAGACGTTGCCGTTGGTCTGTCCCCGGCACCGAGGGTATTTACCAAGGTAATGGCCGAAAGAATTATCCAGTACTTGGACAATCTCCTTATAAAGGCGAGGTCCAGGGAGCAGTTGTTTGTCAGAGTAGCACTATCTCGGGAAATGCTACAACAGCACGGCTGGATTCTGAATATTCCAAAGTCGCAGCTGGTTCCTACGACGCGTCTACTGTTCCTGGGGATGGTTCTGGACACAGAGCAGAAAAAAGTGTTTCTCCCGCAGGAGAAAGCCAAGGAGCTGTCATCTCTAGTCAGAGGCCTCCTGAAACCAAAACAGGTGTCGGTGCATCACTGCACGTGAGTCCTGGAAAAAATGGTAGCTTCCTACGAAGCAGTTCCATTCGGCAGGTTCCATGCAAGAACTTTTCAGTGGGACCTCTTGGACGGGATCGCATCTTCAGATGCATCGGCTGATAACCCTGTCTTCAAGGACCAGGGTGTCTCTGCTGTGGTGGCTGCAGAGTGCTCATCTTCTAGAGGGCCGCAGATTCGGCATACAGGACTGGGTCCTGGTGATCACGGATGCCAGCCTTCGAGGCTGGGGGGCAGTCACACAGGGGAAAAAAAAAAAATTTCCAAGGACTTTGGTCAAGTCAGGAGTCGTCCCTACACATAAATATTCTGGAACTGAGGGCCATTTACAATGCCCTAAGTCAGGCAAGACCTCTGCTTCAAAACCAGCTGGTACTGATCCAATCAGACAACATCACGGCAGTCGCCCATGTAAACCGACAGGGCGGCACAAAAAGCAGGATGGCGTGGCAGAAGCCACAAGGATTCTCCGATGGGCGGAAAATCACGTCTTAGCACTGTCAGCAGTGTTCATTCCGGGAGTGGACAACTGGGAAGCAGACTTCCTCAGCAGACACGACCTACACCCGGGAGAGTGGGGACTTCATCCAGAAGTCTTCAAACGGTTGGTAAACCGTTGGGAAAGGCCACAGGTGGACATGATGGCGTCCCGCCTCAACAAAAAGCTAAAGAGATATTGCGCCAGGTCAAGGGACCCTCAGGCGATAGCTGTGGACGCTCTAGTGACACCGTGGGTGTACCAGTCGGTTTATGTGTTCCCTCCTCTGCCTCTCATACCAAAGGTACTGAGAATAATAAGGAGGCGAGGAGTAAGAACGATACTCGTTGTTCCGGATTGGCCAAGAAGAGCTTGGTACCCAGAACTTCAAGAAATGATATCAGAGGACCCATGGCCTCTACCGCTCAGACAGGATCTGCTACAGCAGGGGCCCTGTCTGTTCCAAGACTTCCCGCGGCTGCGTTTGACGGCATGGCGGTTGAATTCCGGATCCTAAAGGAAAAGGGCATTCCGGAGGAAGTCATTCCTACGCTGATAAAAGCCAGGAAAGAAGTAACCGCAAACCATTATCACCGTATTTGGCGAAATTATGTTGCGTGGTGTGAGGCCAGGAAGGCCCCTACAGAGGAATTTCAGCTGGGTCGTTTTCTGCACTTCCTACAGTCGGGAGTGACTATGGCCCTAAAAATTGGGTTTTATTAAGGTCCAGATTTCGGCTCTGTCGATTTTCTTCCAGAAAGAACTGGCTTCACTGCCTGAAGTTCAGACATTTGTAAAGGGAGTGCTACATATTCAGCCCCTTTTGTGCCTCCTTTGGCACCTTGGGATCTCAACGTGGTGTTGAGTTTCCTGAAATCACATTGGTTTGAGCCACTTAAAACTGTGGATCTGAAATATCTCACGTGGAAAAAAGTGGTCATGTTATTGGCCTTGGCTTCGGCCAGGCGTGTGTCAGAATTGGCGGCTTTGTCATGTAAAAGCCCTTATCTGATTTTCCATATGGATAGGGCAGAATTGAGGACTCGTCCCCAGTTTCTCCCTAAGGTGGTATCAGCTTTTCACTTGAACCAACCTATTGTAGTGCCTGCGGCTACTAGGGGCTTGGAAGATTCCAAGTTACTGGACGTAGTCAGGGCCTTGAAAATTTATGTTTCCAGGACGGCTGGAGTCAGGAAAACTGACTCGCTTTTTATCCTGTAGGCACCCAACAAACTGGGTGCTCCTGCTTCTGAGCAGACTATTGCTCGCTGGATTTGTAGCACAATTCAGCTGGCGCATTCTGCGGCTGGATTGCCGCATCCTAAATCAGTAAAAGCCCATTCCACAAGGAAAGTGGGCTCATCTTGGGCGGCTGCCCGAGGGGTCTCGGCTTTACAACTTTGCCGAGCTGCAACTTGGTCAGGGGCAAACACGTTTGCTAAATTCTACAAATTTGATACCCTGGCTGAGGAGGACCTTGAGTTCTCTCATTCGGTGCTGCAGAGTCATCCGCACTCTCCCGCCCGTTTGGGAGCTTTGGTATAATCCCCATGGTCCTTACGGAGTTCCCAGCATCCACTAGGACGTCAGAGAAAATAAGATTTTACTCACCGGTAAATCTATTTCTCGTAGTCCGTAGTGGATGCTGGGCGCCCATCCCAAGTGCGGATTGTCTGCAATACTTGTATATAGTTATTGCCTAACTAAAGGGTTATTGTTGAGCCATCTGTTGAGAGGCTCAGTTATATTTCATACTGTTAACTGGGTATAGTATCACGAGTTATACGGTGTGATTGGTGTGGCTGGTATGAGTCTTACCCGGGATTCAAAATCCTTCCTTATTGTGTCAGCTCTTCCGGGCACAGTATCCTAACTGAGGTCTGGAGGAGGGGCATAGAGGGAGGAGCCAGTGCACACCAGATAGTACCTAATCTTTCTTTTAGAGTGCCCAGTCTCCTGCGGAGCCTGTCTATTCCCCATGGTCCTTACGGAGTTCCCAACATCCACTACGGACTACGAGAAATAGATTTACCGGTGAGTAAAATCTTATTATTTTGCTTAATGTTGTGTTGCTATTTTGTCTGTGTACTTCCTCCACAACCTCTCTCTAGCTTGTCAGTTTATATAAATGTCCCATTTATAATCATAATTGTTTTTAAGTTCTCAACCCGTACCCCAAATATAGGATATCACTTTTTTTTAGTGCGCCAGAAGATAGCACCCAACAGAGCTATTCAATTGTTTCACCTCGAAATCCCCGGGGGCGAGAAGTGACTTGTTTCAGTGCTCAAACGGGACTTTTCGTGTCGTGTTTTTCATGCTTGTCGGCGCCCAGACAGGCCAGGTTTAGCCATGTTAAGCAGCTAAACCTGACACATCTGCGTGCAGCAAGCGTGATAAATAAGCACGGTTGAATATCGGCCACCGATCTACCGTCATAGAGATCGGCAGCAATAAACAATTGAATATCGCTCATACAGTTTTAGTCCTGAAATACAGGCCGTACAGCGCAGCCAGCACCGGGGTAAATGTGGTGTTACTAGGCCATTTTGCATTTAGTGACACGGAATGCGTTCAGTTTGCTGGCTGTTGCAATCATGGCAGTCTGGATACCGACGCCGGAATCCTGCCAGACGGAATCCCGTCAGAACAGGGCTATTCCCAATCGTGGGTGTCCATGACACCCATCGAGAGAGAATGCAGTGCAGCGAGCCACTGAGGGACTCTTTGCACTCACCCCGCTGCCGGCATTCTGGCAGGCGAGATGCCGCTGTTGGGTTATGGACAGCAGGGATCGCGCCCGCCGGTAAATCATACTCCTGTGACACTGATGCTGGGAAGAAGGGTACAGCCAAGCTGGCTGCCCGGACACTTCACCTAACCTGACTTCACAGCATTTGATGCCTAAAATTACCCGAAAATGCTCAACAGGTTTTGGAGGCCATTAGGCATTTGTAAGTTAATTTCTCTTACGTCCTAGAGTATGCTGGAGTCCACATTACTACCATGGGGTATAAACGGGTCCACTAGGAGCCATTGGCACTTTAAGAGTTTGAGAGTGTGGGCTGGCTCCTCCCTCTATGCCTCTCCTACCAGACTCAGTTTAGAAAATGTGCCCGGAGGAGCCGGTCACAGCTAGGGGAGCTCGTAAAGTTTATTTTTAGAGTTTATTATTTTACAGGGAGGCTGCTGGCAACAGCCTCCCTGCTTCGTGGGACTAAGGGGGGAGTAGTGTCGGCCCTGCGGGGTCTGAGCCACTAGCTCCGCTGACAGGACATTGAGCTCCTGAGGGTGATGATCGTTAGCCGCCCTAGGCGACCGCTCACTCCCGTAGCATGCCGCCACCCCCTTACAGAGCCAGAAGATCAGAAGAAGGCGAGATATGGCGTTACAAGGGTAGGAGCGCAGCTCTGAATGGCTGCGCTCCGGGAAGGCTCAGCGGCACACAGTGTTGGCGCTTTGAGGAGCGTCCTGAGCCAGCATCTAAATACCCTACACTGGTCACAGACGCTAACCGGAGACTGAATCCCCAGGCTAGCGTCAGAATCCTTTGTACACAGACGCTCACAGGGGATGGAATCCCCCGCCTAGCGACGGAATCCTCAGGCCACTATAAAGATTTTGTGCGGGAAGATGCGCCATCTTCAAGGGGCGGAGCTTCTCCTCAGAGCGACCCAACAGCGTTCAGCGCCATTTTCCTGCCTGCAGTTCCTGTACACAGACGCTGACAGAGCTGTTCCTCCAAGCAACTCCAGCTATCCTGTGCGGTACCAGGGGGTTGTAGAAGGGGGGGGAGGCGGTGAATTAGTCTGTGTACCCTATTACAGTACACAGTGGGTGCTGATAAGGGGTGTCCTTTATCTTACAAGCGCTGTGTGTGGGTTGGCTTCAATCTCTGTGTCTCTCTTGCCATCCTTGGGGGGTGAAACTCTGTCTGATCTCCCCTGTGTATGTGTGGAGTGTTTGGAGTCTCAATTTTTTTTCTAGGGACTCTGTGTCATATGCTGCAGAGGATTTGTCCTCTCAGGATGATCTAATTCCAGGTACTCGGGATTGCACTGTTTTAGCGCAGATACCAGCAAGGGAGCCTGAATGGTTTTCCTCTTTCAAATCTATGATGGCTGAGATTTCTACTAGGGTTGCACATAATGAATCTGCGACTCAGGTTTTACAGAACTCTATGGCAGTTTGGTACAGTTCTGTTACCTCAGGGCCTGCCTCTGTAGGTTCCCATAAACGTGCTCTTGCCCAGATTATGTAAGATGACACAGATACCGACTCTGATACGGCAGACGGTGATGGGGATGTGCTCAGGGGGACCGCATCGCTTGCTAAAGGGGTGCAGTTGATGATAGAGGCTATAAGGGATGTGTTGAATATTACTGATACAACACCTGAGCAGGTTGAGGAGGCTTACTTCACGGACAGTAAGAAAGCCTTGCTAACCTTCCCTATGTCCAAAGAATTTAATGCTATCTTTGAAAAAGCGTGGGAAAACCCAGAGAAAAGATTCCAGATCCATAAAAGGAAATCCATAAAGGTGGCTTTCCCCTTTCCGGAGGAGGATAGAAAAAAATGGGAAAACCCACCCATAGTGGACGCGTCTGTATCCAGACTCTCAAAAAAGGTGGTTTTGCCGGTTCCGGGATCTACCGCCTTAAAGGAGCCGGCTGATTGCAAAGTTGATGCTATGCTTAAATCCATATACACGGCTTCAGGGGCGATACTACGTCCTGCTATTGCCTGTGCATGGTTTTCCAAAGCTATAGCAAAGTGGTCAGGCACTTTACTTGAGGATTTGGATACAATGGATAAAAGTGACATTGATTTGTTTTCACGTAACATTCAGGATTCTGCAGGATTTATGGTGGAATCCATGAAGGACCTTGGTTCCATGGCTGCAGGAATTTCTTCCATGTCTGTCTCAGCTCGCAGAGGACTGTGGCTGCGCCAGTGGTCTGCCGACGCGGAATCCAGGAAAGGTGTGGAGACCCTACCCTACACAGGTCAGGCTCTCTTTGGGGAAGCGTTGGATGCGTGGATCTCTGCGGCTACAGCAGGTAAGTCACCTTTTCTCCCCTCAGCTGCACCTGCTACGAAGAGGCCTTTTTCTTCAGCTGCTTCACAGTCCTTTCGGGTTACTACAGCAAGAAAGGCCAAACCTTCCAACACCTTCTTTAGAAGAGGTCGACCAAAATCCAAGAAACCTGCTGCTGCAGGTTCCCAGGAACAGAAACCTGCTTCAGGTATGCCCAAGTCCTCAGAATGACGGTGGACCGCGCGGCCTGGAGGTAGGGCCGGTGGGGGCGAGACTCAGACATTTTTAGTCACGTTTGGGTGTTGTCCGGCCTGGATCCCTGGGTACAACATATTGTGTCCCAGGGATACCGACTGGAATTTCAAGATCTCCCTCCTCACCGGTTCATCAAATCAGGCGTGCCGGCTTTGCCGGCAGACAGGGTCATCCTACAGGGTGCCATTCAGAAGTTGGTGGAGGCACAGGTTATTGTACCGGTTCCTCCACAGATGCAAAACAAGGGTTACTATTCAAACCTTTTCGTGGTACCGAAACCGGATGGTTCGGTCAGGCCCATTCTGAACTTAAAATTACTAAACCCCTTTCTGAGGGAGTTCAAGTTCAAAATGGAGTTTCTGAGGGCAGTGATATCACGTCTGGATGAGGGGGTATCCCTGGATATCTAGGATGCGTACCTCCACATTCCGATTTGGCTGCTGCATCAAGCATATGTCCGGTTCGCACTGTTGGATTGTCGCTATCAGTTCCAGGCCCTGCCATTCGGCCTCTGCACAGCACAGAGGGTATTCACCAAGGTGATGGCGGAAATGATGGTTCTCCTCCGCAGACAGGGGTGAACATAATTCCATATCTGGACGATCTGCTGATATAGGCATTGTCCAGGGAGAAGCTGTTGCAGTCCATTCTTCTCATGACCCATCTGCTCAGGGAACATGGTTGGATCCTGAATCTTCCAAAATCACATTTGGAACCAACCAGGAGGTTGTCCTTTCTAGGAATGATCCTCGACACGGAAGTGCAGAGGGTATTTCTTCCAGAGGAAAAAGCGTTGGTGATACAAACAATGGTCCGGGATGACCTGAAGCCAGCCCGGGTGTCGGTTCATCAGTGCATTCGCCTTCTGGGGAAGATGGTGGCCTCTTACGAGGCTCTGCAGTATGGGAGGTTTCGTGCTCGGTCCTTCCAAATGGATCTCCTGGACAAGTGGTCGGGATCCCATCTACATATGCACCAGAGAATACGTCTGTTGCCAAAGGCCAGGATTTCAACTGCCTCACCTTCTGGAGGGCCGCAGGTTTGGGATTCAGGACTGGATCCTTCTAACCATGGGTGCAAGTCTCCGGGGCTGGGGCGCAGTCACTCAAGGGGAGACCTTCCCATGAAGGAGGTCAAGTCTGGAAGCCGGTCTGCCGATAAACATTCTAGAACTAAGAGCCGTCTACGGCGGTCTTCTCCAAGCGGCCCATCTTCTGAGAAATCGGGCCATTCAAGTGCAGTCGGACAATGTAACGACAGTGGCTTACATAAACCGACAGGGCGGATCGAAGAGCAGAGCTGCAATGTCAGAGGTAACAAGAATCATCCTCTGGGCAGAAAAACACGCGTTGGCACTGTCAGCAATCTTCATTCCGGGAGTAGACAACTGGGAAGCGGACTTCCTCAGCAGACACGATCTCCATCCAGGAGAGTGGGGTCTCCATCCGGATTTGTTCAAGGAGGTAACAGATCTTTGGGGCGTACCCCAAATCGACATGATGGCCTCTCGTCTCAACAAGAAGCTTCAACGGTATTGTTCCAGGTCGAGGGACCCGCAAGCAGTGGCAGTGGACGCCCTAGTGAGTCCGTGGGTGTTCCAGTCGGTGTACGTGTTTCCTCCACTTCCACTCATCCCAAGAGTTCAGGCAATCCTCATTGCTCCGGACTGGCCAAGAAGGGCTTGGTACGTGGATCTTCTGGATCTACTGCTAGGAGAGCCGAGGCCTCTTCCTCTTCGGGAGGACCTGCTGCAGCAGGAGCCGTTCGCCTATCAAGATTTACCACGGCTACGTTTGACGGCATGGAGGTTGAACGCCAGATACTAGCTCGGAAGGGCATTCCGAACAAGGTTATTCCTACCCTGATACAGGCTAGGAAAGGAGTACCGTCAAAACATTACCATCGTATTTGCAAAAAATATGTATCTTGGTGTGAGTCCAAGAAGTTTACTAAGGTGGAGTTTCAACTGGGACGTTTTCTCCTCTTCCTGCAAGCAGGTGTGGATATGGGCCTGAGGTTAGGATTCATAAAGGTCCAGATTTCGGGCCTATCCATTTTCTTCCAGAAACAGTTGCCTGCCCTCCCTGAGGTTCAGACTTTTTTGGAGGGAGTTCTGCACATCCACCCTCCCTTTGTACCGCCTATGGCGCCCTGGGATCTTAACGTGGTGTTGGAGTTCCTCCAATCGGATTGGTTTGAGCCTCTACAGGAGGTTGAGGTCAAGTTTCTCACGTGGAAGGCTGTCACTTTGTTGGCCTTAGCTTCTGCTAGACATGTGTCGGAGTTGGGGGCTTTGTCATGTAAAAGCCCATACTTGATCTTCCATGAAGATAGAGCTGAGCTTCGGACATGTCAGCAGTTTCTTCCGAAGGTTGTGTCGGCATTTCATATCAACCAACCTATTGTGGTGCTAGTTGCGACTGACTCCTCAATTTCATCAAAGTTCTTAGATGTTGTAAGGGCTCTAAAGATCTATGTGAGGAGGACTGCTCGTCACAGAAAATCGGACTCTCTGTTTGTCCTGTATGATCCCAAGAAAATTGGGTGTCCTGCTTTTAAGCAGACGATTTCTCGCTGGATCAGTTTCACTATCCAGCATGCGTATTCTACGGCAGGACTGCCGTGTCCAAAATCTGTTAAGGCCCACTCTACTCGGTGGGTTCTTCCTGGGCGGCTGCCCGGGTTATCTCTGCATTACAACTCTGCCGAGCAGCTACTTGGTCGGAGTCGAACATGTTCGCAAAGTTCTACAAGTTCGATACTTTGGCCTCTGAGGACCTTAAGTTTGGTCAATTGGTTCTGCAGGAGCCTCCGCACTCTCCCTTCCATTCTGGGAGCTTTGGTACATCCCCATAGTACTAATGTGGACCCCAGTATCCTCTAGGACGTAAGATAAAATAGGATTTTAATTACCTACCTGGTAAATCCTTTCTCGTAGTCCGTAGAGGATGCTGGGCGCCCGCCCAGCGCTTCGTTATCCTGCAGTTGTTATTTAGTTCAGTACTGCTTAGTTTTAGGTTAAGTACTGTTTTGTTACTTGGTAAGTAATCTTGTTCAGCCGTTGCTGATGTTTCAAGCTAGTTAGCTTGGTTTGCCTTGTGTGTGAGCTGGTGTGAATCTCGCCACTATCTGTGTAAAATCCTTCTCTCGAAGATGTCTGTCTCCTCGGGCACAGTTTCTAGACTGGGTCTGGTAGGATGGGCATAGAGGGAGGAGCCAGCCCACACTCTCAAACCCTTAAAGTGCCAATGGCTCCTAGTGGACCCGTCTATACCCCATGGTACTAATGTGGACCCCAGCATCCTCTACGGACTACGAGAAAAGGATTTACCGGTAGGTAATTAAAATCCTATTTAATGGGAAAATGGGCCTAATTCAGACCTGATCGCTCGCTAGGGGTTTTTCGCACTGCTGCGAACAGATAGTCGCCGCCCATAGGGGAATGTATTTTCGCTTTACAAGTGTGCGAACGCATGTGTAGCAGAGCTGTACAAAAAGATCTTGTGCAGTTTCTGCACAGCTCAGGACTTACTCAGCCGCTGCGATGACATCAGCCTGTTCGGGGCTGGAATTGACGTCAGGAACCCTCCCTGCAAACTCATGGTCCACTCCCTGAAAACGGTCAGTTGACACCCACAAACGCCTTCTTCCTGTCAATCTCCTTGCGATCGCCCGTGCGAATGGATTCTTCGCAGAAACCCATCACTGAGTGGCGATCTTCTTTGTACCTGTGTGACGCGCCTGCGCATTGCGGTGCATACACAGTTCTGACCTGATCGCAGCGCTGCAAACAACGCTAGCAAGATATCAGGTCTGAATTACCCCCAATGTGTCTTATTAACTGCTTACTTACTAACTTGAAATATAATACACATTGGGGGTCATTCCGAGTTGTTCGCTCGTTATTTTTTTCTCGCAACTGAGCGATTAGTCGCTAATGCGCATGCGCAATGTCCGCAGTGCGACTGCGCCAAGTAAATTTGCTATGCAGTTAGGTATTTTACTCACGGCATTACGAGGTTTTTTCTTCGTTCTGGTGATCGTAATGTGATTGACAGGAAGTGGGTGTTTCTGGGCGGAAACTGGCCGTTTTATGGGTGTGTGTGAAAAAACGCTACCGTTTCTGGGAAAAACGCGGGAGTGGCTGGAGAAACGGAGGAGTGTCTGGGCGAACGCTGGGTGTGTTTGTGACGTCAAACCAGGAACGACAAGCACTGAACTGATCGCACTGGAAGAGTAAGTCTCGAGCTACTCAGAAACTGCTAAGAAGTGTCTATTCGCAATTGTGCTAATCTTTCGTTCGCAATTTTGATAAGCTAAGATTCACTCCCAGTAGGCGGCGGCTTAGCGTGTGCAAAGCTGCTAAAAGCAGCTTGCGAGCGAACAACTCGGAATGACCACCCATAATTCATTTGTGATTGATCATGAACCATTTATGTATGTTTTGAGTCCACCTAAGCTGAGAGACGAGAAAAGTATGTCATTTGTACCAGTGGTGAGTAACACAACATGGGAAGAAGAGTCATATAAGCTTTACCATGGCTGACTAATGCCGGATGCATCTACTGTATATGCAATGAGGAGAGAGAAGATACAAGGTTCAGCAAAGCTTCTCGCAGATTGCAGGAAAGTGAATACCTGTCCCTCCAGGTTTTGTCTTACATGGTAGTGGGACAAGCTGTATCCTTCCAGGCTGCAATCTAACAGCTACTATCTGTAGTAACAGCTGCTATGTGTAGTAACAGCTGCTATCTGTAGTAACAGCTACTATCTGTAGTAGTCACTGGATTTAGAACTGCTTACAAAATAAATAAACTTTCTAAGCTGGTCTCTGATTCTAGGCATAAATTACTAATTGTGGTAACGTACTGTCCCGCTGATTATTTATTCATGTAATTTATAATACACATTTCAAAATTTAATTTGTATTCACGTTGCAGTTAAATCAATTTTCACGTTGTTGTGGGGTTTTTTCCCCCAATTAAAATCATGGATAATTCAGAAATATTTGTAGGATTATTTGTTATTTTAAGCATGTTCACCTGTAGACTCTTGCTGCGGGCTGCCTAACCAAGCTGCAGCGTTCTTCTTAATGTAATATGTACTCTGGCGTCCTGGGAATGTGATGACTTATTTCAGGTAAGGGGGATAGGAGGTATAATTATAAAATCTGCTGTTATGAGCATTTAGCCAGCCTGTAAGAGGTGCCTTTGTTGCACAGGCAGCTGTACCTGATGGAGACTAACTTCCAGTTTTCTATGTAAACAAGATTGTCTTGAAATAATAATTTCCCACTTTGTAATAATCCATCTAGTAATTCCTGGAGGGGCGGCAAATGTATAATATAGACAATAGTGGGTCCTAGTGTGCGCAGATGTTGGCAGCCCACTGAGACAATATACGAAGAGGCTATCCCCACAGCCCCCAATGTTTTTTTCCCATAGATTGGCAAATGTATAATATTCATGTCATTATGATGTAGAACTGTGTTTTTCAACCACTGTCCGTGGCACACTAGTGTGCCCTGAGCAGTCTCCAGGTGTGCCGCCATAGAAGCAGAGCCAGGCCCCTCAGTGTTTTGCCGCTACCGAGGCCCTGGAACGATCAATACTGCTGGGTTTAGTGGTAGCAGAACCAGTTCTAATTTCGGCCCGGGCAGTGTTGGGCTCTTCTGACTTTCTCAGATGTGGCTCAGGCGTTACCTATGGAGAAGCTGCAACATGACATCCTAGGACACGCAACTGCACCATGCATCACCATTATATTTGAGTGTGCCTTGGCAATATTTAAATCTTGTTCAGTGTGCCGCAAGTTGTAAAAGGTTGAAAAACTCTGATGTAGAATAAAATATTGTCATGTAAGGTAAAATTCTACAGCCGTTCCCACCGTGTGTTTATGGTAATAATTATGTGTCTTGGGTACAAATGTAAGGAAGCATAATTTCCGCCCCCCCCCCCCCCCCCATATATACACACACACACACACACACACACACACACACACACACACACACACTATGTAAACTTGCAAAATTTAACCGGTCAGTTGCTTCCACTGACCAATAGAGGGCAGTAGAGAACTGAAAACATTTCCTGCGTCTTATGCTATGAATGTACAATGGCAGTGGGGCTGATGAAAATGATGATACATTGTGTCAGTAGCAATATGGATAGTATACTTTGCCAGCCTCAGATATATAAGCAGTTAATAGCGTAACAACACTTTCTGGTATTTTAATGTTCTCGACATAACTGGAAAATCAATTTTGGTCATATATTTTAATAATTGTGTTTAGGATATTTATAACGGAAAATAAAAGATACTAATTTTCAGTGAGCAGAATAACAAACTTTCCTGAAGAACGCTGCATTCATCTATTTAAACATGGCAAATAAATATGGCTGCTGCAAAGCTATGCGCTTTTATGATCTCATTCCTCCAGGGACTACATGATGGTTCTGCAAAGAGACAATGTATACACATTTACTACCGGCAATGCAATAGATGCTCATATTTAGGAGGAGGGCAGAAGTCTGCTGTCCACCATCCACAAATATCTTATTTAGGTGCGCCATAGACCGTAATCACATCTCTGTCAGTCTTGCAGATAATAGCTGTTTGGTGGCTATATCTTAGACAAAATTTGCACCTAATGCTAGTGATTGCTGCCTTAGAATATTATATTTATAATATCTGTACTGTATGCGATAGAATATTATATTTTATAATACGAAATGGGTGCGCTATATAAATAATTGTTAAGAATAATAATAGTAATAATATGTAATATATTTTTAATTGTACTTTATGAAATTGAGTTATTGCAGTTTGCAAAACAAATTTGTCCTCAGTTGATAGGGGAAGAGAAGGGAGGGGGGTGGGGGGAGACACCTCATGACACAAGTTTGGTCACCCTAAATTTCCCAGCCTAAACTCTGTCAAGAGATTAAAATAATGTTGTTGTCGTGTTTCGTTGTTATCATTCCTGTCCTGAGTTGTTTTCTATGACTACAGTGTAAAAAAATTCCTTTTTTTGTTTTATTCCGTGACTAAGTTGGCAAAATATTGTTAATAATACATGAGGGAAAAATGTCAACAAACATTTTAATTGCAAGAATCCGTAAACTTCCAATAAGGAGAAGAAAGGAGGAAGAAGAGGGAGCAGTAAGATGCTCGGGCTGATTAGCGCTGGCTACATATTTCAATGCAGGAAAGTATGTTATTTGTTGTTACTGCTTGTTCAATATGCCGGGCATAGTCAGATCCCAAATTATTACCCCTAACTCGTAGTGCGCTATTATTTATCTTCTGGTAGCTTCTGTCAATTTTTTTTTTTGTTTGTTTTGTCTTCTTGTTGAACTTGTTACATTTTATTTTTAAATAGTTTACTTCATGGATTGTATGAAATGTCGCTAGTCATAAACACGATGCATCACAAGATAATGAGTTGCCAGTATTTTGCTAAAATAAGTATTGTTGACTTTTTAGGTGCATTTCTATGCATTCTGCTTTTAATCCCATAGTCTGTTGTACTGGTAGTATGTGTTACCACATGAGGCATATGGCGGCACAAACTTAGCCCGCAGTGGTGTGAAAGGCACAAACGTCTCCTTTTTGACCTATATCAGCACAAGCCAATTACAGCAGATAGCCCTCATTTAAAAAGATGTACA
Source organism: Pseudophryne corroboree (assembly GCF_028390025.1). NCBI lineage: Eukaryota > Metazoa > Chordata > Amphibia > Anura > Myobatrachidae > Pseudophryne > Pseudophryne corroboree. Next base: position 448,367,573 of record NC_086452.1, on the reverse strand, counting down.
AATGAATGTGAAATTGGTTCACAGTAAATTATTCCCAAGTGCACCTGTGGGTTCTGTGTCCTGTTGATTACAGATGTGCGGACTCATACAGTAATGTCTAATTGCTTATTGGGGCTGTTAGATATAACCAGAAATACAGTATGTTTATAAAAGACCTCTGCTTATTTCTATTAATTCCTTGTAGGTGACATATATTGGGAGCCAGGAGTTATCTATTTGTTTCAGAACAGCATTGCATTTATTTTTACTACGTTTCATTTTTCCAATGTGAATGGTGGTGAATGACGGCTACATCTACCGAGTAAATGTTTGTGAATTTTAATTCAGGCTGGCTGCACAATCTGATTGGACGACGCAGACCTCTTGCAGTTTATCAAAATATGTCCTGGATTGATCAGATTGGGACTATTGTGGCTGGAAAGTCTATAGCATCACTAAATCTGTGCCGTCAGACTACGTGGATCCTTACCCTACCAAACAGGCAGATGTGTGTAATATTATCCTCCATATATGTGTTCTGATTGAGCACCAGTTGGCCAATACTCCATGTAGCCAGGTCTCCAGAAACCACCATATGCGACCAGGGTCGGACTGGCCCACAGGGGAAACCACCGGTAGGCCCCACTGCCTGTGAGCCCTCCACCTCCTCTAGGGATTAGGTTCCAGACTCTATCCTAGTGCTCTTGAATTATGCATATGTTACATTATACTTCACAAGAAAATGGTTTATTATATATGTACCATGGGACACAGAACATGTACTCTGTAATGGTTAGCCAAACCCCACTGGAGCCTGGCCACACCCTTAAGCATGGGCCCCCGCAACAGCATCCCCCCGGTGGGCCCTTCATGATCCAGTCAAACACTGTGTACGACTACTTTCCAGAGCAATATGCTGTGAAGAGAGCATTGCTCTAAGTTATGTGCTTTATAGTCTTACTGTATGGGGCACTGGATTGTGTGATGCTGTTGACAGAGTGTGTAAAGACTTCCTGATGTGTTTTATTGGTATGTTTCAGTAGAGATACCATGCATGGAAGGGTTACTTTTCTTATTTGATCAACTCTACTTGTATTTCTTTGAAGACTCCTCTATCCAGTTAGGCAACAATTGTTGGTTGTGTTATCGCTCATTAGCCGAGATTGTAGAGCATGGATTTGTGAGTCTCACGGAGCCAAAATTGGCCGAATTGAGCAGAAGACATCATTAGGTGCTGTGTCAGTGACGTGCATTCAGGAGAGAAAAGCATTTTATTGATGTAGAATGGATTATTTAACACTGTCATCCAGTATCAAGAAAACAAATGAGAATTGTCACGTTACGCACTGTGTAACGTTATTCTGTATACTAGGAGGACCCAGCAGCAGTGACTGCCTGATAGCCTTTCATTTTTAAAGCATTCTGGGGTGCTAATACTTCTAAGGGTACTCACAGTGCGTCCAGGGGTACTTCTGTAATGACATCCAGGTGATAAATAGACACATAGGGAAAGCAGTGTCCTAGGGAATCTCTAGCCCCCTATATCATAGTAGCACCCTGATAATGAAATGAATACTATTAGCCCTGCAAAAGAATGAACATGTTTGCTGTAGTGTTGTTGTCAATTTTAAATTTTTCATAAATTGCAATTTGTAAGAAACATTACATTCTATTGTTGTGTCATTTTTATTTATTTATTTTTATATCTAGTTTGTAGCACATTTATTGTTTTACATATAGTGACGACCTAAACATGTTATATAATAGCAAATCTGTTCATTAGAACTGTATCGCTTTGCAAATATTGGGTGGGGGGGGGTTACAAATAACACAAATGGGCGACTCCCTGCACCAAGGTGGGAATTGATTGAGAACACTGACTTCTCAGCAAGCATATCATCTTTCAGAAGATAGGAGGAAGTGATAATGTACAATAGGTGTATGGATTTTTTGTTAAACTACAGTAGAAAATAACATTTAGTACATTTAATTGTCTACCCTCTTTGTTGTTGTATTTCTTCTCTCTCCCTGTTGTACAGGGCCCTGGGACGTGTTGGCTCCTTATAAGAAAAGGATAATAACCCAGGAATTGTATTTAACATAATCTGTCCCAGAGACGTCAAATGACCTCAGGTCACCAGTGAGATAATCATCTAGTGAGTGGTTTTTTTTTTAAATTCCTTAATCCAAAATAAAAATTTGGTTAAGTATGTCTTAAATGAAACAGGCGCACATTGCTATCTAACCGGTGACCTGGAGACAGCCGACTTTCCTGACGTCCTCCCAGAATGCCGTGCTTTCCTATAGAGGGTTGGTGCACAGACTTCGTGGCCTCCGCCAGCCCTGTACAGTGGCATAGGAAAACACTAGCACCCGTGATATTAAATCGTTAATTATGTCCCTCTACAAGCAGAGCAGCATTGAATATGTAGGTGCGCGTGTATTTAAGATAACAGGCAATCACACTATCTGTATGTAGGAAATGTACATATGCAATCCAGGTACATTGTAAACACACATTTGGTTGTGTATCAAGCGTTTAATAAAGCCGCGTGTATCGTTGCTGTGGATTCTGCTGGTCACGATAGGGTTAATGGATCACTTTAACCCCCTGTGCGCCTTATTGTGTAGCTGCTAGACAATGCCGCTGTTCATTTCCCCCTGCTTGAATAATATCTTCCACTTCAAACATTACAAGTACGATCATATTACATAGGGAGCTGATGATAATCTTCTCTTTTCCCTGAAGTAATATTTAACACATGCTAACTTTTAATTGAGCAGCTGAAAAATCAGAATGCAAATATAGTTTTTAACCCCAGTGCCGCCGACGGAGAGGAAGGAGTTAATAATCAGTGATGTCATCCTTATGAGCCAAGTACTGTTTGTATGATCAGTGATATATGTGGTCATTCCGAGTTGATCGCTAACTGCATTCGTTCGCTGTGCAGCGATGCGGCAAAAAAAGGCACTTCTGCGCATGCGTATGCGGCGCAATGCGCGCGCGCGGCATACTATTACAACAAACGATGTAGTTTTACACAGGTTCTAGCGAAGCTTTTCAGGCGCACTGGCAGTCGCAGAGTGATTGACATGAAGTGGGCGTTTCTGGGTTTCAACTGACCGTTTTCAGGGAGTGTTCGGAAAAACGCAGGCGTGCCAGGGAAAACGCAGGGCGGGTTTGTGATGTCAAAACAGGAACTGAACAGTCTGAAGTGATCGCAAGGCTGAGTAGGTCTGTAGCTACTCTGAAACTGCACAAAATTATTTTGTAGCCGCTCTGCGATCCCTTCGTTCGCACTTCTGCTAAACTAAAATACACTTCCAGTGGGAGGCGGCATAGCGTTTGCACGGCTGCTAAAAACTGCTAGCGAGCGATCAACTCGGAATGATCACCATAGGCCAACCTGTTACCTTGTAGACCTGTAAAAATCCATTATTCAGTCATATTAAGCATATGAAACTGTTTTGTTGACCGAATAAAGTTTTGTAAATGTTTTTTTATTTTTTTTATTTCATGCAGGTTATATAGAAATTGGGGGGGGGGGGGGGGGGGGGGGGAATGCCAAAACTTTTACAAGAGGAGATAAGTCTTGGTAGTGAGAGGTAAGTGTGTACTCTCAGTAACTAGCGTACACCATTCACAGACCTGTAAATAAAGTGATCCATGGATAATTATCTTCTGTTCCTCTACCCAATCACCTGCGCTGCGTTCTGTGTTCAGTGATTATGTGGCAAATACCTCCAATAACAATGCAAATTTTAAGATAAAATAAAATATCAAAATATTGTAAATTGTGGCCAGGAATATTCTTTAATCACGGTTTGTCCTTCGCATTATGAGAACTTTCTCCGGTGTGAAAATATTTGCTGGTTTCCTGCTGCAGGATTTCAGACAGAACTCCCAGAGAAGCCAGCAGCATAATCCCTGCCTGTATTTGTACAGACGGAAGTGCAGTGGGATAAAGCAGATAGTCGCAGCACAGTACCATTCTCTTACTTATCTGACTACGGCGCTCTAGTCTGTTCTGTTATTAAATGCGCTCTACAGTAATAGCTAAAGATGCAGTAATGGATAGAAACGCAATGTAGGCACCTTTTAGTCATGTTTTGTAACGCATTTCCAATTGTGCTGGTAGTGTTTTGTGTTACTTTATCAGAAATAGGCTAAAATCAGAAACACCACCTTCACTTTTCAGAACCTAATATTACAAACAGCACCACTGACTCTTATTGCATAGCACCATTGCCCTTACATGAGTAAAATGCAATATGGCAGGCAGCATCGCTGTGTAATTAATCTTATGTTCATCAGGAATATATGTTCATATGTGTATATATATATATATATATATATATATATACATACTGTATGTGTGTGTGTTTATATATATATATATATATATATATCTATGTGTGTGTGTGTTTTTATATAGCACTTTTCTACAAATGGACTCAAAGTGCTATGTGTATATATGTATATTGAGACATGTGTATATATATAAATATGTGTGTGTGTGTGTGTGTGTGTGTGTCTGTCACATTAATGTATTATTTCCAGCCACAGTAATCTCAACTGTAATATTTACTGAATGCCAGGAAATAGACATAATATCAGAAATGTATGTGACTTAATGAATGTCTATCTATTAACATTGACATTTATATAATTAAAATCTATCATATGATATTAGACATGACGTTGCGTCCTCTGTATCAGTCTAACCTTTGCTTCCTGTGTCTGTCCACCAGTGCTTCTGCTACTAGCTGTATGCGGTGCTGACTGTCCGGTCAGTCAGCCAAGCTCTAGATCAGTGGTTCTTAAGCCGAGGTTTCAGGGGTACGGGATGGGAAACTGAGGGTCCTGTGGTAGGGTATAAGCCGCATGTGCCATTCCTCTTAAAGGAGTTTTTCTTCTGCTTTTGTAATTATCTCAAAGTGTAAATTTTCAGTAATTACAGCTTTGCATTTTGTTATGTGAATACAAATGGTTAGTGTAATGGAATCACCATTATTATTTTTGTCCGTTTAGGACATTATGAGACTTTGCCGTAGTCGCAATGGATAAAATCTCTAATAGTTCAACTTTCTACAAAAGTTTGTCTTTGCATCCGTTATACCTGTCCTCGTAGAGGGCTGAGTGTATTCTGTCAAAATCTATGTGTAATAAATTTGCTTGGTTTTATTTTTTTGTTTGTTTTTAGTACAGGTTGAGTATCCCATATCCAAATATTCTGAAATACGGAATATTCCGAAATACGGAATTTTTTGAGTGAGATAGTGAAACCTTTGTTTTCTGATGGCTCAGTGTACACAAACTGTATTTAATACACAAAGTTATAAAAAAATATTGTATTAAATGACCTTCAGGCTGTGTGTATAGGGTGTATATGAAACATAAATGAATTGTGTGAATGTACACACACTTTGTTTAATGCACAAATTTATTAAAAATATTGGCTAAAATGACCTTAAGGCTGTGTATATAAGGGGTATATGAGACATAAATGCATTCTGTGCTTAGACTTAGGTCCCATCGCCATGATATCTCATTGTGGTATGTAATTATTCCAAAATATGGAAAAATCCGATATCCAAAATACTTCTGGTCCCAAGCATTTTGGATAAGGGATACTCAACCTGTACTGTATTAAATGCAAAAACACAACTGGGGTTGTTGTATGTTTCTTCTTTATTTAGTTGGGGATGCAGTGTAACAAACTTGGCGATCGGGCTTTGTGATTCCTTCAAAAGTTGGTCAGCCAGCCCTGTTCTAGATCTTGTCATGATATATTTATTAAATAAATTATTATTCTATTATGCTGAATTTGGTAATTTTTAAAGAGGTCGACTGTGACAAATAATGTTGACTTTTAAGGATTTTATGTGTGTGTACCACATTTAGAACAAGCTAACATGCAGTGTATGCATTGCCATGAGATATACAGGAGCAAAGGTCACACGCTCTAAATTAAAATGCCTTATTCTAAAGAGTATATAAATGTCATTTATTTTCTTACACCCAATTAATAATGTTTCTGCTTATTTCAGAGTAAGAATAATGCTATTTTCTTCTCTCTTTTTTTTTCTTCCAACTTTCGTAAATCCATTCTGACGTGGAGGGTCACGCTGTGTTCTATTATCTGCTAAACTAATTAAGAAGGAGTCATTTGCCAAACAAAGCAACAAGGGTGATTGACTATGAATTAACTAGCATGGAGCGCTCATTTGCATGCCCGCTACCCAGAATGCCTGGCAAGTGGGAACGTTCTCTGCCTATGTGATAGTGCCGGGGTGAGGTGTGTATCTAGCATGTTCTTAATCACGATGATCCCATTAATGAGCGTGAAATATACATAAAGAAACATACTTTTCTTATCACTCTTGTAGTTTGATAAGGTGTTTATCAGGGACATGGATTAAATGTGAAGCCTGTTCTAAAATATATTGACTGCATCACAGCAGAAGCTGAACCTTCTCTGTTCAGAGTGTGCAAGTAGACTAATTCCTCTCTGCCGCAGTCATGACACGAGGGCTTGTTACCTTGTTGTGCTTATCTATACCTCTCTTATCTCCAGGGCATTGATTCCTACTTAATGGAGCCAGCGATATACAAATGAAACAGCCAGATGTGCCATGTTGTAATACCCCTGCCACAAATCAGCTCCTTCCCTTGTAAATATACCAGGCCAGTCTGTAAGAAGAAGAGGCAGGGAGCTGAAGTGGGGATAGACCTTGGATAACATATAGGATATATACATAAGGGAATTTGCCACCATTATCTTAACCCCTTTACTCCTCTGGGCAGCGTCGGTTTACCGACAGTTCCATATTGTGTCGCCCAGAAGCAGGGCCGGATCTAGGGGGGGCGAAGGGGGCGACCGCCCCCCCTAACACAGTCATAGCCATGCCCACTTTTGAGCTGAAGAGAGCTCTCCGGGGAGAGCCTGAGGCAGAACGATGTGCTGCAGCTTATACCACAGCAGCACAGAGGAGCCAGGAGAGCAAGGGTTACAGAGCATTTGCCCCTCACTTGCTGGTGTGTGGGTACTAGGTCTAATAAATACAATTACCCCATAGCACAGTCACATGTACATAGAACAATCACAAAGCTCTATCTCAGTCTCACTCAAAAAGTTCAGTCAGAATTGAGAGAGGAGGAGTTAGAATTGCAGAAGGGAGGAGTTGGGACTGTAGAGGGAGGAGTCACGATTAAACAGTAAACACCCCCCCCCCCCCCACTAAAGAAAAGTCTAGATCCGTCCCTACCCAGAAGTCATTTTCTGTCCATATCGCTGCAATTCAAATACAGTTGTAATGTGGACACCGCACAGATGATCAGAATCAGCTTTATTGGCCAGGTGTACTCACGTACACTAGGAATTCTTTGTGGTACAATGCATCGCCAAGCAGCAACATGAAGGAGGAAAAACGTAGCATACATTACAAACATTACACATATGAGTTCATACTGCACATATGCAACTGTACAGTAGACATATTATACATTTAAGACTAAAAACTAAGGCTGCTTGGCAGAGCAGCACCGAGGCAGCCATCCGCGGCACCAACTAGAACTCACACAATGCACATAATACAGAAGATTTAAGTATTACATCAAAAGATAAACCACACAGACAAAGACACAGAAAGAATAATGCATGATTGGTGTAGGCATTTTGGGTAATAACCTCCAGGGGTTGTGTATTCCACCCTCACAAGGCACCAGGTGCGGCAGCCATCTTATGATGCAGGTTACTTCTGCAGTTTGTGACTTATATGAAGTGCATGAAAGAGGGGAGGAAAACGGGATCCGGTCTCTAGGTCGACAGTAACTAAGGCGACAATGTTTCGGTCGACAGTTACTAGATCGACAGGGTGTCTAGGTTGACAGGGTCTCTAGGTCGACATGTTCTAGGGCGACAGGTCAAAAGGTTGACATGAGTTTTTGTTTTAATTCTTTTTTGGAACTTTTTCATACTTAACGATCCACGCGGACTACGATTGGAAAAAGTGACCTGCGCCGAGCGCAGCTTGCGAGCCATGTGTGGGGACACGGTGCACTAATTGGGGTTCCCGGTCACTGTACGGAGAAAATGTCACACAAAAAAACATAAAAAACCCATTTCGACCTTTTAACCTGTCAACCTAGAGACCCTGTCGAGCTAGTATCCCTGTCGACCTAGTTACTGTTGACCAATAGTGGTCGACCTAGACACTGTCGACTCAATGAACCACACCCAAGGTAAACATCCCGAACCCCCAAAAGCACAGTATAGGAGGTTGTTAGTGGCCATCGGCAAAGTATAGGAGACAGTTCTATCGTGTTACAGGGTTAACTTTTACTAATGAAGGAAGAATGATAGCCAGCAAGTGTATTTCAGCAAATAAAAGAGTATAGGGTATTTTGGGGTACATTTAAATGCCCCCATTGTGGTTTTCAAGTGTTTGCATTTTTTTTTATTTTATTTGAGGGGGGAGGACTTGTAAATCCCATCTGCAAGTTCAAAAAATAATTTCCCATCAGTGCAACACCGCATCGTACAGGTCCCACACACTTGAACTCATGTTTCTGCTTCTTAGAACTAAATTACATGTCTTTATTGCTGATCCTTTACAATATGAACACCTCTAAGCACAATGGGGGTCATTCCGAGTTGTTCGCTCGCAAGCTGCTTTTAGCAGCTTTGCACACGCTAAGCCGCCGCCTACTGGGAGTGAATCTTAGCTTATCAAAATTGCGAACGAAAAATTAGCAGAATTGCGAATAGACACTTCTTAGCAGTTTCTGAGTAGCTCCAGACTTACTCGGCATCTGCGATCAGTTCAGTCAGTTTCGTTCCTGGTTTGACGTCACAAACACACCCAGCGTTCGCCCAGACACTCCTCCGTTTCTCCAGCCACTCCCGCGTTTTTCCCAGAAACGGTAGCGTTTTTTCGCACACACCCATAAAACGGCCAGTTTCCGCCCAGAAACACCCACTTCCTGTCAATCACATTACGATCACCAGAACGAAGAAAAAACCTCGTAATGCCGTGAGTAAAATACCTAACTGCATAGCAAATTTACTTGGCGCAGTTGCACTGCGGACATTGCGCATGCGCATTAGCGACTAATCGCTCCGTTGCGAGAAAAATATAACGAACGAACAACTCGGAATGACCCCCTATATACTGACATTTTGATAATAAACTAAGGACTTTCTCATAGTTATCACTTACTCCAAAGGTGCAATTTGAAAGTCATAAGTTCTTTGGTTGAAATCCGCATTACCATAACTTGGATTTATATTTCAATAGCAGAAAGATCTGTGATAAAAAAGTTGTGCAATCTAGTTTGTGATTAATTGAATCTGCCTCCTAGTCGTGAGTTACAAACAATATTATATCTTCTCGTACCCTGTATGTTCCCGTATATCAAGGAGGCAAGGAATTCTGGGATGTTCCCACTTGTCCTTCTGACCTGTGAGTTTAGTTTTCTTTGGTACATACTGACCCATGGCCAGGCCTAAGGCTGGTCTGACGTGATCCCACCCGGCTCCTGCTCACGTCATCTCCCTTTTCTGACCAGCTCTGGTATTCCTGTGCCCCAGACAGCACACGGGCCTACCTGAGATAATGCTGTGTAATTACACCCTTTAACACAGTTTAAACGACCGGCTCTTTGTTTTTACTTGAAAGAAATGACAGTCAGTCTCTTCTATTCACACCAACAAAATGCCCAGGGATTGTCATTTGCTGACCATTTACTTCTCATTAATTGTGTTTCATGATGTCATCAGACTCTAATGGCCCCCTAGGTGCGGGCTGCAAGCTCTCCCAATTATCTCACTCCCAAAATTAAGATCCAAACATTGATTAGCCGGAGTGACAAATTCACAGAAAGTGATATTATTTTCTAGCCTTAAATCACAAATGTGCTGTGTTTCCTCACTATGGGGTGGTCTTCAGTTTGCCGGCTGTCGGGATCCCGGCGCAGAGTATACCGGCGCCGGAATGATCTGTATTATAGTTGGTAACACTTTAAAAAATACTTCCCGAGGAGCCTTTGCTGCTGTACTGGGCTAAGCGAGTCAATGCGGTGCAGTCTCGGCAGACGTTAATGAACTATGCCTCACCGAACTTCGTTTTCATGCAGACTTGGATGTACACTTGTTTATGGAGAGTATCTTGCGTGTTTTTGCACGTTGTATGGTCCAGAACCTGAGAGCATGCAAGTACAAGCGTTGCAACCTCATGTATATTTCAAGTGCACCTGTACTTGTGGGTGAAGAGTGGTGGTAGTTACTGGCCTATGGCGGGGCACTGTCACATAGGCAAAGATAAGAGAGGGTGTATTGATGGATCTGCAACGCAAGCATAAATAGGTCTTGTTTCCAGCTGCACCTAGCATCAGCTGATGTACCTAGGTTCTCATGATGATGGCGATTTTCTGTACTGAGCATACGGTGGCACCGCAAAGATGCGTACAAGTTGGTAATCCGTTCACATAAAGCTTTCGTTGTGTAATGGTCTTGTTGTGTACAGTATTGCTGTAAGAGTCTTTTTACAGGTTGCTAACTTGCTTTTCTTTTTTATTGCTATTATCACTCTACCTTAGGTAAGTATGTTTAAGTTGTACAGACAGTAGTGACCTAAAGGGCCGTAGTCACGGGCCGTTTTGGGGAGAGATGTGTGCTGAGCGGTTCGCTCAGCAGCACACATCTCTCCCCCCGCTCAGCACAGTGCGATGTGTGCTGAGCGTGCGGGGGGAGACGGGGGGGGGGGGGGTGCTCATTTCACCCAGCGGGCCGATCTAGCACCAGCGATGCGCGGGGCTGCGCATTGCTATCGCTGTGAGGGGTACACAGGGAGTGATCGCTGCTTAAAATCGAAGCAATCTAGTCAGAGTGTTTAGATTTTAAGCAGCGATCGCTTCGTGAGTACCCCCCTTTAGGCCAATACTGATGGGAGAGATGTGTGCTGAGCGATCTTAACACAGACCGCTCAGCACACATCTCTCCCCCCGCTCGGCAGAGCGTGATGTGCTGAGCGATGGGGGACGACGACATGGGGCCGCTCACTTCACACAGCGCTGAAGTGAGTGACCTGCTAGATTGAGCCTGCATGCAGGCTCAATCTAGCACCGGCGATAGCGCATCGCTATCGCTGTGGGGGGTACACACGGAGCGATCATGCTTAAAATCTAAGCAATCATGTAAGATTGCTTAGATTTTAAACACGGATCTCTCCGTGTGTACCCCCTTTTAGCTACTGTTGCTTGTTAGTTAGCTACGCTGTGACATTCACAGACAATATCGAGTCACCATTGGGAACTCTCTATAGATGTCAATCTGCGATACGGCGCTGCCTTATGTAACAAATGTAAACGTAGTTCTGTATTGCCCGAAAATTACCGCCTTGCCCGACAATAATAAGATCACAACTGACCGGGTCTGTGTGATGCTGACCATTAAAGTCCTCCGTTTGTCATATTTACTCATTGATATTGTGCAACTCTTTACAGATGATATTTCAGTCATTCACATCAGTCCCTGCGCCAGCGGAGCTTGCAATCTTACTCCCTGTCACATGGACACACACAGTAGGGTTATTTTTTTTGCCAGGAGCCAATTAATTTACCAGTATATTCTTGGTGTCGATGAAAACCGCAGCGTCTGGAGGAAACCCTTGCAATCACAGAGAGGACATACAAACTGTACACAGATAGGATAGCATCCTCTGTATGACCTTGCCATCTAAAACAGACTTATAGGGCGGAATTCAAATGTTTTGTCTCCGGCAACCACTATATAGCGCCTAGCGGAGCTATTCAATTGTAGCTCTGTTCGGACGCGATGGCTGCCGGTGTCTGCATTTCAGCTCGCACCCCTTCAGAGGTCCAAAAGGCTCTTTTCACGATCGCGCCTAACACTTTGGTCGGGTTAAGCTGCTTTACGCTGCTAAACCCGACCTTCAAGGGCGGTATCAGTGCAAAAAACTAATTGAATTGCACCCCGTGTTCTCCCGTCACTTTAGACGAGAGATCAGGCGTACAAAACAATTAACTAGCACCCATAGAACACATGGCTCTCTAGCTGTTGTGGTACTAAATATCCCAGCATGCTAGCTGGCAGAGCATCTGTAACAGCGAGAGCCACAGGTTGCTGAAACCTGATCTGAATGGAAAGGAGATTTTTAGTTGCCCATATTGAACGTATTGTCAATACGATAAACAATCTTCTTACTGCTAGCAACAGCCAAATACTTTCTTCTGCACCAGAGACCCCTCTGTAACCCTGTGTATGCAAAAGTACAAGTTAAATGCCATTCCCCGGAGTTACTTATGAACTGTTTTTTTCCAACCACATCCATATTTAGGGAAGGCCCAAAGATCAAAAATTTCTAATGGCCATGTAAGGAAGCAGGGAGCTGTAATTACCAGCATTTACGGTAACAAGGTCAGTGAAATGTCACCGGCGTGTCACTCACCTTTCAGACGCCCCTATTTTTCTCATTTTCGTATGCAGACGACTCACAGAGAGTACATGTCCTCATACCTACATCCTCCTATCTATTGCACGCCCTCAGGAATAACCCACAACTCTTTTGCTGCTGACTCCTGAGAATACACACAGTTTTATAATGATAAGCTCTCCGGTCACATTTATAGATTACAGTCTGTGTAATGGGCACGATACTTGAAATACCTTGGTAGCATTGTATATGTAAAAAACTTGGGGGGGGGGGGGGTGGGGGAAAAAGGGGGTATATCTACTAAAAGTTTATTTTGGGCCTGTTTAAAATTGACCAGAATAGAACCAACATCCCCACAAAATCGACTACAGTGTTTCTATTCCAAATAGCTCAGTTACTAAAAGTTGATTTTGAGTTCCATTTTACTGGGTGATGTGAGTTCTATTTGAAGTTCTAAATGTGGTCTATTAATTGAAAATCGACCAAAAAATTAAAAAAAGAAACATCAATCAAAAATAGACAAAATTATACAAAAGCATTCATATTGGCCACATTCACTGTAATACCCACAAACACTTTAATGCCTGTGCTAAGTTGAATATCCACAATTTTTTTAAATCATCGCTGTGCCTTTAAATGCCATGCTTTATGTAGCCAGAGTGCCCCACATGATATAAAACCAAATACAACGCTTTCTGATGGTTCTGTTGAAAGTGGTGATTTGTGGATGTTTTTGAGTCCATTTTCAAATCGACTATTAGTAAATATGGGTTAGGAATTCTATTAAAGAATTGAGTGTTCTATTGTAGTTTTATTTAAGTGTAAAGTTATATTTCAGTAGATTTTGAGTCAATTTTGACTTTAGACCTGTCACACAAAATCGGCTGAAAACCAAATTGACTTTTAGTAAATATACCCATTAGTTGCAAATTGGGCACATGTTAAAAAGCTGTAATAAATAGTAGCATATTTATGCCCTTGTGCAAGGTGCATGGCGGCCAGCGGCACATGTGCCCTGTTTATGCCAGGCATACGGCATACATCACAAACCCTGGTCCATACATATTTGTTAGTTTTTATTCTTCTTCCGTAAGTAGGCATCTGTGAAACTGCTAAATATATATATACTGTATGTATGTATGTATGTATGTATGTATGTATATATATATATATATTTACAAAAGGACGGACAGTGTCGGACTGGGGCATGTAGGGCCCACCGAAGGAATGCAGTGGTAAGGGCCCATGTTTAGAGGTGTGGCCAGTCTGCGGAGGGGGCGTGGCCTGCCACCTCATTGGTTTGACCAACGATTAGAGAGTGCAATGTCTGGGCCCCTTCATAAATATATACAGTAAATCCAGCTGCTGCATGCATGATAATGTACCAGATTACTTAGCAGCAATGCACTCTAGAAAATTCACTATAGTCCAGTATAAGGTAACATATGTATAATGTATAATTCAAGTGCACAGTCTGGAACCTGATCCTTAGAGCAGGAGGGGGGGGGGGCAGGCAGTGGGGCCCACCGGTAGTTTCCCCTGTACCTCTGTGGGCCAATCCAAGCCTGAGGACGGACAGGTAAAATGATATCAGGGAGTGCTCTGAAGGGACAACAATACCTAGCTATCTTGCAGCCTGAAGTCCTGTAAATGGTCATGCAGTGCTCTTCTCAAAGCCAAAAGTGGCCTTCCACCTAACATGTTATACTGGTTACTTAATGATATTTACTATCTCTTCTCCTTTTTGTATAGAGTGATATCCATGGGAAACCATTTGGATTTAATTGGAATAAGTGTACCCCCAGATCTGTTCTTTTATTCATGGAATCGCTAAGAATTGAAAACACCAAGCGCCAATAGTTTCCCAAGGTGGGTGCTTTGTTTATAGCAACATTATACATTATTTTATGTTTATATTAAAAATAAAGAAAGCAAAACACTGTTCTGTGCAGAGGAAAGTTGTTGAATTTAACACAACTACTTACATCTTATTTATATGTAATTGCTTGCTAAAGTCTAATATTTGGCGTGTGTGTCACGTGGACATGTTTTGTGTCTGTCTATAGTATTAGCAAATGCAAAGTTGAGGGTTTTGCAGAGAATTAGTCATGTCCGTATATATGTAACAGAACTGTACAGAGGTAAGGTTAATAAGAACCCTACTTATGAATACAGTATTTGGATGCAAGAGGTAGTAATAATAGGATTTTAATACCTACCAGTAAATCTTTTTCTCTTAGTCCGTAGAGGATGCTGGGGACTCCAAAAGGACCATGGGGTATAGACGGGATCCGCAGGAGACATGGGCACTTTAAGACTTTAAATGGGCGTGAACTGGCTTCTCCCTCTATGCCCCTCCTCCAGACCTCAGTTATAGGAACTGTGCCCAGGGAGACGGACATTTCAAGGAAAAGGATTTTTGTTAACCAAGGGTGAGATACATTCCAGCTCACACCACAACACACCGTACAACATAGCATTTAACTAAAACCAGTTAACAGTATGAACCAAAAAATCAGCAACAGGCTGATGGAAACCAAAAACACACCTTTGTGTAACAAAAGCAATAACTATGAACAAGTACTGCAGATAGAGTCCGCACTGGGACGGGCGCCCAGCATCCTCTACGGACTATGAGAAAAGGATTTACCGGTAGGTATTAAAATCCTATTTTCTACTTCGTCATAGAGGATGCTGGGGACTCCAAAAGGACCATGGGGTTTATACCAAAGCTCCAGACCGGGCGGGAGAGTGCGGACGACTCTGCAGCACCGATTGAGCAAACATGAGGTCCTCATCAGCCAGGGTATGAAACTTGTAGAATTTTGCAAAAGTGTTTGAACCCGACCAAGTGGCTGCTCGGCAAAGTTGTAGCGCCGAGACTCCCCGGGCAGCCGCCCAAGATGAGCCCACTTTCCTGGTAGAATGGGCCTTCACTGTATTCGGTAACGGCAATCCAGCCGTAGAATGAGCATGCTGAATCGCATTACAGATCCAGCGTGCAATAGTCTGCTTAGAAGCAGGAGCCCCAATCTTGTTGGGCGCATACAGGACAAACAGTTTTCCTAATACGAGCCGTTCTGGCTACATACATTTTCAAAGCTCTGACCTTATCGAGAGACTTTGAAACAGCTAAAGCTTCAGTAGCCACGGGCACCACAATAGGTTGGTTTATGTGAAACGAAGAAACCACCTTTGGCAGAAATTGTTGACGAGTTCTCAATTCCGCTCTATCCTCATGGAAGATCACATAGGGGCTCTTGTGAGACAAAGCCGCTAATTCCGACACCCGCCTTGCTGACGCCAAGGCCAAAAGCATGACCACTTTCCAAGTGAGAAACTTCAACTCAACCTTTCGTAAAGGTTCAAACCAGTGTGACATAAGAAACTGCAACACCACGTTAAGGTCCATGGTGCCACCGGGGGCACAAATGGAGGTTGGATGTGCAGCACTTCCTTCACGAAAGTCTGAACCTCTGGAAGGGCGGCCAATTCTTTCGGAAAGAAAATCGATAAGGCCGAAATCTGCACTTTAATGGAGCCTAATTTTAGGCCCGCATCCACACCTGCTTGCAAAAAATGGAGAAAACGACCCAGCTGAAATTCATCCGTAGGAGCCTTCTTGGATTCACACCAAGACACATATTTTCTCCAAATACGGTGATAATGCTTCGCTGTTACTACCTTTCTAGCTTTAAGTAGAGTGGGGATGACCTCACCGGGAATACCCTTCCAAGCTAGGATTTGGCGTTCAACCGCCACGCCGTCAAACGCAACCGCGGTAGGTCTTGGAGCATGCACGGCCCTTGCTGTAATAGGTCCTCTCTTAGAGGAAGAGGCCAGGGATCTCCTATGAGTAATTCCTGAAGATCTGGATACCAGGCCCTCCGTGGCCAATCTAGAACAATGAGTATCGCCTGAACCCTTGTTCTTCTTATGATCCTTATCACCTTTGGAATGAGTGGAAGTGGAGGGAACACGTATACCGACTGAAACACCCACGGTGTCACCAGGGCCCCCACTGCACTGGCTTGAGGGTCCCTTGACCTGGAACAATACCTCTGAAGCTTCTTGTTGAGGCGAGACGCCATCATGTCTATTTGAGGAATTCCCCAATGACTTGTCACTTCTGCAAATACCTCTTGATGCAGACCCCACTCTCCTGGATGAAGATCGTGTCTGCTGAGGAAGTCTGTTTCCCAGTTGTCCACTCCCGGAATGAAGACCGCTGACAGAGCGCTTGTATGTTTTTCCGTCGAGCGGAGAAATTTTGTGGCCTCCGCCATTGCCGCTCTGCTCTTTGTTCCACCCTGGCGGTTTATGTACTCCACTGCTGTTATGTGTTCCGACTGAAAAAGGACGGGCAGACCGCGAAGAAGATGTTCCGCTTGTAGAAGGCCGTTGTAAATGGCTCTTAATTCCAGAATGTTTGTGTGCAGACAAGCTTCCTGGCTTGACCATTTTCCCTGGAAATTTTCCCCCTGTGTGACTGCTCCCCAGCCTCGGAGACTTGCATCTGTAGTCACCAGGACCCAGTCCTGGATCCCGAACCTGCGTCCCTCCAGGAGGTGCGAACTGTGGAGCCACCACAGGAGAGATACTCTGGTCCTGGAGGATAGGCTTATTTTCCGGTGCATGTGCAGGTGAGACCCGTACCACTTGTCCAACAGGTCCCACTGAAACACCCTGGCATGGAACCTGCCAAACGGAATGGCTTTGTATGCTGCCACCATCTTCCCCAGCACCCGCGTGCATTGATGAATCGACACTCTTGCCGGTTTCAGAATCTCCTTGACCATGTACTGGATTTTCAGAGCTTTTTCTACTGGTAGAAAGACTCTCTGCAGTTCCGTGTCTAGGATCATGCCCAAGAATGACAGCCATGTTGTCGGAACCAACTGTGACTTTGGCAAATGTAGGAGCCAACCATGTTGTTGCAGGACTGTCAGGGAGAGCGCAACGTTTTTTAGTAACTGCTCCTTTGATCTCGCCTTTATGAGGAGATCGTCCAAGTACGGGATAATTGTGACACCCTGCTTGCGCAGGAGCACCATCATTTCCGCCATTACTTTGGTGAAAATCCTCGGAGCCCTGGAAAGACCAAACGGCAACGTCTGAAATTGGTAATGACAATCCTAAACAGCAAACCTCAGGTAAGCTTGATGTGGAGGAAATATTGGGACATGTAAGTAGGCATCTTTTATGTCGACTGACGCCGTAAAATCCCCCCCTTCCAGACTGGAGATCACTGCTCGGAGAGTTTCCATCTTGAATTTGAAATGTTTTAGAAAAAAATTGAGGGATTTTAGGTTCAGAATTGGTCTGACCGAGCCATCCGGCTTTGGGACCACGAACAGGCTTGAATAAAAACCTTCTCCCCGTTGTGATGGGGGGACCGTGACAATAACTTTCTGCAGACACAGCTTTTGTATCGCAGCGCATACTACTTTCCTTTCCGGAAGAGAAGCCGGCAAGGCCGATTTGAAAAATCAGTGAGGGGCACGTCTTGAAACTCCAGTTTTAACCCTTGGACCACTATTTCTAGCACCAAAGGATCCAGGGCCGAACGAGCCCAGACCTGATTGAAGAGTTGAAGATGTGCCCCCACTGGTGCGGACTCCAGCAGCGGAGCCTCAGCGTCATGTTGATTTTGCAGCTGCCGGGGAGGACTTCTGCTCTTGGGAGCTTGCCCCAGCCTGCGACTTTTTACCCCTTCCCCTACCTCTTGCAGCAAGGAAAAGGAGGACCCACGTCCTTTTTTGAATTTATTAGACCGAAAGGACTGCATCTGATAAGGAGGCGTCTTCTTTTGTTGTGCAGGGACATACGTTAGAAAAGATGACTTACCCGCGGTAGCTGTAGATACCAGGTCCCCAAGGCCCTCACCAAACAAAACACCACCTTTATACGGCAGAGCCTCCATAACCCTCTTAGAGTCAGCATCACCATTCCATTGATGAGTCCATAATGCTCTCCTAGCCGAGATCACCATGGCATTGGCCCTTGATCCCAAGAGGCCAATATCTCTCGCAGCCTCCCTTAGATAGACTGCAGCGTCCCTGATATGACCCAGCGTCAAAAGAACGCTATCCCTATCCAGGGTGTCCAAGTCAGATGATAAGTTATCTGCCCACTTTTCAATTGCACTACTCACCCATGCTGAAGCCACTGTAGGTCTGAGCAGTGTACCCGTAGTGACATAAATAGATTTCAAGGTAGTTTCCTGCTTACGATCCACAGGATCCTTTAGGGCCGCCGTGTCAGGGGACGGAAGCGCCACCTTCTTGGACAGCCGTGCTAGAGCCTTGTCCACATTGAGGGGTCGACTCCCACTTTTTCCTATCCTCAGAGGGAAACGGGTATGCCATAATAATTCTCTTGGGAATCAGCAACTTTTTGTTAGGAATTTCCCAAGCCTTTTCAAAAAGAGTATTCAGTTCATGAGAGGGAGGAAACGTTACCGGAGGTTTCTTTCCTTTAAACATACAGACCCTTGTCTCAGGAACAGCAGGGTCTTCCGTGATATGTAACACTTCTTTTATTGCCACAATCATGTACTGAATGCTTTTAGCCAGTTCAGGATTCAAACTGGCATCACCATAGTCTACACTGGAGTCCGAATCCGTGTCGGTATCTGTGTCTGCTATCTGGGCAAACGAACGTTTCTGTGACCCTGAGGGAGTTTGAGTTTTACCCCTTTTCCACTAGCTTTTTTAAAAGTTTTTCCCTAGTGGAAAAGGGTTCCCCGGCAAATTCCCGGATCAAGTGATCCGGGAATCCTACCCGGGTAGCTAGCCGGGTTGAACACGTGTTCAATCCGGCTAGCTGTCTAGTGTGAACGGGAGCCGCGTCACTAGCAGCGTCACCAACCCGGCAATTGCCAGGTTGGTGAGCGCTGTCTGCAGGGGGCTGTAGCACGGGTCGCAGCCGTGTCAGGCGACACGGCTGCGACCCGTGCTACATAATGGAAAAGGGGTATTAGTGACAAAACATCTTCCATGGATTGTTTCCATGCTTGGTTCTGAGACTCAGATTTGTCTAATCTCTTATGCAACGAAGCCACACTTGCATTTAAGACACTCCACATATCTACCCAATCAGCAGTCGGCGGCGCCGACAGAGTCACTCCCACATTCTGTTCTGCGCCCACACCAGCCTCCTGCTGGGAAGAGCATTCAGCCTCAGACATGTCGACACCCGCGTACCGACACCCACTATCACACTGGCTATAGGGAACAGACCCACAGTAAGGCCCTACAGAGAGACAGAGATGGAGTTTGCCAGCTCACACCCAGCGCCTCACCCGGTCTGAAGGAATATACAATGCCCCAGACCATGCAGCGCTTTTATATATTTATATATTCAACACCAAATATGCTGTGCCGGGTGGTATTCATGTGACCGCCGGTCAGCTGACCGACAGTCACATGACCTCCTCCACCAGCCCGACGGGTTACTATCCGATGGTCGGCATGCCGACCAACAGGGACTATTTCCACTCGTGGGTGTCCACAACACCCATAGAGTGGGAATAGAACCCGTGGCGACCGCAGGTCGCCACCGAGCCCACAGCGCGGCGAGCGCAGCGAGCCCGCAAGGGGCTTGCTGCACTCGCCCCTCCCCACCGGGATCCCGGCGTCGGTATGCTGCCGGGATCCCGACGTCGGTAAGCTGACCGGCGGTCTCCAGACCGCCGGTCAGACATACTACACCCGCTGTGCCCCCCCCTGTTTTTGCACCCTGTTACTTGTGACAGAAGTGAAGGGCCAGGACCAGCGTCTCTGCAGCTTGCTGTGAAGAGAAAAGATGGCGCTGATAAGAGCTGGAAGAACGAAGCCCCGCCCCCTAAATGGCTTGTGTCCCGCTTATTTTTATACTGGCGGGGGTCTGTATACAGTGCTGCGCACTGTATACCTCTGTGCCAGATCCTAAAAGAGGTTTTATTGCTGCCCAGGGCACCCCCCCTGTGCCCTGCACCCGTGTAGTGCCGTTTGTGAGCGGGAGCAATGGCGCGTAGCGCGACCGCTGCGCGTTACCTCTAAGACTGATGTCTTGTGCCGCCTTCACTGAAGTCTTCTTTGCTTCGGTTACTCACCCGGCTTCTCTCTTCTGGCTCTGTGAGGGGGACGGCGGCGCGGCTCCGGGAACGAGCAGCTAGGCTATTCCAAGTGATCAGACCCTCTGGAGCTAATGGTGTCCAGTAGCCTAAGAAGCAGAGCCTTTAACTCACATAAGTAGGTCTGCTTCTCTCCCCTCAGTCCCACGAAGCAGGGAGCCTGTTGCCAGCAGTGCTCCCTGAAAATAAAAAACCTAACAGAAAGTCTTTTCAGAGAAACTTAGGAGAGCTCCCCTAGTGTGTGTCCAGTCTCTCTGGGCACAGAATCTAACTGAGGTCTGGAGGAGGGGCATAGAGGGAGGAGCCAGTTCACGCCCATTTAAGTCTTAAAGTGCCCATGTCTCCTGCGGATCCCGTCTATACCCCATGGTCCTTTTGGAGTCCCCAGCATCCTCTACGGACGAAGGAGAAAATAAATTTATTTACATAGTGCACTTTTTACAACAGGACTTAAGTCGCTTTATAGGCATCAAAAACAGGGCGCATAGTACAGGGTCGGACTGGCCCACAGGGGAACAGGGGAAACCACCGGTGGGCCCTACTGCCTGTGGGCCCTCCTCCTCCTCTAGTGATCAAGTTCAAGACTGTCCTAGTGCACTGGTTTTATGCTTCACAATAATTTGGTTTATTATATATTTACCAAGGGGCACAGAACATGTAATGGTTAGTCAAACCTCTGTGGTGGCTGGCCACGCCCCAGTGGAACCTGGCTACACCTTTAAGCATGGGCCCCTACAGCAGCATTCCCCCGGTGGGCCCTACATGCCCCAGTCCGACACTGGCATAGTACAAAAGATTGATACAGTAAAAGAAAACCTAAAGAGCACAGTAAGCGTAATGCAGGGTTGCTGCAGACATTTTGGGTAATAACTTCCATGGGTTGTATATTCCACCCACATAAGGTACCATGTGAGTCAGCCATGTTGGGCGCAATACATAGGATTACCCTGGATGGAATAGGTCACGCCTAGAAGAGATGACACAAAATGGGGTGATTACTTGACCTAACGCTAGGAATAGGGTTCCAAAATAATCGTCGGGTTCATATATTTTTCAACCCTTCCACAAGCTTACCAGGTGAGGTAGCCATGTTGGGCGCGCTACAAAGGTTACACTGGGGGAGATAGGCCATACATGGACTCAAGGCATACATGGGAAAGAGGACGTGTGTGCCGGTATGGTATACCCTGTATGGATAGAGCCATGTAAAGCACATCCACGCCATAGCAGTGACATACAATGGGAGAAAAGAGAGAGAAAAGAGAAAAAAGGCCAAAACACAACAGTGGGAGCAGATATGGTGGACAAGTGGCTAATAAGAGGAATAAAACATGTTAAAAGTAAACAAGAATAAAAGGCCTGCTGCAGCCTCAAGAATCCGCAGGTCAGAGAATGGCATGGATCCCACAGTAGTTAGCATTGCTACATGGATTTTATTTCAACCAAGACACTATCTACATGGTGTTTGTATGTTCTCCTGAGTTTGCGCTGGTTTCTTCTGCGTTTTCTGATTTCCTCACACAGTCGAAATTCATCCTGGTAAGCTAAACATGTGAGGACCTGTTGTGAATGGCTACACTGCCTCTGCAGAAGTGCTGTGTGAGATGATGGTACTATACAAATGAAAGCTGATAGACTGACTCTGTGTTCTGTGCCTTTGCTAGAATGACCCCATGTTCTGAGCCTTTGCTAGAATGCTCCCGTGTTCTGAACCTTTGCTAGAATGCTCCCGTGTTCTGAACCTTCGCTAGAATGCTCCCGTGTTCTGAACCTTCGCTAGAATGATCCCGTGTTCTGAACCTTCGCTAGAATGATCCCGTATTTTGTACCTTTCTAGAATGATCCCGTGTTCTGTACAGGAGGCAATCAATTTGCCGGCTGTCAGGATCCCGGTGGTCAGGATTCCAACGCTGGAATCCCAAAAGACGGCAATGCCGTAAGCCAGAATACCGGTTCACAGGGGCTATTCCCACTCGTGGGTGTCCACAACACCCATGGAGTGGGAATAGATCCTGTGGTGAGCACAGCGAGCCCGCAAGGGGACTTGTAGCATACTGACAGCCTGCATCCCGTCCGCCGGGAATACATATATAGGCCCTCATTCCGAGTTGTTCGCTCGGTAAAAATCTTCGCATCGCAGCGATTTTCCGCTTAATGCGCATGCGCAATGTCCGCACTGCGACTGCGCCAAGTAAATTTGCTATGTAGTTAGGATTTTTACTCACGTCTTTTTCATCGTTCTGGCGATCGTAATGTGATTGACAGGAAATGGGTGTTACTGGGCGGAAACAGGCCGTTTTATGGGCGTGTGGGAAAAAACGCTACCGTTTCCGGAAAAAACGCAGGAGTGGCCGGAGAAACGGAGGAGTGTCTGGGCGAACGCTGGGTGTGTTTGTGACGTCAAACCAGGAACGACAAGCACTGAACTGATCGCACTGGCAGAGTAAGTCTGAAGCTACTCAGAAACTGCTACGAGGTGTGTAATCGCAATATTGCGAATACATCGTTCGCAATTTTAAGATGCTAAGATTCACTCCCAGTAGGCGGCGGCTTAGCATGAGCAAATCTGCTAAAATCCGCTTGCGAGCGAACAACTCGGAATGAGGGCCATAGTCCGTTCTGTACATTTGCTAGAATGATCCCATGTTCTGTACCTTTGGCCTTCCTAGAATGATCCCGTGTTCTGTACCTTTTTTATTATGATCCCATGTTCTATACATTTGCCAAAATGATCCCGTTTTCTTTACCTTTGCTAGAATGATCCCATGTTCCCATGATCTGTACATTGGGGGTAATTCCAAGTTGATCGCAGCAGGAACTTTGTTAGCAGTTGGGCAAAACCATGGGGGTCATTCCGAGTTGTTCGCTCGCTAGCTGCTTTTTGCAGCTTTGCACACGCTAAGCCGCCGCCTACTGGGAGTGAATCTTAGCTTATCAAAATTGCGAACGAAAGATTAGCAGAATTGCGAATAGACACTTCTTAGCAGTTTCTGAGTAGCTCGGGACTTACTCGGCATCTGCGATCAGTTCAGTGCTTGTCGTTCCTGGTTTGACGTCACAAACACACCCAGCGTTCGCCCAGACACTCCTCCGTTTCTCCAGCCACTCCCGCGTTTTCCCCAGAAACGGTAGCGTTTTTTCACACACTCCCATAAAACGGCCTGTTTCCGCCCAGAAACACCCACTTCCTGTCAATCACATTACGATCACCAGAACGAAGAAAAAACCTCGTAATGCCGTGAGTAAAATACCTAACTGCATAGCAAATTTACTTGGCACAGTCGCACTGCGGACATTGCGCATGCGCATTAGCGACTAATCGCTCCGTTGCGAGAAAAAAATAACGAGCGAACAACTCGGAATGACCCCCCATGTGCACTGCAGGGGATGCAGATATAACATATGCAGAGAGAGTTAGATTTGGGTGTGGTGAGTTCAATCTGCAATCTAATTTGCAGTGTAAAAATAAAGCAGCCAGTATTTACCCTGCACAGAAACAATATAACCCACCCAAATCTAACTCTCTCTGCACATGTTATATCTGCCTCCCCTGCAGTGCACATGGGCCCTCATTCCGAGTTGATCGGTCGCAAGGCGAATTTAGCAGAGTTACACACGCTAAGCCGCCGCCTACTGGGAGTGAATCTTAGCTTCTTAAAATTGCGACCGATGTATTCGCAATATTGCGATTACTAACTACTTAGCAGTTTCAGAGTAGCTCCAGACTTACTCTGCCTGTGCGATCATTTCAGTGCTTGTCGTTCCTGGTTGACGTCACAAACACACCCAGCGTTCGCCCAGGCACTCCCACCGTTTCTCCAGCCACTCCTGCGTTTTTTCCGGAAACGGTAGCGTTTTCAGCCACACGCCCCTGAAACGCCGTGTTTCCGCCCAGTAACACCCATTTCCTGTCAATCACATTACGTTCGCCGGAGCGATGAAAAAGCCGTGAGTAAAAATACTTTCTACATAGCAAAGTTACTTGGCGCAGTCGCAGTGCGAACATTGCGCATGCGTACTAAGCGGATTTTCATTGCGATGCGATGAAAAATACCGAGCGAACAACTCGGAATGAGGGCCCTGGTTTCTCTTACGTCCTAGAGGATGCTGGGGACTCCAAAAGGACCATGGGGTATAGACTGGATCCGCAGGAGCTTGGGCACACTGAAAAGACTTAAGACTGGGTGTGAACTGGCTCCTCCCTCTATGCCCCTCCCCAGACCTCAGTTAGACTTTGTGCCCAGGACTGACTGGACACTCACAGGGGAGCTCTCCTGAGTTTCTCTGGAAAATACTTTTTGTTAGGTTTTTTATTTTCAGGGGGACCTGCTGGCTACAGGCTCCCTGCATCGTGGGAGTGAGGGGGGAGAAGCAGACCTACTTCTTCTTAGTTTAAGGGCACTGCTTCTCGGCTACTGGACACCATTAGCTCCAGAGGGTTCGATCACTTGGTGCGCCTAGCTGCTTGTTCCCGGAGCCACGCCGTCAATCCCCTCACAGAAGCCAGAAGAAAGAAGTCGGGTGAGTATGAGAAGATCAGAAGACTTCAGGACGGCAGAAGACTTCGGTGACAAGGTACAGCGCAGCGGAGACGCTGCGCTCCATGCTCCCACACACATTGCGGATGGCACTCGCAGGGAGCAGGGCGCTGGGGGGGCGCCCTGGGCAGCAGGTCACTGGGGTCCGGGTAGCCGGCAGAAGCACTGTCGGTGCCTCGGCACCGTTCATCGGCCCCCGCCGGCATTTTCAAATCAGGCGCGCTGAAGCCCGCCGGGAAGGGGCGGAGCTTAGCGCGCGGCTCACGGCGCCATCTTGAGCTTTTAGTCATGCGGCTCCGACTCTATGGAACTCACTTCCCCGCACAGTGCGAGAGGCCCCAACTATAGAATCCTTCAAAAGTAGACTCAAGACTTTTCTGTTTACTCAAGCATTTCCATAATGTCCCTTTTAGTATCTTCATGCTTCTGTATTTTATGAAAATGTACTTCATTATTTTCTGTACTATATTATGCTATGTATCTGTTAAGCGCCTTGAGTCCTATTGGAGAAAGAGCGCTATTTAAATAAAATTATTTTCTCTATCGTCCTAGTGGATGCTGGGGTTCCTGAAAGGACCATGGGGAATAGCGGCTCCGCAGGAGACAGGGCACAAAAAGTAAAGCTTTAGGATCAGGTGGTGTGCACTGGCTCCTCCCCCTATGACCCTCCTCCAAGCCTCAGTTAGATTTTTGTGCCCGGCCGAGAAGGGTGCAATCTAGGTGGCTCTCCTAAAGAGCTGCTTAGAAAAGTTTAGCTTAGGTTTTTTATTTTACAGTGAGTCCTGCTGGCAACAGGATCACTGCAACGAGGGACTTAGGGGAGAAGAAGTGAACTCACCTGCGTGCAGGATGGATTGGCTTCTTTGGCTACTGGACATTAGCTCCAGAGGGACGATCACAGGTACAGCCTGGATGGTCACCGGAGCCTCGCCGCCGGCCCCCTTGCAGATGCTGAAACGAGAAGAGGTCCAGAATCGGCGGCAGAAGACTCCTCAGTCTTCTTAAGGTAGCGCACAGCACTGCAGCTGTGCGCCATTTTCCTCTCAGCACACTTCACACGGCAGTCACTGAGGGTGCAGGGCGCTGGGAGGGGGGCGCCCTGGGAGGCAAATGAAAACCTTTTTTGGCTAAAAATACCTCACATATAGCCTCCGGGGGCTATATGGAGATATTTAACCCCTGCCAGAATCCGTTAAGAGCGGGAGACGAGGCCGCCGAAAAAGGGGCGGGGCCTATCTCCTCAGCACACAGCGCCATTTTCCCTCACAGAAAGGCTGGAGGGAAGGCTCCCAGGCTCTCCTCTGCACTGCACTACAGAAACAGGGTTAAAACAGAGAGGGGGGGCACTAATTTGGCGTTAGAAATATATAAAAAAGATGCTATAAGGGAAAACACTTATATAAGGTTGTCCCTATATAATTATAGCGTTTTTGGTGTGTGCTGGCAAACTCTCCCTCTGTCTCTCCAAAGGGCTAGTGGGTCCTGTCCTCTATCAGAGCATTCCCTGTGTGTGTGCTGTGTGTCGGTACGTGTGTGTCGACATGTATGAGGACGATGTTGGTGAGGAGGCGGAGCAATTGCCTGTAATGGTGATGTCACTCTCTAGGGAGTCGACACCGGAATGGATGGCTTATTTAGGGAATTACGTGATAATGTCAACACGCGCCAAGGTCGGTTGACGACATGAGACGGCCGACAAACAATTAGTACCGGTCCAGACGTCTCAAAAACACCGTCAGGGGTTTTAAAACGCCCGTTTACTTTAGTCGGTCGACACAGACACAGACAGGGACACTGAATCCAGTGTCGACGGTGAATAAACAAACGTATTCCTTATTAGGGCCACACGTTAAGGGCAATGAAGGAGGTGTTACATATTTCTGATACTACAAGTACCACAAAAGAGGGTATTATGTGGGATGTTAAAAAACTACCGTAGTTTTTCCTGAATCAGATAAATTAAATGAAGTGTGTGATGATGCGTGGGTTCCCCCCGATAGAAAATATGGGCGGTATACCCTTTCCCGCCAGAAGTTAGGGCGCGTTGGGAAACACCCCTTAGGGTGGATAAGGCGCTCACACGCTTATCAGAACAAGTGGCGGTACCGTCTATAGATAGGGCCGTCCTCAAGGAGCCAGCTGACAGGAGGCTGGAAAAATATCATAAAAAGTATATACACACATACTGGTGTTATACTGCGACCAGCGATCGCCTCAGCCTGGATGTGCAGAGCTGGGGTGGCTTGGTCGGATTCCCTGACTAAAAATATTGATACCCTTGACAGGGACAGTATTTTATTGACTATAGAGCATTTAAAGGATGTATTTCTATATATGCGAGATGCACAGAGGGATATTTGCACTCTGGCATCAAGAGTAAGTGCGATGTCCATATCTGCCAGAAGATGTTTATGGACACGACAGTGGTCAGGTGATGCAGATTCCAAACGGCACAAAGGTGTATTGCCGTATAAAGGAAGAGGAGTTATTTGGGGTCGGTCCATCGGACCTGGTGGCCACGGCAACTGCTGGAAAATCCACCGTTTTTACCCTAAGTCACATCTCTGCAGAAAAAGACACCGTCTTTTCAGCTTCAGTCCTTTCGTCCCTATAAGAGTCATATCTGCCCAGGGATAGAGGAAAGGGAAGAAGACTGCAGCAGGCAGCCCATTCCCAGGAACAGAAGCGTTCCACCGCTTCTGACAAGCTCTCAGCATGACGCTGAGACCGTACAGGACCCCTGGATCCTACAAGTAGTATCCCAGGGGTACAGTTTGGAATGTCGAGACGTTTCCCCTGCGCAGGCTCCTGAAGTCTGCTTTACCAAGGTCTCCCTCCGACAAGGAGGCAGTATGGGAAAAAATTCACGAGCTGTATTCCCAGCAGGTGATAATTAAATTACCCCTCCTACAACAAGAAAAGGGGTATTATTCCACACTATATTGTGGTACTGAAGCCAGAAGGCTAGGTGAGACCTATTCTAAATCTAAAAAAATTTGAACACTTACAAAGGTTCAAATCAAGATGGAGTCACTCAGAGCAGTGATAACGAACCGGGAAGAAGGGGACTATCTGGTGTCCCGAGACATCAGGGATGCTTACCTCCATGTCCCAAATTTGCTCTTATCACTAAGGGTACCTCAGGTTCGTGGTACAGAACTGTCACTATCAGTTTCAGACGCTGCCGTTTGGATTGTCTACGGCACCCCGGGTCTTTACCAAGGTAATGGCCGAAATGATGGTTCTTCTTCGAAGAAAAGGCGTCTTAATTATCCCTTACTTGGACGATCTCCTGATAAGGGCAAAGTCCAGGGAACAGTTGGAGGTCGGAGTAGCACTATCTCGGATACTGTTACAACAGCAGGGGTGGATTCTAAATATTCCAAAATCGCAGCTGATCCCGACAACAAGTCTCCTGTGCTTAGGGATGATTCTGGACACAGTCCAGAAAAAGGTGTTTCTCCCGGAAGAGAAAGCCAGGGAGTTATCCGAGCTAGTCAGGAACCTCCTAAAATCAGTGCATCATTGCACAAGGGCCATGGTAAAAAAATGGTGACTTCCTTCGAAGCAATTCCAGTCGGCAGATTTCATGCAAGAACTTTTCAGTGGGATCTGCTGGACAAATGGTCCGGATCGCATCTTCAGATGCATCAGCGGATAACCCTATATCCAAGGACAAGGGTGTCTCTCCTGTGGTGGTTACAGAGTGCTCATCTTCTAGAGGGCCGCAGATTCGGCATTCAGTTTTGGATGTTGGTGACCACGGAGGCCAGCCCGAGAGGCTGGGGAGCAGTCACACAAGGAAAAAATTTCCAGGGAGTGTGATCAAGTCTGGAGATTTTTCTCCACATAAATATAGCTAAGGGTAAAATTATAATGCTCTAAGCTTAGCAAGACCTCTGCTTCAAGGTCAGCCGGTATTGATCCAGTGGGATAAAACATCACGGCAGTCGCCCACGTAAATAGACAGGGCGGCACAAGAAGCAGGAGGGCAGTGGCAAAAACTGCAAGGACTTTTCGCTGGGCGGAAAATCATGTGATAGCACTGTCAGCAGTGTTTCATTCCGGGAATGGAAACTGGGAAGCAGACTTCCTCAGTAGGCACGACCTCCACCCGGCAGAGTGGGAACTTCATGGGGAAGTTTTCCACATAATTGTAAACCGTTGGGAATTACCAAAGGTGGACATGATGGCGTCCCGTCTGAACAAAAAACGGGACAGGTATTGCGCCAGGTTAAGAGACCCTCAGGCAATAGCTGTGGACGTTCTGGTAACACCGTGGGTGTACCAGTCGGTGTATGTGTTCCATCCTCTGCTTTTCATACCTAAGGTACTGAGAATTATAAGACGTAGAGGAGTAAGAACTATACTCATGGCTCCGGATTGGCCAAGAAGGACTTGGTACCCGGAACTTCAAGAGATGCTCACAGAGGACTTATGGCCTCTGCCGCTAAGAAGGGACTTGTTTCAGCAAGTACCATGTCTGTTCCAAGACTTACCGCAGCTGCGTTTGACGGCATGGCGGTGGAACGCCGGATCCTAAGGGAAAAGGCATTCAGGAAGAGGTCATTCCTACTCTGGTCAAAGCCAGAAAGGAGGTGACCGCACAACATTATCACCACATGTGGCGAAAATATGTTGCGTGGTGTGAGGCCAGGAAGGCCCCACGAAGAAATTTCAACTCGGTCGATTCCTGCATTTCTTGCAAACAGGAGTGTCTATGGGCCTCAAATTGGGGTCCATTAAGGTTCAAATTTCGGCCCTGTCGATTTTTCTTCCAGAAAGAATTGGCTTCAGTTCCTGAAGTCCAGAAGTTTGTCAAGGGAGTATTGCATATACAACCCCCTTTTTGTGCCTCCAGTGGCACTGTGGGATCTCAACGTAGTTCTGGGATTCCTCAAAACACATTGGTTTAAAACCAGTCAAATCTGTGGATTTGAAGCATCTCACATGAAAAGTGAACATGCTCTTGGACCTGGCCTGGACCAGGCGAGTGTCAAATTGGTGGTTTTTTTCTCAAAAAAGCCCATATCTGTTTGTCCATTCGGACAGGGCAGAGCTGCGGACTCGTCCCCAGTTCTCTCCCTAAGGTGGTGTCAGTGTTTCACCTGAACCAGCTTATTGGGGTGTCTTGCGCCTACTAGGGACTTGGAGGACTCCAAGTTGCTAGATGTGGTCAGGGCCCTGAAAATATAGGTTCCAGGACGGCTGGAGTCAGGAAAACTGACTTGCTGTTA
Source organism: Pseudophryne corroboree (assembly GCF_028390025.1). Classification (NCBI taxonomy): domain Eukaryota; kingdom Metazoa; phylum Chordata; class Amphibia; order Anura; family Myobatrachidae; genus Pseudophryne; species Pseudophryne corroboree. The sequence goes on along the minus strand of NC_086452.1, from coordinate 448,337,247 downwards.
TCCTGTATGCACCCAACAAACTGGGTGCTCTTGCTTTTAAGCAGACTTTTGCTAGTTGGATGTGTAATACAATTCAGCTTGCACATTCTGTGGCAGGCCTGCCACAGCCAAAATATGTAAATGCCCATTCCACAAGGAAGGTGGGCTCATCTTGGGCGGCTGCCCGAGGGGTCTCGGCTTTACAACTTTGCCGAGCGGCTATTTAGTCAGGGGCAAACACGTTTGTAAAATCCTACAAATTTGATACCCTGGCTAAGGAGGACCTGGAGTTCTCTCATTCGGTGCTGCAGAGTCATCCGCACTCTCCCGCCCGTTTGGGAGCTTTGGTATAATCCCCATGGTCCTTTCAGGAACCCCAGCATCCACTAGGACGATGGAGAAAATAAGAATTTACTTACCGATAATTCTATTTCTCGGAGTCCGTAGTGGATGCTGGGCGCCCATCCCAAGTGCGGATTATCTGCATTACTTGTACATAGTTACAAAAATCGGGTTATTATTGTTGTGAGCCATCCTTTCAGAGGCTCCGCTGTTATCATACTGTTAACTGGGTTCAGATCACAGGTTGTACAGTGTGATTGGTGTGGCTGGTATGAGTCTTACCCGGGATTCATAAATCCTTCCTTATTGTGTACGCTCGTCCGGGCACAGTACCTAACTGAGGCTTGGAGGAGGGTCATAGGGGGAGGAGCCAGTGCACACCACCTGATCCTAAAGCTTTACTTTTTGTGCCCTGTCTCCTGCGGAGCCGCTATTCCCCATGGTCCTTTCAGGAACCCCAGCATCCACTACGGACTCCGAGAAATAGAATTATCGGTAAGTAAATTCTTATTATTATTATTATCCTCCTCTCCTCCAGGCGGCGGCAAGGAGAGCTGGGCCGGACCTCCATCGCTCCCCGCAAGTAACGGGGAGATTTCTCAGGGGGGGGGGGGGGGCGCAGTGAGGTGCATTAGTTTATTCTAGCAGCGCTGGTATTATATATCCCCTATAGGGATATATAGGCGCTGGGGTGTGAGCTGGCATACTCCCTCTGGGTCTCTCTCTGGGCTTCACTATAGGCCTGTCCCCTAGCTGAGGCATTTTGTGTGTGTGTCGCTCTGTCGATCAATTGTGTCGACATATCGGAGGCTGAATGTGATTCACCGGAGGAGGTTGTAGGGGGTGCAGTTGTGGGTCTGGATTTGGGTCTGTCGGCGCAGCCGACACCTGATTTACTCACGTTATTAACTGCAATCAATACGAATGTAGCTCCGTTATCTAAGAGGTTAGATAAGTCTGAGTCACAGACGCAGGTGTGGAAAAAGTCCATAGAGGAGGCTTTATCTCAGGTACAGACCCCATCGGGCTCGCAGAAGCGTCCGTTTACTCAGTTGGCAGATACTGATACCGACTCTGACTCTGACTCTAAGGTCGATTTTTCTGAGGCGGCTTTACATCCGCGTTTAGTAAAGAGTATTCAGTACATGATTGTGGCTATAAAGGATGTTTTACACATTTCTGATGAACCTGCGGTGCAGGAAACAAGGATTTGTTTGTTCAAAGGGAAAAAACCTGAAGTGAAATTTCCCCCCTCTCGTGAAATGAATACTCTTTGTGAAAAGGCTTGGGAGTCGCCGGATAAGAGGTGGCAGATTCCCAAGAGGATTTACATGGCGTATCCTTTCCCCTCTGATGACAGGGAAAAATGGGAGTCGTCTCCAAATGTTGACAAAGCTCTATCTCGTTTGTCTAAGAAGGTGGCGCTTCCGTCTCCGGACACGGCATCTCTCAAGGATCCGGCGGATCGCAAGCTGGAGACGTCTCTGAAGTCCATTTTCGCTAATACAGGCGCATTGCTCAGACCTGCAGTGGCGTCGGTGTGGGTGAGTAGTGCTATTGCTAAATGGGCTGAGAATTTAGATACCCTTGATAAAGATAATGTTCTTCTGACTCTTGGTTATATCAAGGACGCTGCAGATTACCTGAAGGATGCGGCGAGGAATGTTTGTCTTTTGGGATCAAGAGCCAATGCCATATCAATATCGGCTAGGAGGGCGTTGTGGATCCATCAATGGAATGCTGATGCCGACTCCAAGAGAGCTATGGAAGCTTTGCCCTTCAAAGGTAATGTCTTGTTTGGGGACGGCTTGGCGGACCTGGTCTCTACCGCGACGGCGGGTAAGTCCTCTTTTCTTCCCTATGTTCCCACACAGCACAAAAAGGCACCGCATCAGCAGATGCAGTCCTTTCGTCCTAATAAATACAGGCGTGGAAAGGGTTCGTCCTTCCTCGCTTCAAAGGGTAAAGGAAGGGGTAGGAAGTCGCCTGCCGTGTCAGGCGCCCAGGACCAAAAGTCCTCCCCTGCCTCTACCAAGTCCACCGCATGACGTTGGGGCTTCCCTGGGGGAGTCCGTACCGGTGGGGGGGCGTCTCCGAGTCTTCAGTCAGGTCTGGATTCGATTAGGCGTTGATCCTTGGGTCCTAGAGATTGTATCTCCTGGATACAAGCTGGAGTTTCGGGAGGTGCCCCCTCACCGGTTTTTCGTTTCGCCCTTACCAGCGTCTCTTCCGGACAGGGAGCTGGTGTTGGCAGCGATACAAAAATTGTGTCATCAGAAGGTCATTGTTCCAGTTCCCCCGTCACAACGGGGGGAGGGGTTCTACTCGAGCCTATTTGTGGTGCCGAAACCGGATGGTTCGGTCAGACCGATTCTGAATCTAAAATCCCTCAATCCATACTTGAAAGTTTTCAAGTTCAAGATGGAATCTCTTCGAGCTGTGATTTCCAGCCTAGAAGGGGAGGATTGTATGGCGTCAGTCGACATAAAGGATGCCTAGTTACACGTCCCGATATTTCCTTCGCATCAGGCCTTCCTCAGGTTTGCGAAACAGGACTCTCATTACCAATTTTAAACGTTGCTGTTTGGCCTTTCCACGGCCCCGAGAGTGTTCACCAAGGTCATGGCGGAAATGATGGTTCTCCTTCGCAAGCAGGGGGTTTCAATTATCCCGTACTTGGACGATCTCCTGATAAAGGTGAGGTCCAAGGAAAGGTTGCTAATGAGCGTGGACTTGGTGCTGTCGGTGCTTCGACAGCACGGTTGGCTGCTAAATTTACCAAAATCTCAGTTGATTTCGACCACCCGGCTGTCCTTTCTGGGCATGGTTCTCGACACGGAACTACAGAGAGTTTTTCTTCCACAAGAAAAGGCTCTAGAACTGCAGTTGTTGGTCAGGGAACTTCTGAAGCCGAAAACTGTGTCCATCCATCAATGTACACGCGTTCTGGGGAAGATGGTGGCAACGTACGAAGCCATTCCGTTCGGCAGGTTTCATGCCCGGGTGTTTCAGTGGGACTTGCTGAGCAAATGGTCCGGGTCTCACCTGCACATGCACCGGAAGATAAGTCTATCTCCCAGAGCCAGGATTTCCCTCCTGTGGTGGCTACAAGAGTATCACCTTCTAGAGGGACGCCGGTTCGGTATCCTGGATTGGGTACTTCTGACGACAGATGCGAGTCTCCGGGGCTGGGGTGCAGTCACCCAAGGCAGGAACTTCCAGGGGAAATGGTCGTTCCAGGAAGCGGGTCTCCACATAAATGTTCTCGAGTTAAAAGCCATTTACAACGGCCTGCTACAGGCAAGAAGCCTTCTTCAGGGTCGACCTGTCCTGGTGCAGTCAGACAACGTCACAGCGGTGGCACATATCAACCGTCAAGGCGGCACAAGGAGCAGAGCGGCAATGGCGGAGGCCACAAGAATCCTTCACTGGGCGGAACAACACCTGAGCGCCCTGTCAGCAGTCTTCCTTCCGGGAGTAGACAACTGGGAAGCAGACTTCCTCAGCAGACACGATCTCCATCCGGGAGAGTGGGCTCTTCATCAAGAGGTGTTTGCAGACGTGACAAAGCGTTGGGGACTCCCTCTGATAGACATGATGGCGTCTCGTCTCAACAAGAAGCTTCCGAGGTATTGTTCCAGGTCAAGGGACCCCCAAGCCAGTGCGGTGGATGCCCTGGTGTCTCCGTGGGTGTTCAAGTCGGTGTATGTGTTCCCTCCACTTCCTCTCATTCCAAAGGTACTGGGGATCATTCAGCGAGCAAGGGTTCAGGCGATTCTCGTAGTTCCAGATTGGTCAAGAAGGGCCTGGTATCCGGACCTTCAGGAATTACTAGTGGAAGATCCTTGGCCGCTTCCTCTAAGAGAGGACCTGTTGTTGCAGGGTCCATGCGTGTTTCCAGACTTACCGCGGCTGCGTTTGACGGCATGGAAGTTGAGCGCCAGATCTTAGCTCGTAAAGGTATTCCAGGAGAGGTCATACCTACTCTCCTCAGGGCTAGGAAGGAGGTTACGGCGAAGCATTATCACCGTATTTGGAAGAAGTATGTTTCCTGGTGTGAGTTTAAGAAGGCTCCTGCAAAGAATTTAACTTGGGGCGTTTTCTCCACTTTTTGCAGGCTGGTGTGGATGCAGGCCTGAAGTTGGGCTCCATCAAGGTGCAGATTTCGGCATTGTCTATTTTCTTTCAAAGAGAACTGGCGGCCCTCCCAGAGGTTCAGACGTTCGTGAAGGGAGTTTTGCATATCAATCCTCCGTTTGTGCCTCCTGTGGCCCCATGGGATCTGGACGTGGTCTTACAGTTTCTCATGTCTTCCTGGTTTGAGCCTTTGCGTAAGGTTGAGTTGAAGTTTCTCACCTGGAAGGTAGTCATGTTGTTGGCACTGGCTTCTGCCAGGCGGGTGTCTGAGTTGGCGGCCTTATCTCATAAAAGCCCGTACTTGGTCTTTCATTCGGATAGAGCAGAATTGAGGACTCGGCAACAATTTTTACCAAAGGTGGTCTCCTCGTTTCATATTAATCAACCTATTGTGGTACCGGTGGCCAGGGATGCTGGGACAGTTCCCAGGTCTCTGGATGTAGTGAGGGCGTTGAAGATCTACGTCGCCCGTACGGCGGTAGCCAGGAAAACTGAGGCACTGTTTGTCCTGTGCGCTTCCAACAAGATTGGTCATCCTGCTTCAAAACAGACTATTGCACGCTGGATTTGTAGTACGATTCAGCAGGCTCATTCTTCGGCCAGATTACCAGTGCCGAAGTCGGTGAAAGCCCATTCTACCAGGAAGGTGGGCTCGTCTTGGGCGGCTGCCCGGGGCGTCTCGGCTCTACAGCTCTGCCGAGCGGCCACTTGGTCGAGTTCAAACACGTTTGCCAATTTCTATAAGTTTGATACCCTGGCTGACGAGGACCTTGCGTTTGCTCAGTCGGTGCTGCAGAGTCGTCCGCACTCTCCCGCCCGGTCTGGAGCTTTGGTATAAACCCCATGGTCCTTTTGGAGTCCCCAGCATTCTCTAGGACGTAAGAGAAAATAGGATTTTGGTACTTACCGGTAAATCCTTTTCTCCTAGTCCGTAGAGGTTGCTGGGCGCCCGTCCCAAGTGCGTACTGTTCTTGTAGTGTTCTTTTGTCGGTTCACTTAGTTTATACACGTGTTGTGTATTTCTGGTTTCAGCTTGTTGCTGTTGTTTTTTCATACTGTTCTCTGGTTTATTGTTACTCCGGTTGTACGGTATGGTTGTGGTGTGGGCTGGTATGTTTGTAGCCCTTAGTTTACACAAAAATCCTTTCCTCGAAATGTCCGTCTCTCCTGGGCACAGTTCCTATAACTGAGGTCTAGGGGAGGGGCATAGAGGGAGGAGCCAGTTCACACCCAGTCTTAAGTCTTTTCAGTGTGACCAAGCTCCTGCGGATCCGGTCTATACCCCATGGTCCTTTTGGAGTCCCCAGCATCCTCTACGGACTAGGAGAAAAGGATTTACCGGTAAGTACCAAAATCCTATTTTTGCCCAACTGCTAACAAAATTCCTGCTGCGATCAACTTGGAATTACCCCCATTAGCCAGAATGATCCCATGTTCTGTACCTTTGCTAGAATGATCCCATGTTCTGTACCTTTGCTAGAATGGTCCCGTGTTCTGTACATTAGCCAGAATGATCCCATGTTCGGTGCCTTTCTAGAATGACCACATGTTCTGTGCCTTTACTAGAACTATCCCGTGCTCTGTATCTTTGATAGAATGATCCCATGTTCAATCCCTTTGCAATTTTTAGTTCTTATCAGGGATTCTTCCGTTTGTTATTCTACTTAATGTGAGAAATGGAATTCAGAACAAAGTACAGCCTCTAGATTATAATGAACATACAACTACCCATAATCCTTTGCTACGGGCCATTATTTATTTCTACTTGGCCTTTGCCCTAAGTCTCTTCAACAAGAACATAACTAGTGGATTTCATTCATTCTGACCAAAATACACACAAACATTTGAAAACAGTAATTCTCTTTCTGTATCCTGATCATCCATTCACACCGGTCAGAGTTTAGTAGCCGACTCCTTCATCAGAAAGTCTCCTGGCAACAAATGGGTTAAACCCATATCTACCCTTCCTTATCCCTGGTAAAAGGGGCCATTTACACAAGGCCTTTGTTGGGTGATCTAAAGACCATCCAAATCCACTGTTCTAAAGATGCTAATTATTGTAATGTAGATTGTTAATCACTCACGCTGCCTAACACCCAGGCTCCCTCTCCGGTGACAGGCACCTGCCAGCGCTGCCTCCCTTCTCACTGTACAAATACAGCTGATCTGTCTGCGTTCCCCAGCTCACGTGCAGGACAAATAAATCTCTAGCCGCCTCACTCTGTCCCCACTCCCAGTGCCTGCACTCCCCGCAGCTGCAGGCTGCTCAGCCCATGAGAGGTGAGGGGTGACTGGCCGGCCCCTCTTGTTCATTTTGTGCTAACCCCATTCTGCTCACCCAAGCTGACATTTCTCCTGAAATTCCCTTTTGTTCCTAGTGCAAATAGACACACAGTTTCCTTGCAAAGGCTAATGAGAAAGCAGCCATCTGAAATATTGTACTGCGCAGTCCCCAGGTTAAAACAAACATAAACACTTGCCTTGAATACTTTGCCCTGAGAGCCTTTTCTTATGAAGATAAGCTGGTTATCTCATTCATTCAGATTTTAATCTGACAGCTCCTTTGCTCCCTGCCAGCTGAATTTAGGATATGCATACCTCAATTTTGTATTCAAATCTCCGGGTAGCGAAAACTCTAAAAGCAAACACAAAGCACCCCTTTAATCCAAATTCATCTTTATGTCTAATTGACACATAATTTATTAAAAGAAATTTGCAACTTTTAGAGTTAAGAATGTATTCTGAGATAAAAGTTTAGTTTTTCCTGACAGTTTTGTTTTTAAATTTAAAAGGGAGGAAATAAACGCTCATCGGTGGTTAATATTGATGATACCAAATGTTCACATCTCAGTATAAATTATTTTATTTTTTAAAAGAATTCCGTATGTTTTTATTATGTGCTGGTATATGAATGGACGCGGATTCATGGTTTGTCTTGGTTGATTTATCACTGTAGTCAAAGTATAAAACAAGGACGAAAATGGACAGAAAAGTGTTTTATGACATACAGTACAGGTTGAGTATCCCATATCCAAATATTCCGAAATACGGAATTTTTTGAGTGAGACTGAGATAGTGAAACCTTTGTTTTCTGATGGCTCAATGTACTCAAACTTTGTTTAATACACAAAAGAATTAAAAATATTGTATTAAATGACCTTCAGGCTGTGTGTATAAGGTCTATATGAAACATAGATGAATTTTGTGAATGTACACACACTTTGTTTAATGCACAGAGTTATTACAAATATTGTCTAAAATTACCTTCAGGCTGTGTATATAAGGTGTATATGGAACATAAATGCATTCTGTGCTTAGACTTGGGTCCTATCACCATGATATCTCATTATGGTATGCAATTATTCCAAAATACGGAAAAATCCCATATCCAAAATACTTCTGGTCCCAAGCATTTTGGATATTTTCATACTAAATCTACACCCGTTGAGCCTACACTGCTTTTCTCACCTGCATTTCAGCAAATCTTCTGCTTGGATTCACTTGCAGTCTCCTCTCCTACTTCCACTTTCCCTCAACCTATTTACCTACTTAACACTATGTCAAGGCTTTCCTATACTCCCCACATCACTCAGGGGTATATTTACTAAGGTCCCGATTTTGACCGAGATGCCGTTTTTTCTTCAAAGTGTCATCTCGGTCATTTACTAAACTCAAATCTCGGCAGTGATGAGGGCATTCGTATTTTTTTTGAAGTCCAACAAAAAAAATACGAATGAATACACCATCGGTCAAAACGCGGCTGTTTAAGTATGAATCTCGGTCATTTACTAAGAAGTGCAAAGCCAAAAAAAAAACCCCACTGCCGTGAAAAAATACAACTCGTAAAAAAGTGCTAAAAAAAAACAGACCTGCTTTTTTGAGCCGTGATTGGATAGGCATGCACGGATCCATGAGATCCGTGCATGTATATCAGTGGGAAGGGGTGGGAAAGTGTTAATTTTTTGAAAAAAAATTGCGTGGGGTCCCCCCTCCTAAGCATAACCAGCCTCGGGCTCTTTGAGCCGATCCTGGTTGCAGAAATATGGGAAAGAAAATGACAGGGGTTCCCCCATATTTAAGCAACCAGCATCGGGCTCTGCGCCTGGTCCTGGTTCCAAAAATACGGGGGACAAAAAGCGTAGGGGTCCCCCGTATTTTTAAAACCAGCACCGGGCTCCACTAGCTGGACAGATAATGCCACAGCCGGGGGTCACTTTTATATAGTGCCCTGCGGCCGTGGCATCAAATATCCAACTAGTCACCCCTGGCCGGGGTACCCTGGGGGAGTGGGGACCCCTTCAATCAAGGGGTCCCCCCCCAGCCACCCAAGGGCCAGGGGTGAAGCCCGAGGCTGTCCCCCCCATCCAATAGGCTGCGGATGGGGGGCTGATAGCCTTTGTGAAAAGTGATTGATATTGTTTTTAGTAGCAGTACTACAAGGCCCAGCAAGCCTCCCCCGGAAGCTGGTACTTGGAGAACCACAAGTACCAGCATGCGGCGGAAAAACGGGCCCGCTGGTACCTGTAGTACTACTACTAAAAAAATACCCCAATAAAGACAACACACACACACCTTGAAAGTATAACTTTAATACATCCATCCACACCTCCATATACACATACTTACCTTATGTTCCCACGCAGGTCGGTCCTCTTCTCCAGTAGAATCCATGGTGTACCTGTAGAAAAAATTATACTCACATAATCCAGTGTTTTCGGCTCCTCGGTAACTCCTTTTGTAATCCACGTACTTGAAAAAATAAAAAAACGGATACCCGACCACGAACTGAAAGGGGACCCATGTTTTCACATGGGACCCCTTTCCCCGAATGCCAGAAACCCACTCTGACTGATGTCTAAGTGGGTTTCTTCAGCCAATCAGGGAGCGCCACGTTGTAGCACCCTCCTGATCGGCTGTGTGCTCCTGTACTGTCTGACAGGCGGCACACGGCAGTGTTACAATGTAGCGCCTATGCGCTCCATTGTAACCAATGGTGGGAACTTTCAGGTCAGCGGTTGACCGAAAGTGACCTCACCGCTGACCTGAAAGTTCCCACCATTGGTTACAATGGAGCGCATAGGCACTACATTGTAACACTGCCGTGTGCCGCCTGTCAGTCAGTACAGGAGCACACAGCCGATCAGGAGGGTGCCACAACGTGGCGCTCCCTGATTGGCTGAAGAAACCCACTTAGACAGAAGTCAGAGTGGGTTTCTGGCATTCGGGGAAAGGGGACCCATGTGAAAACATGGGGCCCCTTTCAGTGCGTGGCTCGGGTCTCCGTTTTATTTTTTTAATCAAGTACGTGGATTACAAAAGGATTATCCGAGGAGCCTGGTACCCTGGATCTGGTGAGTATAATTTATTCAACAGGTACCCCATGGATTCTACTGGACAAGAGGACCGACCTGCGTGTGAACATAAGGTAAGTATGTATGTATGTTTGTGTGGATGGATGTAATAAAACTTTACTTTCAAGGTGTGTGTGTATTGTCTTTTTTTGGGTATTTTTTTAGTAGTAGTACTACAGGTACCAGCGGGCCCGTTTTTCCGCCGCATGCTGGTACTTGTGGTTCTCCAAGTACCAGCATGCGGGGGAGGCTTGCTGGGCCTTGTAGTACTGCTACTAAAAACAATATCTTACACTTTTACAAAAAGGCTATCAGCCCCCCATCCGCAGCCCATTGGATGGGGGGGACAGCCTCGGGCTTCACCCCTGGCCCTTGGGTGGCTGGGGGGGGGGACCCCTTGATTGAAGGGGTCCCCACTCCCCCAGGGTACCCCGGCCAGGGGTGACTAGTTGGATATTTGATGCCACGGCCGCAGGGCACTATATAAAAGTGACCCCCGGCTGTGGCATTATCTGTCCAGCTAGTGGAGCCCGGTGCTGGTTTTAAAAATACGGGGGACCCCTACGCTTTTTGTCCCCCGTATTTTTGGAACCAGGACCAGGCGCAGAGCCCGATGCTGGTTGCTTAAATATGGGGGAACCCCTGTAATTTTCCCCCCCATATTTCTGCAACCAGGATCGGCTCAAAGAGCCCGAGGCTGGTTATGCTTAGGAGGGGGGATCCCACGCCATTTTTTTACAGTTTTACAGTGCTTATTTAAAAAAAAAAAAAAAAAATGAACCCCAGCACGGATCACACAGATCCGGCCGAGATTCATTTAGAAAAAGTCGGCAGTGTTTTGCTAATCACTGCCGTAAAAAACAAAAAAAAAACACGAATGACATCGACATCGGAACAAAAGAAAATGCAGAATACGACAGCTTAGTAAATTAGTCGTAATAAATTCAAAAAGTTGCAGTTTTACACTTTCGATGTCATTCGTGATTATTCTCCCACCAAATCGGGAGAATTACGAATGTTAGTAAATATACCCCTGAGTGTCTACCTAATAATGTATCTTTATCCTTCCCCCCTAGTCTCCTACACCTCCTCCTCTCTCCCCTCCTCTGTCTCCCCACCATCCCTCTGTTTCCTACCCCCACCTTTCCTGTTACCCCACTTTCATTCACCTCTGCCCCATGGTCCTGCTACCCCACAACTCAGCCCTGCTCCCTCTCTCCCTTCCCTGTCACCTGCCCACACCCCCATCCACATCACACTGACCTCCCTCCCTGCCCACCTCCTGCAGTTTCCCCTCCTAGCTCAGGCACCCGTACCATCACTACTCTCTCATCATCCCTGCCCTCAAAGTTAATCCCACCTCATCGCTACAGCAACCCTGAAAATCTCATTCACATCTCTCCCACAAACTCATACCCCCTATCCTGTGCCCTCTGGAATGCCAGATCTGTTTGTAACAAACTGGTCCCCACTCATGACCTTTTCATTTCCAACTCCCTACACCTACTAGCCATTACTGAAACTTGGATTACACCCTCTGACACTACTTCTGCTGCTGCTCTCTCTGCTGGGGGCCTCACATTCACACACACACCCCGACCTGGGGGTCGCCATGGGGGTGGTGTTGGGGTCCTTTTACCTTCTAGTTACTCCTACCAACTCATACCACCAGAACCATCCCTTATATTCTCTACATTTGAGGTCCACGCCATACGCCTCTTCCAACCAGTCCATCTTAGAGTAGCTGTCATTTACCGCCCCCCTGGCACTGCTTCCAAATTCATCGACAACTTTGCTTCCTGGCTTCCTCACTTCCTCTCTTCTGACATTCCCACCATTATTCTAGGCGATTTCAACATCCTTATTGACATCCCCACACAATCCCCTGCCTCTAAACTCCTTAACCTCCCCTCTTCACTTGGTCTCTCCCAGTGGACCTCCTCACCCTCCCATGTGAATGGGAGCTCACTGGATCTGGTCTTCACTCACCGCTGTGATATTTCTGATTTTTCCAACTCCCCATTTCCCCTCTCTGACCACCACCTGCTCTCCTTTAACCTATCTCTCTCGACTTCCCCATCTCTACCTCCTAAGGCTACCATCACTAAGCGTAACATTGAAGCTATTGACACCACATTCCTTTCCTCCCTGTTTGACTCACTTCTCCCTCCTATTCTCTCTCTCTCATGCCCTGAACAAGCCACTTCCACATACAATGCTTCCCTTACTTCTGCTCTTGACTCTGTTGCTCCACCAACCACTATTCACCCTCGCAAATTAACACCTCAACCCTGGCACACCAAATGCACCAGATATCTGCAAAAATGCTCACGTACTGCTGAGCGACACTGGAGGAAATCACGCTCTAAGGCAGACTTCCTCCATTTCAAACTTATGCTTTCATCCTTCAGTGCTGCCCTTTCTCTTGCTAAACAGTCATACTTCAAGAACCTCATCTCCTCCCAGTCTTCCAACCCCCGGCGCCTCTTTGCCACTCTCAACTCACTCCTCTGCCACCTCCACCTCGTCTCCCTTCCTCACTCTCTGCTCTTGACTTTGCCACTTACTTCACATCCAAAATTGACTCCATACGTCAGGACATCACATCACACCAGACCATCAGTAACCAGCCTTCTCCCATCCCTTACCAACCCTCCCCATCCCTCGCACCAACTCTGTCATCTTTCTCCCATGCATCTGGAGAGGAAGTCATGGCCCTCATTCGTTCCTGTCCCCTCACCACCTCCCCACTTGACCCTATCCCCTCCCGCCTCCTCCGCTACCTCTCTTCTTCTGCTTGTTCCCATCTTTCCCACCTTCTCAATCTCTCCCTATCATCAGGCACTGTCCCCTCTGCCTTCAAGCATGCACTCATCTCTCCTATTCTTAAAAAACCTACCCTTGATCCAAACACTCTCTCCAACTACCGACCCATCTCTCTCCTCCCTTTTGCCTCCAAACTCCTTGAGCGTATTGTCTACAACCGCCTTACTTCCTTTCTTTCCTCACACTCACTGCTTGACCCATTCCAATCTGGCTTCCGTCCTCTCCACTCCACTGAAACTGCCCTTACAAAAGTATGTGTCACAACTGAGGGCCTGAGCTGACGGGAGGCAGCCTCAGTTGTAGGGGCTGAGATGTAACGGAACCTGGGAGGTTGTATCAGACCCCTAGACATGTAAGTAACATGTAGAATAACTGCCCGAAGGCGTGACCACGACAACCAGGATAAAAGTCAATGATGTTTATTATGTCAAACTCCGTAACACAGCAGCAGTAAAAGGAAACATAAAAGTCAACAGAGGATAAATACAATTCCTGGGTACTACAGGGTGGCAAGGGCCACAGGCACTGGTAATGTGAGACAGTTCTTATAATCTTCTAGTTGGAAAGTCCTTACCAGGCTTGACTGTAGCAATGGAGAGAACCCAGGATCTGTCACAACTGAGGGCCTGAGCTGACGGGAGGCAGCCTCAGTTGTAGGGGCTGAGATGTACCGGAACCTGGGAGGTTGTATCAGATCCCTGGACATGTAAGTAACATGAATAATAACTGCCCGAAGGCGTGACCACGACAACTTGGATAAAAGTCAATGATGTTTATTATGACAACTCCGCAACACAGCAGCAGTAAAAGAAAACGTAAAAGTCAGCAAAGAATAAATACAGTTCCTGGGTACTACAGGATGGCAGGAGCCACAGGGCACTGGTAGTGTGAGATAGTTCTTATGATCTTCTAGATGGAAAGTCCTTACCAGGCCCGACTGTAGCAATGGAGATAACCCAGGATTGTGCCAGCTGGTGTTCCAGGAAAAGCTGGGTTGCTGAAGATAAAACAGCTGCTGTGGATACTGGCTGGAACCAGACTGTTGTTAGCACGGAGTGGATACTGGCTGGAACCAGTTAAATAATAAATGAACTTGGGAGCGATGAAATATGAACTGAAATGTAGAACTTGAGAGCGGAGAAATAATAATACCGGTGGAGAGTGGTAAAGTGTAGAAAGGACACCGGCCCTTTAAGGGAAGCTGTACTCTGCTGGAAGCTGAGCTGGAAGCAGGTAATGTTGTAGCTGGAAACAGATGAATCCACAATGGATTGGAGAGTCAGGCTACACCGCAGGTGGAATGCTGGTGCGGGTCTCTATGGTGGAAGTCTGGAGACAGGAGCTGGAACCTGGAAGACAATCACAGGAGAGAGACAAACAGGAACTAGGTTTGACAACCAAAGCACTGACGCCTTCCTTGCTCAGGCACAGTGTATTTATACCTGCAGCAAGGAAGGGATTGGCTAGGCAATTATGCAGATTATCAATACTGAGAACAGATTGGTGGAAATGATCAGCTGACAGAATCCAAGATGGCTGCGCCCATGCAGACACTTGGAGGGAAGTTTGGTTTGTAATCCATGTGGTAATGAAAACAGTAATGGCGGCGCCGGCCACCGGAGACAGGAGGCGCCAGGCTGACAGATGCACATCCAACCACGCGGACACAGCAGAGGCCGCGGCTGACGTAATCGCCACTCAGACACTCTGCATGCAGAAGTTCAGGGACGGCGGCGGAGGCCGCGGGAGACGCCATGCCAGGTGTAATATGGCGTTTACTGTGACAGCGTCCCAGAGTGACAGGAGAGGATACAGGAATGTACACATCAGGATAACAGATGGAATCCGGTCCTGGAGCGCTGAGCCAGCCTTAGGAGGCATCTGATGGGTAAGAAATGGCGTCCAGATACCCGGATCGTGACAGCACCCCCCCCTTTAGGAGTGGCCCCAGGACACTTCTTTGGCTTTTGAGGAAACTTGGAATGGAATCTCCGGACCAAGGCAGGAGCATGGACATCAGAAGCATTGGTCCATGAACGTTCCTCAGGACCATAACCTTTCCAGTCAATAAGATATTGTAGTTGACCGTAACGGTGACGTGAGTCCAGGATCTTGGCCACTTCATACTCAACGCCTCGTTGAGTTTGGACTTTCGGAGTTGGAGGAAGTGAGGAATGAAACCGATTCAAGATCAGCGGTTTCAACAGGGAAACATGGAATGTCCTGGGTATTTTTAAGAAGGGAGGCAACTGGAGTCTGTAAGCAACAGGATTGATGACTTGTTCAATCTTGAAAGGACCGATATAGCGAGGTGCAAACTTCATACTGGGAACTCTTAACCTCAAATTCTTCGTGGATAACCATACCCGATCACCCACCTTGAGAGCAGGAACTGCTCGACGCTTCTTATCCGCAAACTTCTTGTACCTGAACGATGCCTTGAGCAGAGCTGATCGTACGCTCTTCCAGATATTGGCAAACTGATGCAAGGTGATATCCACTGCGGGAACAGAAGTTGCTGGAAGCGGTTGGAACTCAGGGACTTTAGGGTGGAATCCAAAGTTAGTGAAGAATGGTGTTGAAGCAGATGAAGAATGATACTGGTTGTTATGACAGAACTCGGCCCAGGGAAGTAATTGAACCCAGTCATCTTGAGAGGAGGACACATAGATGCGGAGGAAGGCCTCCAAGTCCTGATTCACCCTCTCGGTTTGACCATTGGTCTGAGGATGGTAAGCCGTGGAAAACTTTAGCTTGACTTGGAGGACTTGACATAAACTTCGCCAGAATTTGGCTGTGAATTGAACTCCTCGATCTGAGATAATTTCTTCAGGAAGACCGTGGAGTCGGAAGATCTCTTGTATGAATACTTGAGCCAACTTGGAAGCTGACGGAAGACCGGTGAGAGGAATGAAGTGTGCCATCTTGGTGAACCGGTCAACTACCACCCAGATGGTATTGAACTTGTTGCACATGGGTAAGTCTGTAATGAAATCCATCGACAAGTGGGTCCATGGTCGACGGGGAACGGATAGTGGAACCAGTTGCCCCGCAGGCGACTGGCGGGATACTTTATGTTGGGCACACTTTGGGCAAGATGCAATAAACTCCAAGACGTCCTTTTTCAGAGTTGGCCACCAATAGGACCTAGAGATAAACTCCAGGGTTTTTTGGATACCTGTATGTCCGGCAAAACGGGAAGCATGGGCCCAATGCATGAGCTTCTTCCTTAGCATCGGCTTCACAAAACTTTTCCCTGATGGGGGCGTAGAGTCCATCCCTACCGTGGAGAATGCCAACGGATTTATAATAGGATGCTTGTCTGAAGACTCTGACTCATTTTCTTGCTCCCATGAGCGGGAAAGGGCATCGGCCTTGCGATTCTGAGAGCCCGGACAGAACTGGAGTTTAAAGTCGAACCTGGAAAAGAAAAGTGCCCATCTGGCCTGACGAGGGTTGAGACATTGTGCGCCCTTCTGGTATAAAAGGTTCTTGTGGTCTGTAAGTATGGTGATTGAATGAGAAGCTCCCTCCAACAGATACCTCCACTCTTCTAGAGCGAGCTTGATGGCTAGCAACTCCTGGTCGCCAATGGCATAGTTGCGCTCAGCTGGGGAGAACTTCCGGGAGAAGAAACTGCAAGGGTGTAAATGGCCATCTTTAGCCCTCTGAGATAACACCGCTCCTACTCCAACGGAGGAGGCATCCACCTCTAAGATGAAAGGAGAGTCGATGTCAGGCTGTTTCAGAACAGGCGCAGAGATGAACCTTTGTTTTAAAAGATGAAATGCTTGCATGGCTTCTTCAGACCACTTGGACGGGTTAGCACCCTTCTTAGTGAAAGCAGTAATAGGCGCCACAATGGTGGAAAAGTCTCGTATAAACTTTCGGTAATAGTTGGCGAACCCTAAGAACCTCTGGACCCCTTTGAGGGTTAAGGGTACCGGGCAATTTTGGATTGCTTGTAGTTTCTCAGGATCCATCTCTAGTCCGGAACCGGACACAATGTACCCTAGAAACGGAATGGACTTGACTTCAAAGACGCATTTTTCTAATTTGCAATAGAGATGATTGACACGGAGACGGGACAGAACCTCTTTAACCCAAAAACGATGTTCCTCTAAATCGTTGGCAAAAATGAGGATATCGTCTAGATAGACCACGACATGACGGTATAGAATGTCTCTGAAGATCTCATTGACAAAATGCTGGAAGACAGCTGGAGCATTGCTCAATCCGAAGGGCATGACGAGGTACTCATAATGTCCGTCACGGGTGTTAAAGGCGGTCTTCCACTCGTCACCCTCACGGATCCGGATGAGATTGTATGCACCTCGCAAGTCCAGCTTTGTAAAGATGGTAGCTCCGCTAACTGTCAAAGAGCTCAGTAATCAGGGGTAAAGGATAACGGTTCTTGATGGTAATGTCGTTCAAACCTCTGTAGTCGATGCACGGCCGCAGACCACCATCTTTCTTTTTTACAAAAAAGAAGCCTGCGCCGGCTGGAGAAGAAGAAGGTCGAATGAACCCCTTTGCTAGGTTCTCTTTAATATATTCCTCCATAGAATGCGTCTCAGGCAGAGACAACGGATAAGTTCGGCCTCGAGGTGGAACCTTCCCTGGAACGAGATCAATCGGACAGTCCCATTCTCTATGAGGAGGAAGGATATCAGCAGAAGCTTTACTGAACACATCCGTGAAATCTTGATATGGAGGAGGTGGAACATCAGACGACCTGGGGGAGGAAGAACAGACTGGTAATACTTTAAACAAACATGTCTCAGCACAGGAGGAACCCCATGCCAGGATTTGCGTAGTCGTCCAATCAATTGTAGGATTGTGAAGACGGAGCCATGGAAGGCCCAGGACCACAGGATGTGTGGCTCTTGGAATCACTAAAAAAGAAATAAGTTCGGAATGAAGAACTCCCACTCTCAGACGAACTGGTAGAGTCCTTAAAGAAATAACTGCATCAAAAATTTTGCTGCCATCCACGGCAGTTAAAGAAATGGACGAAGGAAGTCTCTCGGTGGGTAGGGACCACCGTTTAACATAGGCTTCGGTAATAAAGTTCCCAGCTGCTCCGGAATCAAGGAGGGCAATGACGTTCCGATAACGTTGAGCAACTTGAAGCGAGACTGGGAGATTACAATCTTGAGGAGATGGAGAGGAGATCATTACTCCTAGCCGGCCCTCTCCTTGGCGAGCTAGGATTTGGAGTTTCCCGGACGTTTGGGACAGGCATTAATGGTGTGAGACGGAGCTGCACAATAGAGACAGAGAAACTCGGAGAGACGTCTTCGGCGCTCAGCAGGAGTTAAACGGGAACGGCCAAGTTGCATGGGCTCATCTTTAGATGGTGACAGTTGACGAGGAGGAGAAGCAGAAGATTTTGGAGCAGATGATCTTCCACGCTCAGTTGCTCTCTCTCTGAAACGTAAATCAACTTTCGTGCAGAGTGAGATTAGCTCATCTAACTTAGAAGGTAAGTCTCTGGTAGCTAACTCATCTTTAATACGCTCAGATAAGCCATGCCAGAATGCAGCATACAGGGCCTCGTCGTTCCATGCCAGTTCGGATGCCAGGATCTGGAACTGTATCAGATATTGTCCTACAGTACGTGACCCCTGGCGTAAACGGAGAATCTCGGATGAAGCTGAGGTTACCCGGCCTGGCTCGTCGAAGATGCGCCTGAATGTTGACACGAAGGCAGTGTAGGAAGATAGCAGGGTGTCGGACCTCTCCCATAACGGTGATGCCCAATCAAGGGCTGAGCCACTGAGAAGAGAAATAATGTAGGCAATTTTTGTACGGTCACTGGGAAAATTGCCAGGTTGTAGCTCAAACTGAATCTCACACTGGTTGAGAAATCCCCTGCAGAATCTTGGAGATCCGTCAAATTTTGCTGGCGTTGGAAGATGAAGACGTGGAGCAGAAATGGGTAAGGTGGGTGGGGTTATAGCTGGAGTCACTGTGGTTGACGCACCAGACGCGCCTGATCCACGGAGAGTTGTCTGAATCCCATCCAGCCGAGTAGAGAGATCCTGGAGACAGTGGATGATGTGGCCCTGTGCAGCCTCCTGATGTTCTAGTCGGGCTGCTAGTTCTTGCATCGGCCTGGCCGCTTGATCCTGGTCTCCGGCTGGATTCATTAGGTCAGTGCTTACTGTCACAACTGAGGGCCTGAGCTGACGGGAGGCAGCCTCAGTTGTAGGGGCTGAGATGTACCGGAACCTGGGAGGTTGTATCAGACCCCTGGACATGTAAGTAACATGAATAATAACTGCCCGAAGGCGTGACCACGACAACTTGGATAAAAGTCAATGATGTTTATTATGACAACTCCGCAACACAGCAGCAGTAAAAGAAAACGTAAAAGTCAGCAAAGAATAAATACAGTTCCTGGGTACTACAGGATGGCAGGAGCCACAGGGCACTGGTAGTGTGAGATAGTTCTTATGATCTTCTAGATGGAAAGTCCTTACCAGGCCCGACTGTAGCAATGGAGATAACCCAGGATTGTGCCAGCTGGTGTTCCAGGAAAAGCTGGGTTGCTGAAGATAAAACAGCTGCTGTGGATACTGGCTGGAACCAGACTGTTGTTAGCACGGAGTGGATACTGGCTGGAACCAGTTAAATAATAAATGAACTTGGGAGCGATGAAATATGAACTGAAATGTAGAACTTGAGAGCGGAGAAATAATAATACCGGTGGAGAGTGGTAAAGTGTAGAAAGGACACCGGCCCTTTAAGGGAAGCTGTACTCTGCTGGAAGCTGAGCTGGAAGCAGGTAATGTTGTAGCTGGAAACAGATGAATCCACAATGGATTGGAGAGTCAGGCTACACCGCAGGTGGAATGCTGGTGCGGGTCTCTATGGTGGAAGTCTTGAGACAGGAGCTGGAACCTGGAAGACAATCACAGGAGAGAGACAAACAGGAACTAGGTTTGACAACCAAAGCACTGACGCCTTCCTTGCTCAGGCACAGTGTATTTATACCTGCAGCAAGGAAGGGATTGGCTAGGCAATTATGCAGATTATCAATACTGAGAACAGATTGGTGGAAATGATCAGCTGACAGAATCCAAGATGGCTGCGCCCATGCAGACACTTGGAGGGAAGTTTGGTTTGTAATCCATGTGGTAATGAAAACAGTAATGGCGGCGCCGGCCACCGGAGACAGGAGGCGCCAGGCTGACAGATGCACATCCAACCACGCGGACACAGCGGAGGCCGCGGCTGACGTAATCGCCACTCAGACACTCTGCATGCAGAAGTTCAGGGACGGCGGCGGAGGCCGCGGGAGACGCCATGCCAGGTGTAATATGGCGTTTACTGTGACAGCGTCCCAGAGTGACAGGAGAGGATACAGGAATGTACACATCAGGATAACAGATGGAATCCGGTCCTGGAGCGCTGAGCCAGCCTTAGGAGGCATCTGATGGGTAAGAAATGGCGTCCAGATACCCGGATCGTGACAGGATCGTACCAGCTGATGTTCCAGGAAAGGCTGGGCTGCTGAAGGTAAAACGGCTGCTGTGGATACTGGCTGGAACCAGACTGTTGTTGGTACGGAGTGGATACTGGCTGGAACCAGTTAAATAATAAACAAACTTGAGAGCGATGAAATAATAATGAAGTTTGGAGTTTGAGAGCGGTGAAATAATAATACCGGTGGAGAGTGGTAAACTGCAGAAAAGGACACCGGCCCTTTAAGAGAAGCTATACACTGCTGGAAGCAGGTGATTGTTTGAGAGCGGTGAAATAATAATACTGGTGGAGAGTGGTAAACTGCAGAAAGGACACCGGCCCTTTAAGAGAAGCTATACACTGCTGGAAGCTGGGCTGGAAGCAGGTGATTGTTGTAGCTGGAAACAGGTGAGTCCAGAATGGATCGGAGAGTCAGGCTACACCGCAGATGGAATGCTGGTGCGGGTCTCTATAGCAGAAGTCTGGAGACAGGAGCTGGAACCTGGAAGACAACCACAGGAGAGAGACAAACTGGAACTAGGTTAGACAACCAAAGCACTGACGCCTTCCTTGCTCAGGCACAGCTTACTTATACCTGCAGCAAGGAAGGGGTTGGCTAGGCAATTATGTAAATCAACAATACAGACAGCAGATTGGGGGAAATGCTCAGATGACAAAATCCAAGATGGCTGCGCCCATGCAGACACTTGGAGGGAAGTTTGGTTTGTAATCCATGTGAGAATTGAAACAGTAATGGCGACGCCGGCCACAGGAGACAGGAGACGCCAGACTGACAAGCGCACATTTAACCACGCGGGCACAGCGGAGGCCGCGGCTGATGAAATCACCACTCTGACATTCTGCATGTGGAAACTCAGGAACAGCGGGATCCGGTCCTGGAACGCTGAGCCAGCCTTAGGAGGCATCTGAAGGGTAAGTAATGGCGTCCAGATACCCGGATCGTGACAGTATGCAATGACCTCCATGCTGCTAAATCTAAGGGACACTACTCTCTACTTATTCTACTTGATCTCTCTGCTGCTTTTGACACTGTGGACCATCCTCTCCTACTGCAAATCCTTCACTCCATTGGTCTGCGTGACACTGCCCTCTCTTGGTTGTCGTCCTACCTTTCTAACCGTTCATTCTCTGTCTCCTCTCATGACTCCACCTCCCCCTCACTTCCACTAACTGTAGGGGTACCCCAAGGTTCTGTCCTTGGTCCTCTTCTCTTCTCTCTCTATACGTCCTCACTAGGTAAGCTCATTAGTTCTTTTGGTTTCCAATATCATCTTTATGCTGATGACACTCAAATCTATCTTTCCTCTCCAGACCTCTCCCCTACTCTCCTCACTCGTATCTCCAACTGTCTCTCTGCTATCTCTTCCTGGATGTCCCAGCGCTTTCTTAAACTTAACATGTCTAAGACCGAGCTGATCATCTTCCCTCCCTCCCGCATAACCTCACCTTCTACAATCTCATTATCTATTGATGGCACTACTATCTCCTCTACCCCCCAAGTGCGCTGTCTTGGAGTAATCCTTGACTTCTCCCTCTCCTTCAAACCTCACATTCAGCACCTTTCACAAACCTGCCGTTTTCATCTAAAAAATATTTCCAGGATCAGACCCTTTCTGACCCAGGATGCAACTAAGACTCTTATCCACTCACTGGTCATCTCCAGACTGGACTACTGTAATCTCCTCCTGACTGGCATTCCTGACAAATACCTCTCTCCACTCCAATCTATCCTCAATGCTGCTGCCCGGCTCATTTTCCTCACCAAACGCACTACGTCCACCTCTCCTCTCTTACTAGACCTTCACTGGCTCCCCTTCCCTTTCAGAATCCATTTCAAGCTTCTCACACTTGCTTACAAAGCCCTCACCCACTCCTCTCCCATCTACATCTCTGATCTTATCTCGCTTTACACTCCCACCCGTCCTCTTCGCTCTGCTAATGCTCGCCGACTCTCCTGCCTACGGATTACTTCCTCCCACTCCTACCTCCAAGATTTTTCACGCGCTGCACCACTTCTCTGGAATTCCCTACCTCTCCCCCTCAGACTCTCCACCTCTCTACAAAACTTCAAACGGGCTCTCAAGACCCACTTCTACACCAAACCCAGCCAAATCTCATCCTAAACCTCTGTTCCACGCTCTCTATGTACCCCATCTGTCTCACCCCTGTCTGTCTACCCCTCCCCGTTAGAATGTAAGCTCTCACGAGCAGGGCCCTCTTCCCTCATGTGCTTACCCTTTTCTTACTTTAATAATCTTCAACTGCACCAAATCCAGCAGTCTTCTGCCACCTGATACTTATTCCAGTGTCATCTGCTGATGTAGCTATGTTTATTTACCCTGTACTTGTCCTATATTGTCGTCAACTGTAAATTGCTGTTTTCTTGTTTGATTATTTGTTTATGTACTCTGTAATTGGGCGCTGCGGAACCCTTGTGGCGCCATATAAATAAAGGAAATAATAATAATAATAATATGGAATACTCTACCTGTAATAGATTTTACAGCTAAAATGTTACATGCATATATGTTATGATTTATACAGTATATAGTGAACATGTAAAAGTAAAAATAGGGGGAATCCAATTAATTTAACGCACTTATCGCACGAAAATTCCACTAATTGCCGGTATGCGTGCTCCCATTTATCTCGCAATTCAATTAGAAAATAGCGAAATCAGTATTTGCGCAATAATTCTTGCTTGTGTTACAGGCGATAAGTGTATGTGAAAATGTTGAAAACTGCCTGTACCCCCAAAAAAGACAAACTCATATAGCAGAGGCGGCCAAAACGTCGATCGCGATCTACCGGTAGATTGCGGAGCTCTCACCGGTAGATCGCGATCCAAGTGTAACCTGCTGCCTGTGCCCGGAGCGTTCCCAATGATGCATTGTGCGGGTGACGTCATGACGTCAGCCGCGCACCCTCGCAATGCGCGATTGGGAACGCGATGTGAGGAGCCTGTGCGCCTGCTGGATCTGGGTTGATCCAGTCAGCGCCAGTGGCAGCAGGACAGCATCAGCGGCAGGAAGCGAGAGCAGGCACGGGAGCAGGATCCAGCCAGCGGGGAGACAGCGAGACAGCCAGCGGGGATCCAGCCAGCTAAAGTAAGTTTATCTGTCACTGTGGGCACATGGCACTGTGGAGGCATATGTGGCACTGTGGGGGCATATGTGGCACTGTGGGCACACGGCACTGTGGGGGCATATGTGGCACTGTGGGCACATGGCACTGTGGAGGCATATGTGGCACTGTGGGGGCATATGTGGCACTGTGGGCACACGGCACTGTGGGGGCATATGTGGCACTGTGGGGGCATATGTGGCACTGTGGGGGTATATCTAACACTGTGGGGGCATATGTGGCACTGTGGGCACATGGCACTGTGGGGTCATATGTGGTACTGTGGGCATATGTGGCACTGTGGGCGCATATGTGGCACTGTGGGCACATGGCACTGTGGGGGCATATCTGGCACTGTGGGAGCATATGTGGCACTGGAGGCATATCTGGCACTGGGGGCATATGTGTATCTGGCACTGTAGGGGCATATGTGGCACTGTTGGCACATGGCACTGTTGGGGCACATATGGCACTGTGGGGTCATATGTGGTACTGTGGGCATATGTGGCACTGTGGGGTCATATCTGGCACTGTGGGCTCATGGCACTGTAGGGGCATATCTGGCACTGTGGGGGCATATGTGGCACTGTGGGGGCATATGTGGCACTGTGGGGTCATAGCTGGCACTGTGGGCACATGGCACTGTGGGGGCATATGTGGCACTGTGGGGGTATATGTGGCACTGTGGGGGTATATGTGGCACTGTGGGGGCATATGTGGCACATGGCACTGGGGGCATATCTGGCTCTGTGGGGACATATCTGGCACTGTGGGGGCATATGTGTATCTGGCATGGTGGGGGCATATCTGGTACTGTGGGGGCATATGTGTATCTGGCACTGTGGGGGCATATGTGTTTGAGGTTTTTACCTGTGGGGGGCCAATGAGTGATTTTGTGCGAGACAGTCATAACACCCAGTGCCTCAAGGATACGCCCCTTTGTATACCACGCCCCCTTTTTGTTATACCACACCCCTTTTTGTGGCAAATTATCCCGCATGAGTAGATCACAAAAGCTTTTCAGCTTTCAAAGTAGATCACCGACTCCAAAAGTCTGGCCACCCCTGTCATATAGGATACAGTATTGTCTATTATTGCCCATAAAAAAGTAATTGGGGTTCTTAAAATGTTTCATATGGCTGCTGTATGCATTATTTTAAAATATTGAAAAAAATGATTGCATTTTTTGGGGCAAAATAAATGCTCTGCTTAAATTAGGGGTACAAAAAATGGGTAATAGTATCTATTTGGGTCATTTTACACCACTTTTAAAAATAATTGCAAAAAACTCCAATAACTCTCACCTGCAAGCCTAAAAACATCTGTCCCACTCATAAAGCCCCCCACATACCTATCCCAGACATTGTACCCCAGTTTTCTGCATTTTGCATTTTTTCACCCCAAAAATGACATGTCTAGGTGCTTACATTAGTCATTAAGTGGGGTGTCCCTGTGGTTCTAAACAAAGTCCCGAAATTTCTCTGACGTCCTAGTGGATGCTGGGAACTCCGAAAGGACCATGGGGAATAGCAGCTCCGCAGGAGACTGGGCGCAACTAAAGAAAGCTTTTAGGTCACCTGGTGTGCACTGGCTCCTCCCACTATGACCCTCCTCCAAGCCTCAGTTAGATTTTGTGCCCGGCCGAGGTTGGATGCACACTAGGGGCTCTCCTGAGCTTCTAGAAAGAAAGTATATAATTAGGTTTTTTATTTTACAGTGTGACCTGCTGGCAACAGGCTCACTGCAGCGAGGGACTAAGGGGAGAAGAAGCGAACCTACCTGCTTGCAGCTAGCTTGGGCTTCTTAGGCTACTGGACACCATTAGCTCCAGAGGGATCGACCGCATGGAACTGGCCTTGGTGTTCGGTCCCGGAGCCGCGCCGCCGTCCCCCTTACAGAGCCAGAAGCAAGAAGAGGTCCGGAAAATCGGCGGCAGAAGACATCAGTCTTCACCAAGGTAGCGCACAGCACTGCAGCTGTGCGCCATTGCTCCTCATGCACACTTCACACTCCGGTCACTGAGGGTGCAGGGCGCTGGGGGGGGGGCGCACTGAGCAGCAATAAAAACACCTTGGCTGGCATATATATCACAATATATAGCCCCAGAGGCTATATATGTGATAAATACCCCTGCCAGAATCAATAAAAATGCGGGAGAAAAGTCCGTGAAAAAGGGGCGGAGCTATCTCTCAGCACACTGGCGCCATTTTCTCTTCACAGTGCAACTGGAAGACAGCTCCCCAGGCTCTCCCCTGTAGTTTTCAGGCTCAAAGGGTTAAAAAGAGAGGGGGGGCACTAAATTTAGGCGCAATATTGTATATACAAGCAGCTATTGGGAAAAATTCACTTAATATAGTGTTAATCCCTAAATTATATAGCGCTCTGGTGTGTGCTGGCATACTCTCTCTCTGTCTCCCCAAAGGGCTGTGTGGGGTCCTGTCCTCAGTCAGAGCATTCCCTGTGTGTGTGTGGTGTGTCGGTACGGCTGTGTCGACACGTTTGATGAGGAGGCTTATGTGATGGCAGAGCAGATGCCGATAAATGTGATGTCGCCCCCTGGGGGCCGACACCAGAGTGGATGGATAGGTGGAAGGTATAAACCGACAGTGTCAACTCCTTACATAAAAGGCTGGATGACGTAACAGCTATGGGACAGCCGGCTTCTCAGCCCGCGCCTGCCCAGGCGTCTCAAAGGCCATCAGGGGCTCAAAAACGCCCGCTCCCTCAGATGTCGACACGGAGTCTGACTCCAGTGTCGACGAGGTTGAGACATATACACAATCCACTAGAAACATCCGTTACATGATCCCGGCAAATAAAAAATAAGATTTTACTTACCGATAAATCTATTTCTCGGAGTCCGTAGTGGATGCTGGGGTTCCTGAAAGGACCATGGGGAATAGCGGCTCCGCAGGAGACAGGGCACAAAAAGTAAAGCTTTTCCGATCAGGTGGTGTGCACTGGCTCCTCCCCCTATGACCCTCCTCCAGACTCCAGTTAGGTACTGTGCCCGGACGAGCGTACACAATAAGGGAGGATTTTGAATCCCGGGTAAGACTCATACCAGCCACACCAATCACACCGTACAACTTGTGATCTAAACCCAGTTAACAGTATGATAACAGCGGAGCCTCTGAAAGATGGCTTCCTTCAACAATAACCCGAATTAGTTAACAATAACTATGTACAATTTATGCAGATAATCCGCACTTGGGATGGGCGCCCAGCATCCACTACGGACTCCGAGAAATAGATTTATCGGTAAGTAAAATCTTATTTTCTCTATCGTCCTAGTGGATGCTGGGGTTCCTGAAAGGACCATGGGGATTATACCAAAGCTCCCAAACGGGCGGGAGAGTGCGGATGACTCTGCAGCACCGAATGAGAGAACTCCAGGTCCTCCTTAGCCAGAGTATCAAATTTGTAAAATTTTACAAACGTGTTCTCCCCTGACCACGTAGCTGCTCGGCAAAGTTGTAATGCCGAGACCCCTCGGGCAGCCGCCCAAGATGAGCCCACCTTCCTTGTGGAATGGGCCTTTACAGATTTAGGCTGTGGCAGGCCTGCCACAGAATGTGCAAGTTGGATTGTGCTACAGATCCAACGAGCAATCGTCTGTTTAGACGCAGGAGCACCCATCTTGTTGGGTGCATACAATATAAACAACGAGTCAGATTTTCTGACTCCAGCTGTCCTTGCAATATATATTTTTAATGCTCTGACAACGTCCAGTAACTTGGAGTCCTCCAAGTCACTTGTAGCCGCAGGCACTACAATAGGCTGGTTCAGATGAAATGCTGACACCACCTTAGGGAGAAAATGCGGACGAGTCCGCAGTTCTGCCCTGTCCGAATGGAAAATCAGATATGGGCTTTTGTAAGATAAAGCTGCCAGTTCTGACACTCTCCTGGCCGAAGCCAGGGCTAGAAGCATGGTTACTTTCCATGTGAGATATTTCAAATCCACCTTTTTTAGTGGTTCAAACCAATGAGATTTTAGGAAGTCCAAAACCACATTTAGATCCCACGGTGCCACTGGAGGCACCACAGGAGGCTGTATATGCAGCACTCCCTTAACAAAGGTCTGGACTTCAGGGACTGAAGCCAATTCTTTTTGAAAGAAAATCGACAGGGCCGAAATTTGAACCTTAATAGATCCCAATTTGAGACCCATTGACAATCCTGATTGCAGGAAATGTAGGAATCGACCCAGTTGAAATTCCTCCGTCGGAGCACTCCGATCTTCGCACCACGCAACATATTTTCGCCAAATTCGGTGATAATGTTGCACGGTTACTTCCTTCCTTGCTTTAATCAAAGTAGGAATGACTTCTTCCGGCATGCCTTTTTCCTTTAGGATCCGGCATTCAACCGCCATGCCGTCAAACGCAGCCGCGGTAAGTCTTGAAACAGACAGGGACCCTGCTGAAGCAAGTCCCTCCTTAGAGGTAGAGGCCACGGATCTTCCGTGATCATCTCTTGAAGTTCCGGGTACCAAGTCCTCCTTGGCCAATCCGGAACCACTAGTATCGTTCTTACGCCTCTTTGCCGTATAATTCTCAATACTTTTGGTATGAGAGGCAGAGGAGGAAACACATACACCGACTGGTACACCCAAGGCGTTACCAGCGCGTCCACAGCTATTGCCTGCGGATCTCTTGACCTGGCGCAATACCTGTCCAGTTTTTTGTTGAGGCGAGACGCCATCATGTCCACCATTGGTCTTTCCCAACGGGTTACCAGCATGTGGAAGACTTCTGGATGAAGTCCCCACTCTCCCGGGTGAAGATCGTGTCTGCTGAGGAAGTCTGCTTCCCAGTTGTCCACTCCCGGGATGAACACTGCTGACAGTGCTATCACATGATTCTCTGCCCAGCGAAGAATCCTTGCAGCTTCTGCCATTGCCCTCCTGCTTCTTGTGCCGCCCTGTCTGTTCACATGGGCGACTGCCGTGATGTTGTCCGACTGGATCAATACCGGTTTTCCCTGAAGCAGAGGTTCTGCCTGGTTTAGAGCATTGTATATTGCTCTTAGTTCCAGAATGTTTATGTGAAGAGACGTTTCCAGGCTCGTCCATACTCCCTGGAAGTTTCTTCCTTGTGTGACTGCTCCCCAGCCTCTCAGGCTGGCGTCCGTGGTCACCAGGATCCAATCCTGTATGCCGAATCTGCGGCCCTCCAATAGATGAGCACTCTGCAACCACCACAGAAGAGACACCCTTGTCCTTGGAGACAGGGTTATCCGTAGGTGCATCTGAAGATGCGACCCTGACCATTTGTCCAACAGATCCCTTTGGAAAATTCTTGCGTGGAATCTGCCGAATGGAATCGCTTCGTAAGAAGCCACCATTTTTCCCAGGACTCTTGTGCATTGATGTACAGACACCTTTCCTGGTTTTAGGAGGTTCCTGACAAGCTCGGATAACTCCTTGGCTTTTTCCTCCGGGAGAAAAACCTTTTTCTGAACCGTGTCCAGAATCATCCCTAGGAACAGCAGACGAGTTGTCGGCATTAACTGGGATTTTGGAATATTCAGAATCCACCCGTGCTGTTTTAGCACTTCTTGAGACAGTGCTAATCCCATCTCTAGCTGTTCTCTGGACCTCGCCCTTATTAGGAGATCGTCCAAGTATGGGATAATTAATACGCCTTTTCTTCGAAGAAGAATCATCATCTCGGCCATTACCTTTGTAAAGATCCGAGGTGCCGTGGACAATCCGAACGGCAGCGTCTGAAACTGATAGTGACAGTTTTGTACAACGAACCTGAGGTACCCCTGGTGTGAGGGGTAAATTGGAACGTGGAGATACGCATCCTTGATGTCCAAGGATACCATAAAGTCCCCCTCTTCCAGGTTCGCTATCACTGCTCTGAGTGACTCCATTTTGAACTTGAACTTCTTTATGTACAGGTTCAAGGACTTCAGATTTAGAATAGGCCTTACCGAGCCATCCGGCTTCGGTACCACAAAAAGAGTGGAATAATACCCCTTCCCTTGTTGCAGAAGAGGTACCTTGACTATCACCTGCTGAGAGTACAGCTTGTGAATGGCTTCCAACACCGTCTCCCTTTCGGAGGGGGACGCTGGTAAAGCAGACTTCAGGAAACGGCGAGGTGGATCTGTCTCTAATTCCAACCTGTATCCCTGAGATATTATCTGCAGGATCCAGGGATCTACTTGCGAGTGAGCCCACTGCGCGCTGTAATTTTTGAGACGACCGCCCACCGTCCCCGAGTCCGCTTGAGAAGCCCCAGCGTCATGCTGAGGCTTTTGTAGAAGCCGGGGAGGGCTTCTGATCCTGGGAAGGAGCTGCGTGTTGCTGTCTCTTCCCTCGACCTTTGCCTCGTGGCAAATATGAATAGCCCTTTGCTCTCTTATTTTTAAAGGAACGAAAGGGCTGCGGTTGAAAAGTCGGTGCCTTTTTCTGTTGGGGAGTGACTTGAGGTAGAAAGGTGGATTTCCCGGCTGTAGCCGTGGCCACCAAATCTGATAGACCGACTCCAAATAACTCCTCCCCCTTATACGGCAAAACTTCCATATGCCGTTTTGAATCCGCATCGCCTGTCCACTGTCGCGTCCATAAAGCTCTTCTGGCCGAAATGGACATAGCACTTACCCGTGATGCCAGTGTGCATATATCCCTCTGTGCATCACGCATATAAAGAAACGCATCCTTTATTTGTTCTAACGACAGTACAATATTGTCCCTGTCCAGGGTATCAATATTTTCAATCAGGGACTCTGACCAAACTACCCCCGCACTGCCCATCCAGGCAGTTGCTACAGCTGGTCGTAGTATAACACCTGCATGTGTGTATATACTTTTTTGGATATTTTCCATCCTCCTATCTGATGGATCTTTAAGTGCGGCCGTCTCAGGAGAGGGTAACGCCACTTGTTTAGATAAGCGTGTTAGCGCCTTGTCCACCCTAGGAGGTGTTTCCCAGCGCTCCCTAACCTCTGGCGGGAAAGGGTATAATGCCAATAATTTCTTTGAAATTATCAGCTTTTTATCAGGGGTAACCCACGCTTCATTACACACGTCATTTAGTTCTTCTGATTCAGGAAAAACTATAGGCAGTTTTTTCATACCCCACATAATACCCTGTTTAGTGGTACCTGTAGTATCAGCTAAATGTAACGCCTCCTTCATTGCCAAAATCATATAACGTGTGGCCCTACTGGAAAATACGGTTGATTCGTCACCGTCACCACTGGAGTCATCGCCTGTGTCTGGGTCTGTGTCGACCGACTGAGGCAAAGGGCGTTTCACAGCCCCTGACGGTGTTTGAGTCGCCTGGACAGGCACTAATTGATTGTCCGGCCGTCTCATGTCGTCAAACGACTGCTTTAGCGTGTTGACACTATCCCGTAGTTCCATAAATAAAGGCATCCATTCTGGTGTCGACCCCCTAGGAGGTGACATCCCCATATTTGGCAATTGCTCCGCCTCCACACCAATATCGTCCTCATACATGTCGACACACACGTACCGACACACAGCAGACACACAGGGAATGCTCCTAATGAAGACAGGACCCACTAGCCCTTTGGGGAGACAGAGGGAGAGTTTGCCAGCACACACCAAAAGCGCTATATATATATCAGGGATAGCCTTATAATAAGTGCTCCCCTATAGCTGCTTTGTTATATAAAAATATCGCCATAAATTTGCCCCCCCTCTCTGTTTTACCCTGTTTCTGTAGTGCAGTGCAGGGGAGAGACCTGGGAGCCGTCCTGACCAGCGGAGCTGTGAGAGGAAATGGCGCCGTGTGCTGAGGAGATAGGCCCCGCCCCTTTTCCGGCGGGCTCGTCTCCCGCTATTTTGAGAAATCAGGCAGGGGTTAAATATCTCCATATAGCCTCTAGGGCTATATGTGAGGTATTTTTAGCCTTTATAGGTACTCATTTTGCCTCCCAGGGCGCCCCCCTCCCAGCGCCCTGCACCCTCAGTGACTGCCGTGTGAAGTGTGCTGAGAGGAAAATGGCGCACAGCTGCAGTGCTGTGCGCTACCTTTAGAAGACTGCAGGAGTCTTCAGCCGCCGATTCTGGACCTCTTCTGTCTTCAGCATCTGCAAGGGGGCCGGCGGCGCGGCTCCGGTGACCATCCAGGCTGTACCTGTGATCGTCCCTCTGGAGCTTGATGTCCAGTAGCCAAGAAGCCAATCCATCCTGCACGCAGGTGAGTTGACTCCTTCTCCCCTCAGTCCCTCGCTGCAGTGATCCTGTTGCCAGCAGGAATCACTGTAACATAAAAAAACCTAGCTAAACTTTCTCTAAGCAGCTCTTTAGGAGAGCCACCTAGATTGCACCCTTCTCGGCCGGGCACAAAAATCTAACTGGAGTCTGGAGGAGGGTCATAGGGGGAGGAGCCAGTGCACACCACCTGATCGGAAAAGCTTTACTTTTTGTGCCCTGTCTCCTGCGGAGCCGCTATTCCCCATGGTCCTTTCAGGAACCCCAGCATCCACTAGGACGATAGAGAAAATGTGTTACGCATTTTTGACATTAACCCAAGTACCACTAAAAAAGGGTTTTATGTTTGGGGAGAAAAAGCAGGCAGTGTTTTGTTCCCCCATCAAATGAGTGAATGAAGTGTGAAAAAGCGTGGGTTCCCCCGATAAGAAACTGGTAATTTCTAAAAAGTTACTGATGGCGTACCCTTTCCCGCCAGAGGATAAGTTACGCTGGGAGATATCCCCTAGGGTGGATAAGGCGCTCACACGTTTGTCAAAAAAGGTGGCACTGCCGTCTTAGGATACGGCCACTTTGAAGGTACCTGCTGATAAAAAGCAGGAGGCTATCCTGAAGTCTGTATTTACACACTCAGGTACTAGACTGAGACCTGCAGATAGTGCTGCTGCAGCGTGGTCTGTAACCCTGTCAAACAGGGATACTAGTTTGCGAACATAAGACGTCGTCTTATATATGAGGGATGCACAGAGGGATATTTTGCCGGCTGGCATCCAGAATTAATGCAATGTCCATTCGGTCAGGAGGTTATTAGAGACCCGACACTGGACAGGTGATGCTGACTTTAAAAGGCACATAGAGCCTTATAAGGGTGAGGAATTGTTTGGGGATGGTCTCTGGGACCTCTTATCCACAGCAACAGCTGGGAAGAAATTTTTTTACCTCAGGTTTCCTCACAGCCTCAGAAAGCACTGTATTATCAGGTACAGTCCTTTCGGCTTCAGAAATGCAAGCGTGTAAAACGAGGGAAGAGGGAAAAAGCTGCACCAGTCAGCCAGTTCCCAGAATCAAAATTCTTCCCCCCGCTTCCTCTGAGTCCACCGCATGACGCGGGGGCTCCACAGGCGTAGCCAGGTACGGTGGGGGGCCGCCTCAAAAATTTCAGCGATCAGTGGGCTCGCTCACAGGTGGATCCCTAGATCCTTCAAGTAGTATTTCAGGGGTACAAGCTGGAATTCGAGGCGTCTCCCCCCCGCCGTTTCCTCAAATCTGCCTTGCCGACAACTCCCTCAGGCAGGGAGACTGTGCTAAAGGCAATTCACAAGCTGTATTCCCAGCAGGTGATAGTCAAGGTGCCCCTACTTCAACAAGGACGGGGTTACTATTCCACACTGTTTCTGGTACCGAAACCGGACGGTTCGGTGAGACCCATTTTATATTTGAAATCCTTGAACACATACATAAAAAATTCAAGTTCAAGATGGAATCGCTCAGGGCGATTATTGCAAGCCTGGAGGAGGGGGATTACATGGTATCCCTGGACATCAAGGAGGCTTACCTACATGTCCCCATTTACCATCCTCACCAGGAGTACCTCAGATTTGTGGTACAGGATTGCCATTACCAATTCCAAACACTGCCGTTTGGACTGTCCACGGCACCGAGGGTTTTTACCAAGGTAATGGCAGAAATGATTACACTCCTTCGAGAAAGGAAGTTTTAATTATCCCGTACTTGGACGATCTCCTTATAAAGGCGAGGTCCAAGGAGCAGTTGTTGGTCGGTGTAGCACTATCTCGGGAAGTGCTACAACAGCACGGATGGATTCTATACATTCCAAAGTCACAGCTGGTTCCTACCACACGCCTACTGTTCCTGGGGATGGTTCTGGACACAGAACAGAAAAAAGTGTTTCTCCCGCAGGAGAAAGCCAAGGAGCTGTCATCTCTAGTCAGAGACCTCCTGAAACCAAAACAGGTATCGGTGCATCACTGCACACGAGTCCTGGGAAAAATGGTAGCTTCTTACGAAGCAAAATTCCATTCGGCAGGTTCCATGCAAGAACCTTTCAGTGGGACCTCTTGGACAAGTGGTCGGGATCGCATCTTCAGATGCATCGGCTGATAACCCTGTCTCCAAGGACCAGGGTATCTCTACTGTGGTGGCTGCAGAGTGCTCATCTTCAAGAGGGCCGCAGATTCGGCATACAGGACTGGGTCCTGGTAACCACGGATGCCAGCCTTCGAGGCTGGGGGGCAGTCACACAGGGAAGAAATTTCCAAGGACTTTGGTCAAGTCAGGAGTCGTCCCTACACATAAATATTCTGGAACTGAGGGCCATTTACAATGCCCTAAGTCTGGCAAGGCCTCTGCTTCAAAACCAGCCGGTACTGATCCAATCAGACAACATCACGGCAGTCGCCCATGTAAACCGACAGGGCGGCACAAGAAGCAGGATGGCGATGGCAGAAGCCACAAGGATTCTCCGATGGGCGGAAAATCACGTCTTAGCACTGTCAGCAGTGTTCATTCCGGGAGTGGACAACTGGGAAGCAGACTTCCTCAGCGGACACGACCTACACCCGGGAGAGTGGGGACTTCATC
Source organism: Pseudophryne corroboree (assembly GCF_028390025.1). Classification (NCBI taxonomy): domain Eukaryota; kingdom Metazoa; phylum Chordata; class Amphibia; order Anura; family Myobatrachidae; genus Pseudophryne; species Pseudophryne corroboree. Next base: position 448,303,201 of record NC_086452.1, on the reverse strand, counting down.
CAGAAGTCTTCCAACTGTTGGTAAACCGTTGGGAAAGGCCACAGGTGGACATGATGGCGTCCCGCCTAAACAAAAAACTAGAGAGATATTGCGCCAGGTCAAGGGACCCTCAGGCGATAGCTGTGGACGCTCTAGTGACACCGTGGGTGTACCAGTCAGTTTATGTGTTCCCTCCTCTGCCTCTCATACCAAGGGTACTGAGAATAATAAGAAAACGATGAGTAAGAACAATACTCGTGGTTCCGGATTGGCCAAGACGAGCGTGGTACCCGGAACTTCAAGAGATGATCTCAGAGGACCCATGGCCTCTGCCGCTCAGACAGGACCTGCTGCAGCAGGGGCCCTGTCTGTGCCAAGACTTACCGCGGCTGCGTTGGACGGCATGGCGGTTGAACGCCGGATCCTGAAGGAAAAGGGCATTCCGGAGGAAGTCATTCCTACGCTGATTAAAGCCAGGAAAGATGTAACTGCAAAGCATTATCACCGCATATGGCGGATGTATGTTGCTTGGTGTGAGGCCAAAAAGGCCCCAACAGAGGAATTTCAACTGGGTCGATTTCTGCATTTCCTACAAGCAGGAGTGACTATGGGCCTGAAATTAGGCTCCATTAAGGTACAGATCTCGGCTCTGTCGATTTTCTTCCAGAAAGAACTAGCTTCACTACCTGAAGTTCAGACGTTTGTTAAGGGAGTGCTGCATATTCAGCCCCTTTTGTGCCTCCAGTGGCACCTTGGGATCTCAACGTGGTGTTGAGTTTCTTAAAATCACATTGGTTTGAGCCACTAAAAACCGTGGATCTAAAATATCTCACGTGGAAAGTGGTCATGTTATTGGCCTTGGCTTCAGCCAGGCGTGTGTCAGAATTGGCGGCTTTGTCATGTAAAAGCCCTTATCTGATTTTCTATATGGATAGGGCAGAATGGAGGACTCGTCCCCAGTTTCTCGCTAAGGTGGTATCAGCTTTTTACTTGAACCAACCTATTGTGGTGCCTGCGGCTACTAGGGACTTGGAGGATTCCAAGTTACTGGACGTAGTCAGGGCCTTGAAAATTTATGTTTCCAGGACGGCTAGAGTCAGGAAAACTGACTCGCTATTTATCCTGTATGCACCCAACAAGCTGGGTGCTCCTGCTTCTAAGCAGACTATTGCTCGCTGGATTTGTAGCACAATTCAGCTGGCGCATTCTGCGGCTGGACTGCCGCATCCTAAATCAGTAAAAGCCCATTCCACAAGGAAGGTGGGCTCATCTTGGGCGGCTGCCCGAGGGGTCTCGGCTTTACAACTTTGCCGAGCTGCTACTTGGTCAGGGGCAAACACGTTTGCAAAATTCTACAAATTTGATACCCTGGCTGAGGAGGACCTTGAGTTCTCTCATTCGGTGCTGCAGAGTCATCCGCACTCTCCCGCCCGTTTGGGAGCTTTGGTATAATCCCCATGGTCCTTTCGGAGTTCCCAGCATCCACTAGGACGTCAGAGAAAATAAGATTTTACTCACCGGTAAATCTATTTCTCGTAGTCCGTAGTGGATGCTGGGCGCCCGTCCCAAGTGCGGATTGTCTGCAATACTTGTATATAGTTATTGCCTAACTAAAGGGTTATTGTTGAGCCATCTGTTGAGAGGCTCAGTTGTTTTCATACTGTTAAACTGGGTATAGTATCACGAGTTATACGGTGTGATTGGTGTGGCTGGTAAGAGTCTTACCCGGGATTCAAAATCCTTCCTTATTATGTCAGCTCGTCCGGGCACAGTGTCCTAACTGAGGCTTGGAGGAGGGTCATAGTGGGAGGAGCCAGTGCACACCAGGTGACCTAAAAGCTTTCTTTAGTTGTGCCCAGTCTCCTGCGGAGCCGCTATTCCCCATGGTCCTTTCGGAGTTCCCAGCATCCACTACGGACTACGAGAAATAGATTTACCGGTGAGTAAAATCTTATTTTTTACCGTAAAACATGGATGAGGGAATAATGAGCCATATGGTACAAGTCTCTGATGACTACTAAGGGGGGAATTCAATTGCCGGTGGCAAATAAAAAAAAAAACCTGTGTGGTGGGGTTTTGGTATTCAATTGCAGGACAGAAAATGGGATGTGCATCTTTTTTATCGCACCCCCAGAACAAGTCTGATTTTTTTCCTAAAACTGTTAAGTTTAGGAAAAATCACTGGGACTTGCTCTGGGACCCCGATGCACTCCAAACCAGGACTAATTAAGCAATTGGAAGTTTCCAAACACCGGGAGCTGGCTCTTCTGCAGCAGCGTGGTCTATAGTATTGTGTCAGAGTGTTTGTAAGTTCGTATGAGTGTCTGTGTGTGAGTGACCCACGCTGTGTGTAATCCCACCCCAGGAGCCGGCTGCAGGGAGAACACAATCTCCATACCCTCCAACTGTACCTTTTTGGCCGGTGCAGTACCGCTTATTTTATGGTCTGTACTGGGCAAAAAGGGCTTTGTACCGATTTTTTGCTCACTAAATCTCCATAGAGAGTATAGGAAAGGGGGGGTGGCCACGCCCCTTTTGCCCATGACCACGCCCATTTTCCTAATTTGTACCGGTTTTCGAGTGTTCAATGTTGGAGGGTATGAATCTCCCAGCAGCCCTTGCACCTCCCAGCATCCCACGGGACAACCAGCAGCCCCCTCGACTCCCAGCAGCACCCTCCCCAGTGTAAAGATAGAGCGGAGACCACCGGAGGGGTATTTTTTGATCTATTTTTTGCACACGCTGCAGGGTTTTCATCGCTGAAAACTCTGTGAACATATTTTTTAATTCGATACCGCGGGTATCAGGAGCGCATGTCCGCGGAAATCCAAAATTGGACGCGAGGTACGTGAAGTTTTTTACCTCGGTAAACCTTGCTCCCAATTGAATTCCCTCCTAAAAGTCAGTATTGTTTTTTTTCCAAGAAAAATACTAAGAAAAAGCAAACAGCAAGCATAACCATTTCTGTAAGTTCCCAAGGTTAGTTACAAGTACAGATTTGAAATCCATAAATTTTATTTTTAATCGTTAAGAGCCATGTATGTTTCCAGTCTGGCAGCTCCCACTATTACTCTTGAATATATGTAAACATTGGAAATATACAGGTCTAAAGAAATTGTACTTTGAGCTTACCATGTCTTTTTCCACCCAGGCTATACTAATCCTCTTCAGTTTTATAAGGTAGATGGGTGCTATAGTACCTAAAGATCTACCTGTCAACATTTTCAAGATAATAGCAAGTAAAAACTTACCTCTGCCCCTATCCCCATTGCTCGTAAGAGACCGGTTTCGGCTGACACTGATCTGGCATGTACTGGAGGGCACAACCGTGGCGAGGCCGCTCTCCCAACCCCATGCCTCATGCCTTGGCCGTCTCTGCCTCGCTTACTTCCCGCCATCAGGCCACCTTCCACTTGCTCGCACCTGTCTCCCCCCTCCCCCTAGATTGTAAGCTCCTTGGAGCAGGGCCCTCTTCTCTCACACTTCTATTACAGCTCTCCTCTACTCAGCGACTGTCTATATAGTCCACGGACGTGCGGTGAGCTAAATAGCTCAGGAGGCACTGGCTAGAACCAGAGCCAGATTTACATGCAATATATGAGCCAAAGCGTACATCTAACTGGGATGGCGGTGGCGCTAGTTAGGAAAAGGTTCTCTCCGCGAAGGGAAACTGGACGCGCAGTGAGGTAGCATCTAGTTTCCCTTCGCGGAGAGGACCTTTCTGTGCAGCGCTATGGGAGAGACGTCATGACGTCTCTCCCATAGGTCAGAGGAGCGGCGCCGGCGGTGGAGACGGAGGGCAGCAGTGGTCGGGAAGCAGGAACGGGGCTGGTAAGTATTTTTTTTTTTTTTACTAGGGGCACAGCTACTGGTGGGCACACTAATGGGGGCACAACTACTGGGGCCACAACTACTGGGTGCACAGCTGCAAGGGGCACAACATCTACTGTGGGCACAGCTCTACAGGGGGCACAACTCTACAGGGGACAAAACTACAGGAGGCAAAACTGACCACGCCATTTCCCTATTAAGCCATGCCCCTATTTTTTTACACACGCCTGCGGCGCGCACTAGCCCTATTTTACCGCGGGAAGGGGCGCCAAAGGAAGCTTTCGCCCTGGGCGCCACAAGGTCTAGAACGTCCCTGGTCACTGCTGTATACCCGCATCTCCTCTTGCTCATACTCGTTCATCTATTGCAACGGACGCCTGCGCCTAGTAGTACGCCTTTATCTCAGCTGTAGTGTGTACTGGGAATTGTGCTGCTAATTGTTACCTGCGCTCTGTTTTAGTTTCTCAGCTACTGTAATATTAAGTACTGGGTACCCTGTATTGTTCTAGTGTGCGCCGTGTGTACGGCGCTGCGAAACACTTGTGGTACCTTATAAATACAATGTCATAATAATAATAATAATAAATCCCCACCCAGGCTGAGTTGTATGCTATGCCAGTGTTTTCTTAATTGAGTGATTAGCGGCACACTGTACACGCGCTGCGATCGCACTCTTCGTGCGCACAGGTATCTTTGCGATTGCGTTCACACTGAGGAATCAGTCGCAACGTGATTGACAGGAAGTGATGGTGTCGGGGTGGTAACATGGTGCTAGCGGGGAGTGGTTGTTAAAACGCGGGCGTGTCGTGCCTCTTATGGGGCGTGTATGTGATGTCAGCTGCTAGCCCCTGCATACATAAACATGGTGACTGCTGCGTCTAGTCTGCGTGGCCACAGAGACCTACTCGAGCAATCCATGTTTAACGTTCTTGCTTATAGGCTGCGTAGGTGTGCGCAAATTGCAAATGAGTTGCGTTTGCTCCGCTGGGCGTCTATTTTCATTTCTGGCCAGCAGCTTCACTTGCTAACATCAGCCGTTGCGTAGCCTGGAACATCGCAACTGCATAAGTGTACAAATCTAAATTAGCCGTCTTGTCATTTGGTTTTGAAACATCTTTATGGCAATAAAGGAAGGGGGGGGGGTGCTCGGTGCAATTGTTGATAATATGACTGACAGCAGCTGTCACATGTCAGGCATTTCTGTTCATCTGATAGTAAGGATCTATCAGTGAGAAATAGAGGGGGGTCCTATTTCTCATAACGTTTCCTTTGGATTAAAGAGTACAAACATTGTTTGTGTCCCTTTATATCATAGAGCTGTATGGTAATGGGGATACGGTCGTTAGGTCGATACAGTTTAGGTCGACAGTTAAGTAGGTCGACCACAAAAGGTCGACATGGTCATTAGGTCAGGTCAAAAGGTCAACATGAGTTTTTCACTTTTTTTTTCTTTCTCATACGTCCTAGAGGATGCTGGGGACTCCAAAAGGACCATGGGGTATAGACGGGATCCGCAGGAGACATGGGCACTTTAAGACTTTAAATGGGCGTTAACTGGCTCCTCCCTCTATGCCCCTCCTCCAGACCTCAGTTAGATTCTGTGCCCAGAGGAGACTGGTCACACACTAGGGGAGCTCTACAGAGTTTCTCTAAAAAGACTTTTGTTAGGTTTTTTATTATCAGGAAGCACTGCTGGCAACAGGCTCCCTGCTTTGTGGGACTGAGGAGAGAGGAGCAGACCTACTTCTGTGAGTTGATAGGCTCTGCTTCTTAGGCTACTGGACACCATTAGCTCCAGAGGGTCTTATCACTTGGTGCGCCTAGCTGTTCGTTCCCGGAGCCACGCCGCCGCCCCCCTCACAGAGCCTGAAGAGAGAAGCCGAGTGAGTAAAAAAGCAAGAAGCAAGAAGACTTCAAAGGCGGCAGAAGACTTCAGATCTTCCGGAGGTACCGCGCAGCGGTCGCGCTGCGCTCCATTGCTTCCTTACAAGCGGCACTACATGGGCGCAGGGGGGGCGCCCTGGGCAGCAATAAACCTCATATTTGACCTGGCTATATGGATATACATTGCCTAGGCAATGTATAGGGACCCCCGACAGTATAAAAAAACGTGGGACCGAAGCGCGCCATATAGGGGGCGGGGCTTCCTCCTCAGCTCTCAAGAGCGCCATTTTCTCCACAGCACAGCTGCAGAGACGCTGCTCCTGGCCCTTCACTGCTACCACAAGTAACAGGGTGCACAAAAAGAGGGGGGGCACGGCAATTTGGTGTTGATTACTATTATATAAAAGCGCTTACAGGTCTGGGGCATTGGTTAATTCCTTCAGACCGGTGGGGCGCTGGGTGTGAGCTGGCAAACTCCCTTTCTGTCTCTCTGAAGGACCTTACTGTGGGTCTGTCCCCTATAGCCCAGTGTGTTTGGGGGTATCAGTCCGTGTGTGTCGACATGTCTGAAATTGACTGCTTTTCTCAGGAGGAGGCTGGTGAGGGAGCTGATCAGAATGTGGGAGTGACTCCGTCGGCACCGCCGACTGCTGATTGGGTAGATATGTGGAAGTTTTAAATGCAAGTGTGGCTTTATTGCATAAGAGGTTAGACAATTCTGAGTCTCAGAACCAAGCATGGAGACAATCCATGGGTGATGTTTTATCACAGTCTCAGGCCCCCTCTGGGTCTCAGAAACGTCCATTTACCCAGATAGCAGACACAGATACCGACACGGATTCCGACTCCAGTGTCGACTATAATGATGCCAAGTTACATCCTAAAGTGGCTAAGAGTATTCAGTACATGATTGTGGCTATTAAAGATGTGTTGCATATCACAGAAGACCCCACTGTCCCTGACACAAGGGTCTGTATGTTTAAGGGAAAGAAACCTGAGGTAATGTTTCCTCTCTGCCATGAATTGAATGCTCTTTTTGAAAAGGCTTGGGAGTCTCCTGACAAGAGACTGTAGATTCCCAGGAGAATTGCTATGGCGTATCCTTCCCCCTCGCCGGATAGATTACGGTTGGAATCATCACCCACAGTGGACAAAGCCCTGGCGCGTTTGTCCAAGAAGGTGGCGCTACCGTTCCCTGACACGGCAACCCTTAAGGATCCTGCGGATCGTAAACAGGAAACTACCTTAAAATCTATTTATGTTACTACCGGTACGCTACTCAGGCCGGCCGTGGCATCGGCATGGGTGAGTAGCGCTATTGAAAAGTGGGCGGATAACTTGTTATCTGACATAGACACCCTGGATAGTTTTGACCCTGGGTCACATCAGGGACGCAGCGGTTTATCTAAGGGAGGCTGCGAGAGATATTGGCCTCTTGGGATCAAGGGCCAATGCCATGGCAATCTCGGCTAGGAGGGCGTTGTGGACTCATCAATGGAATGGTGATGCTGACTCTAAGAAGGCTATGGAGGCTCTGCCCTACAAAGGTGAAGATTTGTTTGGTGAGGGCCTCGCGGACCTGGTTTCAACAGCTACCGTGGGTAAGTCTTCCTTTTTGCCTTTTGTCCCTCCACAGCAAAGAAAACACCTCAATACCAGATGCAGTCCTTTCGGTCGCATAAGTTCAGGAAAGGACGTGGTTATTCCTTCCTCGCGGCTAGAGGTAAGGAAAGAGGTAAAAGATCCCCGGCTGGGGCAAGCTCCCAGGAACAGAAGTCCTCCCCGGCTTCAACCAAGTCCACCGCATGACGCTGGGGCTCCGCTGCGGGAGTCCGCACCGGTGGGGGCACGTCTTCAACTCTTCAGTCAGGTCTGGGTTTGCTTGGACCTAGATCCTTGGGTGCTGGATATTGTGACCCAAGGATACAAGCTGGAGTTTCAAGACGTGCCTCCGCACCGATTTTTCAAATCGGCCTTACCAGTTTCTCTTCCAGAAAGAGAGGTAGTATGTACTGCAATACAAAAGCTGTATCAACAGCAAGTCATTGTCATGGTACCCCCGTCACAACGGGGAGACGGGTTTTATTCAACCCTGTTTGTGGTCCCGAAGCCGGATGGCTCGGTCAGGCCGATTCTGAACTTAAAATCCCTCAACCTTTATTTAAAAAAAAATTCAAATTCAAGATGGAATCTCTCCGAGCAGTGATCTCCAGTCTGGAAGGGGGGGATTTTATGGTGTCAGTCGACAGAAAGGATGCATACCTACATGTCCCCATATATCCTCCTCATCAGGCGTACCTGGGGTTCGCTGTTCAGGATTGTCACTACCAATTTCAGACGTTTCTGTTTGGTCTTTCCACGGCCCCGAGGATTTTCACCAAGGTAATGGCGGAAATGATGGTGCTCCTGCGCAATCAAGGGGTCACAATTATCCCGTACTTGGACGATCTCCTGATAAAGGCGAGATCACAGGAGCAGTTACTAAAAAACGTTGCGCTCTCCCTGCATGTGCTGCAACAGCATGGCTGGCTCCTAAATTTTCCAAAGTCGCAGTTGATTCCGACAAATCGGCTATCGTTTTTGGGCATGATTCTGGACACCGAACTGCAGAGGATCTTTCTCCCGTTGGAAAAAGCTCAGGAAATCCAGAACATGGTCAAGGAACTTCTGAAACCGCCAAGAGTGTCGATTCATCACTGCTCTCGAGTGCTGGGAAAACTGGTGGCGGCCTACGAGGCCATTCCGTTTGGTAGGTTCTATGCAAGAACGTTTCAGTGTGATCTGCTGGACAAGTGGTCCGGGTCCCATCTGCAGATGCACCGGAAGATAAGCCTGTCTCCCAGGGCCAGAGTTTCTCTCCTGTGGTGGCTCCAAAGTTCTCACCTTCTAGTGGGTCGCAGGTTCGGAATCCAAGATTGGATTCTGGTGACCACGGACGCGAGTCTCCGAGGTTGGGGAGCAGTCACACAGGGACAAAATTTCCAGGGAAAATGGTCAAGCCAGGAAGCTTGTCTGCGCATAAACGTGCTGGAGTTAAGGGCCATCTACAACGGCCTGCGGCAGGCGGAACATCTTTTTTGCGACCTGCCCGTCCTGATTCAGTCGGACAACATCACAGCCTTGGCGCACGTAAACCGCCAGGGCGGAACAAAGAGCAGAGCGACGATGGCGGAGGCCACCAAGATTCTTCGCTGGGCGGAAAAACATGCAAGCGCTTTGTCAGCGGTCTTCATTCCAGGAGTGGACAACTGGGAAGCAGACTTCCTCAGCAGACACAATCTCCATCCAGGAGAGTCGGGTCTTCATCAAGAGGTCTTTGCAGAAGTGACAAGTCGTTGGGGACTTCCTCAAATAGACATGATGGCGTCTCGCCTCAACAAGAAGCTTCGGACATAATATTCCAGGTCGAGGGACCCTCAAGCAATAGCAGTGGATGCACTAGTGACACCGTGGGTGTTTCAGTCGATCTATGTATTCCCTCCGCTTCCACTCATCCCAAAGGTATTAAGGATCATAAGAAGAACAAGGGTTCAGACGATACTCGTTGTTCCAGATTGGCCACGGAGTGCCTGGTATCCGGATCTTCAGGAATTGCTCACAGGAGATCCCTGGCCTCTTCCTCTCAGAGAGGATCTGTTACAGCAGGGGCCGTGTGTGTTCCAGGACTTACCGCGGTTGCGTTTGACGGCATGGCGGTTGAACGCCAAAGCCTAACTAGGAAGGGTATTCCCGGGGAGGTCATCCCCACTCTACTCAAAGCTAGAAAGGAGGTAACGGCGAAGCATTGTCACCGTATTTGGAGAAAATATGTGTCTTGGTGTGAATCCAAGAAGGCTCCTACAGAAGAATTTCAGCTGGGGCATTTTCTCCACTTTTTGCAAGCAGGTGTGGATGCGGGCCTGAAGTTAGGCTCCATTAAAGTGCAGGTGTCAATTTTCTTTCAAAGGGAATTAGCCTCACTTCCAGAAGTGCAGACTTTTGTGAAAGGCGTGCTACACATCCAACCTCCGTTTGTGCCCCCAGTGGCACCGTGGGACCTTAATGTGGTGTTACAGTTCCTTACGTCACATTGGTTTGAACCTTTACAAAAGATTGAGTTGAAATTTCTCACTTGGAAAGTTGTCATGCTATTGGCCTTGGCGTCCGCAAGGCGAGTGTCCGAATTGGCAGCTTTATCTCACAAAAGCCCCTATCTGATTTTCCATGAGGATAGAGCAGAGTTGAGAACTCGTCAACAATTTCTACCAAAGGTGGTTTCTTCGTTTCACATGAACCAACCTATTGTGGTGCCTGTGGCTACTGAAGCCTTGGCTGATTCCAAGTCTCTTGATGTTGTCAGAGCTTTGAACATTTATGTAGCCAGAACGGCTCGGGTTAGGAAAACAGATGCGCTGTTTGTCCTGTATGCGGCCAACAAGGTTGGCGCTCCTGCTTCTAAGCAGACTATTGCACACTGGATCTGTAATACGATTCAGCAGGCTCATTCTACGGCTGGTTTGCCGTTACCGAAACCGGTGAAAGCCCATTCCACTAGGAAGGTGGGCTCGTCTTGGGCGGCTGCCCGAGGCGTCTCGGCTTTACAGCTATGCCGAGCAGCTACTTGGTCGGGTTCAAACACTTTTGCAAAGTTCTACAACTTTGATACCCTGGCTGATGAGGACCTCATGTTTGCTCAGTCGGTGCTGCAGAGTCATCCGCACTCTCCCGCCCGGTTTGGAGCTTTGGTATAAACCCCATGGTCCTTTTGGAGTCCCCAGCATCCTCTAGGACGTATGAGAAAATAGGATTTTAATACCTACCGGTAAATCCTTTTCTCTTAGTCCGTAGAGGATGCTGGGCGCCCATCCCAGTGCGGACTCTATCTGCAGTACTTGTTAATGGTTATTGCTTATGTTACACAAAGGTTGTGTTTTGGTTAAGGTCAGCCTGTTGCTGATCGTTTTGGTTCACGCTGTTAACTGGCTGTAGTTACAGGCCATGTTGTACAGTGTGTTGTGGTGTGAGCTGGTATGTATCTCACCCTTAGTTTAACAAAATCCTTTTCCTCGAAATGTCCGTCTCCTCTGGGCACAGTTCCTATAACTGAGGTCTAGAGGAGGGGCATAGAGGGAGGAGCCAGTTCACGCCCATTTAAAGTCTTAAAGTGCCCATGTCTCCTGCTGATCCTGTCTATACCCCATGGTCCTTTTGGAGTCCCCAGCATCCTCTACGGACTAAGAGAAAAGGATTTACCTGTAGGTATTAAAATCCTATTTTTTTTTTCTATTTTTGGATTTGTTCATACTTAACGATCCACATGGACTACAATTGGACCGGTAATCTTGCCCGAACAAGGGGACATGGTGCACTAATTTGGGTTCCCCATCACTTTACGAAGAAAATGACTCCAAAAACAGTCAAAAAACCCATGTCGACCTATTGACCTGTCGACCTAGTTCATGTCGACCTAATGACCATGTCGTCCTATTGTCCCTGTCGACCTAATGCATGTCGACCTTCCATGGTGGACCTAATGACTGTCGACCTAAGTTGTGTCTATCCAACGACCCATACCCATGGTAATGCCGTGCCCAATTGGCATACTATTGAGACGCCTACTAGTCACAGCTGTAATCAGTCGATGTACGTAAAAAAAAAATGCACCATCGATGGGATATCGGACATTAGGCAAATATGTTAGCTCAGAATGTCTAACAGTACATGGCCACTGTGCCAGTCCACCAAGGAACGCCTATCTGTTTTCCATGCAGTTCCGAGCTGCGTCCCCAGTGGTAACCATTGAGATGCATGCTCAGAGCGCTCTCTGATGCATACACAGAAGTAAAACATTGCTTTCCAGGATGAATCGGGCCCTATATTTCTAACCCAGGCGTGAGGTTCGACGACGGAATACTTAGGTTTCAACCAATAAAAACAAAATCAATTTTCTTCATCCCAGCCAAGTGAGAAATGGTCGTCTCTAAAGGGAATGGAATTTGCCTGATTAAATAGCTATCCTCCCTAACATTACAGCGCTCTTAAATTATGTCAGCAAAATTTTACAATCAAATTAGATCCTCGTCATCGGATATGCACTTCCTTCCAGTCCGCCCGCTGAAATGTGACTCCTAAATCTAGCTTTAATCTCGGCGCAGTTTATGTTGCAATAAAGAAGTAACAGAGATGGTCGTTTTGTTTAGGAGAAATCTTGACTATGGCAGGTAATCATTGTCTGGTGGTTTGATTGTAAGCTCTGCGGGAAACAGAACTGCTTTTATAGTAACTGTAAAATCATTGCATTTATTACAGAGGATGGCTTCCCATTGTTTCTAGAGGATAAAGATAATAGTTTTTTTTCTCTGTGTTATGGTAATGTATTGCCATGTGTAATGTGTACACTATATAAATCCATACCCTCCAACATGACCCGCCCCACTAGGTACAAAATGCTCTGTTTCTGGACTTCCCTCTTAATTTATTATTGCCATCACCTGTGAAGAAACAGCTTTCTTATCATTTAACTAGTTCAACACAGGTGATGGAAATCATAAATTAAGAGGGAAGTCCAGGAACAGAGCATTTTGTACCTAGTGGGGCGGGTCATGTTGGAGGGTCTGTAAATCTATCTCTTGCTCCATTATTGCATCATACTCATCTCTTATGGTAACCACTATTAATATGCTATCTTCCTATGAGAGCAGGTCACTGCAGAATTTGGCACATCAGGGGTGAGACACATCCCGTAGCTATTGCTACAGGACGCATAAAGTAACCGTTATCAGTACTTTGCGTATGCTCAGGACCCATTCTGCACGTACGCCAATGGGTCCTGGAACGTAAAAGTGACCCGGCATGAGACTGTCAATCACTGACAGTCTGATGCCGTTCCGGGGGGGGGTTGGCGACGGAGGCATGTCACAGCCGTTTAAGGAGAAGGATGGGGCCAGGGATCTCCGTTGTAGGACAGAGATCTCCTGGCGTCTGTGACGGGCGGCTGGCGTGGCACCATGTCACCTAGGACTCGGGTCAGATCATTACTGCAGCAGGAGACATCTGCATGAAATAGACGTACCATACAGCGCTATCCAAGGAAGCAGCAGTGATAGCGCCTCCAACCGCATTAGCATCAGGCCCATGGTGTCTGGCAGCTTCAGTCCGTGACGCTCAGCCCTCTTGGTCAGGCTCTGCTTTGGTGTTTGACTGTTTGGTTTTGCACCCCCAAATGGCCGCAGCATGTCAGTCTTGCAGCGGCTTAGGGTACACTGTGAGCTATAAGATCGGCACATGCACAGTATAGATCCTGTGTATACACCGCTCGGGTTTCCGTACAACTCTGAATCGGGCCCCCAGTGTGACAATGCAGGCTGTTATATGCTAGCTGTGGCATTGCGTAGCATCTACTGTAACAAGATTCTTACTGCACTGTTTAGAGCAGAGGGTTCTTAAGGGGGGTACACACGGAGAGATCCGTGCTTAAAATCTAAGCAATCTTGCTAGATTGCTTAGATTTTAAGCACGGATCTGCCGTGTGTATGCCCTCCAGCGATAGCGATGCGCGGCCCCGCGCATCGCTATCGCCGATGCTAGATTGAGCTGCATGCAGGCTCAATCTAGCGGGTCGCTCACTTCACCGTTGTGTGAAGTGAGCGGCCCCCCCCGTCGGCTTTCCCCCTCGCTCAGCACATCGCGCTGTGCTGAGCGGGGTGAGAGATGTGTGCTGAGCGGTCTGTGCTAAGATCGCTCAGCACACATCTCTCCCGTGAGTACCCCCCTTTAGACTCTTTGTAGAATGGAAATCAGGCGCATAGAGCTCGTGCAAGAAGGTACCAGCGCTAAGAGTTGTTTTTCTAAGTTATACTAACACGATGGATTCATTACATAAAAACTTTTCATGAAAATAACAATATACATGATATATAAGAAAAAATGTATTATAACTCGGAGAAAAAGATTTGGCGCTGTTTCTGAGAACAAAGGGGAGAAAAAGTAGTTTGAAAATAACCACATTCAGGATCCCGGACTCTTTTAGATATAAGCATGATCCTCCATATATATACGCAATTGGACACGCAGTCAGCTGGTATTACCCTGTTGGCGAACTTCACACACAGTTCCACGAGGTACTGTAGATGCACTTTTACTCGTCTGTGTCGAGTTTTAATGGGTTTTCCATGTATCGCTGAGCGTTCACATTTAAGCAGGAGGTTGGTCCAGGAGTGAAGGCTCTTTGCACAGAGATGAGTCCTTATCTGGAGCCGATGGTGATGATGTGGGGTTATTCCTTTAGCAGTAAGTATTCCTTAACATGTTTCCCTGAGCAAGGCCGCTTGCTCAGGTGCATGTAGGGGGTAATTCAGAGTTGATCGCAGCAGCAAATTTGTTAGCAGTTCGGCAAAACCATGGCCCTCATTCCGAGTTGTTCGCTCGCTAGCTGCTTTTAGCAGCCATGCACACGCTAAGCCGCCGCCCTCTGGGAGTGTATCTTAGCTTAGCAGAATTGCGAACGAAAGATTAGCAGAATTGCGAATAGAAATTTCTTAGCAGTTTCTGAGTAGCTCTAGACTTACTCCTACATTGCGATCGGTTCAGTCAGTTTCGTTCCTGGTTTGACGTCACAAACACACCCAGCGTTCGCCCAGCCACTCCCGCGTTTTTCCCAGAAACGGCAGCGTTTTTCCGCACACTCCCATAAAACGGCCAGTTTCCGCCCAGAAACACCCACTTCCTGTCAATCACACTCCGATCACCAGAACGATGAAAAATCTTCGTTAGGCCTTGAGTAAAATACCAAACTTTTGTGCTAATTTGCTTGGTGCAGGTGCACTGCGAACATTGCGCATGCGCAGTTTGCGACAGATCGCTCCGTTGCGAAAAAAACTAACGAGCGAACAACTCGGAATGAGGGCCCATGTGCACTGCAGGGGGGACAGATGTAACATTTGCAGAGAGAGTTAGATTTGGGTGGTTTATTTTGTTTCTGTGCAGGGTAAATACTGGCTGCTTTATTTTTACACTGCAATTTAGATTTCAGTTTGAACACACCCCACCCAAATCTAACTCTCTCTGCACGTGTAACATCTGCCCCCCCTGCAGTGCACATGGGGGGTCATTCCGAGTTGTTCGCACGCAAGCTGCTTTTAGCAGCTTTACACACGCTAAGCCGCCGCCTACTGGGAGTGAATCTTAGCTTCTTAAAATTGCGAACGAAAGATTCTCTAAATTGCGACCACACACCTCTTAGCAGTTTCTGAGTAGCTCCAGACTTACTCGGCATCTGCGATCTGTTCAGTGCTTGTCGTTCCTGGTTTGACGTCACAAACACACCCAGCGTTCGCCCAGACACTCCTCCGTTTCTCCAGCCACTCCCGCGTTTTTCCCAGAAACGGTAGCGTTTTTTCGCACACACCCATAAAACGGCCTGTTTCCGCCCAGAAACACCCACTTCCTTTCATTCACACTCTGATCACCAGAACGAAGAAAAAACCTCGTAATGCCGTGAGTAAAATTCCTAACTGCATAGCAAATTTACTTGGCGCAGTCGCACTGCGGACATTGCGCATGCGCATTAGTGACTAATCGCTCCGTTGCGGAAAAAAAATACAGAGCGAACAACTCGGAATGACCCCCATGGTTTTTCCCAACTGCTAACAAATTTGCTGCTGCAATCAACTCTGAATTAGGCCCGTAGCTCGTAACCTGCATGGACGGAGAACATGCATTCAGTATCTATATGCAGAGTTGCAGGCATTTTGGCTTGAACCCGCCACTATGCTTACGCCTGGTTTGCTGGAAGTCATCACCCTCAGTGGCTTTTGAACTTATCCTATACTAGATGCAAAAGGTGCTCCGGAAGTATTTGTATGTATGAGCACTTATATCCAGGAATGCTTAGGTATATGCAATTCCGGCCGAATTGCGGCACTTTTTCGCCCGTTTTTAAATTTGACACAATTCGACCGTCGAATTCTGGCAGGTGGGTGCCGGAATTCGACATATTCAATAAAAAACGGATTCGACAGTCCCGCTGTCAAAAAACGGCTGAATTGACGGATTTTGATTCGATTTTTAAAAATGTAAAAAAAACGGTAAAAAACCCGAAAAAAATTTGCGTGGGGTCCCCCCTCCTAAGCATAACCAGCCTCGGGCTGTTTGAGCCGGTCCTGGTTGCCAAAATACGGGGAAAAAAATTACAGGGGATCCCCCGTATTTTAACAACCAGCACCGGGCTCTGCGCCTGGTCCTGGTGCAAAAAATACTGGGGACAAAAAGAGTAGGGTTCCCCCGTATTTTTTGTACCAGCACCGGGCTCCACTAGCTGGACAGATAATGCCACAGCCGGGGGACACTTTTATACCGCTCCCTGCGGCCGTGGCATTAAATACCCAACTAGTCACCACTGGCCGGGGTACCCTGGAGGAGTGGGGACCCCTTCAATCAAGGGGTCCCCACCACCAGCCACCCAAGGACCAGGGGTGAAGCCCGAGGCTGTCCCCCCCATCCCAGGGCTGCGGATGGGAGGCTGATAGCCAAGTGTAAAAATGAAAGAATATTGTTTTTTGCAGAAGAACTGCAAGTCCCAGCAAGCCTCCCCCGCAAGCTGGTACTTGGAGAACCACAAGTACCAGCATGCGGGGGGGAAACGGGACCGCTGGTACCTGTAGTTCTTCTGCAAAAAAAATACCCAAATAAAAACAGGACACGCACACCGTGAAAATACAACTTTATTTCACACATGCAGACACATACATACTTACCTATGTTGACACGCCGACTGCCACGTCTCCAATGTCGACGAATCCGGGGTACCTGAAAATAAACTTAATACTCACCTAAATCCAGTGTCCAGTGATATTTGTAATCCACGTACTTGGCAAAACAAAAAAACGCATTTACCCGATCCACACGGACTGAAAGGGGTCCCATGTTTACACATGGGACCCCTTTCCCCGAATGCAGAGACCCCCCGTGACTGCTGTCACAGAAGGTCCCTTCAGCCAATCAGGGAGCGCCACGTCATGGCACTCTCCTGATTGGCTGTATGCGCGTCGGAGCTGTCAGACGCGCATCGCACAGCCCCCTCCATTATCTTCAATGGTGGGAACTTTGCAGTCAGCGGTGAGGTCACCTGCGGTCAGCGGCTGACCGTAAAGTTCCCACCATTGAAACTAATGGAGGTGCTGTGCGATGCGCTGTCTGCCAGCTCAGACGCGCATAGGGAATCAGGAGAGTGCCAGGACGTGGCGCTACCTGATTGCCTGAAGGGACCTTCTGTGACAGGAGTCACAGGCGGTCTCAGCATTCGGGGAAAGGGGTCCCATGTGTAAACATGGGACCCCTTTCAGTCCGTGTGGATCGGGTAAATGCGTTTTTTTATTTTGCCAAGTACGTGGATTACAAATATCACTGGACACTGGATTTAGGTGAGTATAATTTTATTTTCAGGTACACCCCGTGGATTCTACTTGGACAAGTGGACCGAACGTCGTGTCAATATAGGTAAGTATGTGTGTGTGTCGACATGTATGTAATAAAGTTGTACTTTCAAGGTGTGCGTGTCCTGTTTTTATTTGAGTATTTTCTCTAACGTCCTAGTGGATGCTGGGGACTCCGTAAGGACCATGGGGAATAGACGGGCTCCGCAGGAGACTGGGCACTCTAAGAAAGAATTAGGACTACTGGTGTGCACTGGCTCCTCCCTCTATGCCCCTCCTCCAGACCTCAGTTAGAATCTGTGCCCGGAAGGAGCTGGGTGCATTTTAGTGAGCTTTCCTGAGCTTGCTATTAAGAAAGTATTTTAGTTAGGTTTTTTTATTTTCAGAGAGATCTGCTGGCAACAGACTCTCTGCTACGTGGGACTGAGGGGAGAGAAGCAAACCTACTAACTGCGGCTAGGTTGCGCTTCTTAGGCTACTGGACACCATTAGCTCCAGAGGGATCGAACACAGGAACCTAACCTTGGTCGTCCGTTCCCGGAGCCGCGCCGCCGTCCCCCTCGCAGAGCCAGAAGACAGAAGCCGGCGGGTTGAAGCAAGAAGACGTCAAAATCGGCGGCAGAAGACTCCTGTCTTCATATGAGGTAGCGCACAGCACTGCAGCTGTGCGCCATTGCGCCCACACTAACCCACACACTCCGGTCACTGTAGGGTGCAGGGCGCAGGGGGGGGCGCCCTGGGCAGCAATTTATTACCTCCTGGCAAAAAAAGCAGCATATATACAGCTGGGCACTGTATTATGCATGAGCCCCCGCTATTAATTTTACACAAAATCGCGGGACAGAAGCCCGCCGCTGAGGGGGCGGGGCCTTCTTCCTCAGCACTCACCAGCGCCATTTTCTCTCCACAGCTCCGCTGAGAGGAAGCTCCCCAGGCTCTCCCCTGCAGACTCACGGTAGAAAGAGGGTAAAAAGAGAGGGGGGGGGACCATAAATTTAGCGCATTAATCATATATACAGCAGCTACTGGGTAAACACTAAGTTACTGTGTGATTCCTGGGTCATATAGCGCTGGGGTGTGTGCTGGCATACTCTCTCTCTGTCTCTCCAAAAGGCCTTGTGGGGGTCCTGTCCTCATATAGAGCATCCCCTGTGTGTGTGGTGTGTCGGTACGCGTGTGTCGACATGTTTGACGAGGAGGGCTATGGGGAGGCAGAGCAGGTGCAGATGAATGATGTGTCTCCGCCGACGGCGCCGACACCTGATTGGATGGATATGTGGAAGGTGTTAAATGATAATGTAAACTCCTTGCATAAAAGGTTGGATAAAGCTGATGCCTTGGGACAGTCGGGATCTCAGCCCATGCCTGATCCTACAGCGCAGAGGCCGTCAGGGTCTCAGAAGCGCCCACTATCCAAAATTGTTGACACAGATATCGACACGGGTTCTGACTCCAGTGTCGATGACGATGATGCAAAATTGCAGCCTAAAATGGCTAAAGCCATCCGCTACATGATTATAGCAATTAAGGATGTATTGCACATATCAGAGGTAAACCCTGTCCCTGACAAGAGGGTTTATATGTATGGGGAGAAAAAGCAAGAGGTGACTTTTCCCCCTTCACATGAGTTAAATCAGTTATGTGAAAAAGCGTGGGATTCCCCCGATAGGAAAGTGCTGATTTCCAAAAGGTTACTTATGGCGTACTCTTTCCCGCCAACGGACAGGATGCGCTGGGAATCCTCCCCTAGGGTAGATAAAGCTCTGACACGCTTATCTAAGAAGGTGGCCCTGCCGTCACAGGATGCGGCCTCCCTAAAGGATCCTGCCGATAGGAAGCAGGAAAGTATCCTGAAGTCTGTTTATACACATTCAGGTACTTAACTGAGGCCGGCAATTGCGTCGGCCTGGATGTGTAGTGCTGTAGCAGCATGGACAGATAATCTGTCTGAGGAACTGGATACCTTAGACAAGGATACCATTTTACTGACCCTGGGGCATATAAAAGACGCTGTCCTATATGTGAGGGATGCCCAGAGGGACATTTGCCTACTGGGCTCTAGAATAAATGCAATGTCAATTTCTGCCAGAAGGGTCCTGTGGACTCGGCAATGGACAGGTGATGCCGACTCCAAAAAGCACATGGAGGTTTTACCTTACAAGGGTGAGCAATTGTTTGGGGACGGTCTCTCGGACCTAGTTTCCACAGCTACGGCTGGGAAGTCAAATTTTTTGCCATATATTCCCTCACAGCCTAAGAAAGCACCGTATTACCAAATGCAGTCCTTTCGATCACAAAGAAGCAAGAAAGTCAGAGGTGCATCCTTTCTTGCCAGAGGCAGGGGTAGAGGAAAGAAGCTACACCATACAGCTAGTTCACAGGAACAGAAGTCCTCCCCGGCTTCCACTAAATCCACCGCATGACGCTGGGGCTCCACAGGTGGAGCCAGGAGCGGTGGGGGTGCGTCTCCGAAATTTCAGCTACCAGTGGGTTTGCTCACAGGTGGATCCCTGGGCTATACAGATTGTGTCTCAGGGATACAAGCTGGAATTCGAAGTGATGCCCCCTCACCGTTACCTCAAATCGGCCCTGCCAGCTTCCCCCATGGAAAGGGAAGTAGTGTTAGCGGCAATTCACAAGTTATATCTCCAGCAGGTGGTGGTAAAGGTTCCCCTCCTTCAACAGGGAAGGGGTTACTATTCCACAATGTTTGTGGTACCGAAACCGGACGGTTCGGTCAGACCCATATTGAATTTAAAGTCCCTGAACATTTATCTGAAAAGATTCAAGTTCAAAATGGAATCGCTCAGAGCGGTCATTGCAAGCCTGGAAGAGGGGGATTTTATGGTGTCTCTGGACATCAAGGATGCTTACTTGCATGTCCCCATTTATCCACCTCATCAGGAGTACCTCAGATTTGTGGTACAGGACTGTCATTACCAATTCCAGACGTTGCCGTTTGGGCTCTCCACGGCACCGAGAATATTTACCAAGGTAATGGCAGAAATGATGGTGATCCTGAGAAAGCAAGGAGTCACAGTTATCCCATACTTGGACGATCTCCTCATAAAGGCGAGGTCCAGAGAGCAGTTGCTGATCAGCGTAGCACACTCTCAGGAAGTGTTGCAGCAGCATGGCTGGATTCTGAATATCCCAAAGTCGCAGCTGATTCCTACGACGCGTCTGCCCTTTCTGGGCATGATTCTGGACACAGACCAGAAGAAGGTGTTTCTCCCGGCGGAGAAGGCTCAGGAGCTCGTGACTCTAGTCAGAGACCTCTTAAAACCGAAACAGTCACTCAGGGAAGAAACTTCCAAGGGTTGTGGTCAAGTCAGGAGGCTTGTCTGCACATAAATATCCTGGAACTAAGGGCCATATACAAAGCCCTGAGTCAAGCGGAGCCTCTGCTTCGCAACCAACCGGTGCTGATTCAGTCAGACAACATCACCGCAGTGGCTCATGTAAACCGCCAGGGCGGCACAAGAAGCAGAGTGGCGATGGCGGAAGCCACCAGGATTCTTCGTTGGGCGGAGAATCACGTGCAAGCACTGTCAGCAGTGTTCATTCCGGGAGTGGACAACTGGGAAGCAGACTTCCTCAGCAGGCACGACCTCCACCCGGGAGAGTGGGGACTTCATCACGAAGTCTTCACTCAGATTACAAATCGATGGGAACTGCCACAGGTGGACATGATGGCATCCCGTCTCAATAAAAAGCTACAAAGGTATTGCGCCAGGTCAAGAGACCCTCAGGCGATAGCTGTGGACGCACTAGTAACACCGTGGGTGTTCCAGTCGGTCTATGTGTTTCCTCCTCTTCCTCTCATACCCAAGGTGCTGAGAATCGTAAGAAAAAGAGGAGTGAGAACAATACTCATTGTTCCGGATTGGCCAAGAAGGACTTGGTACCCGGAACTGCAAGAAATGCTCACAGAGGACCCATGGCCTCTGCCTCTCAGACGGGCCCTGTCTGTTCCAAGACTTACCGCGGCTGCGTTTGACGGCATGGCGGTTAAACGCAAGATCCTAGCGGAAAAAGGCATTCCGGATGAAGTTATTCCTACGCTGATAAAGGCTAGGAAGGACGTGACAGCAAAACACTATCACCGTATATGGCGAAAATATGTTGCCTGGTGTGAGGCCAGGAAGGCCCCTACAGAGGAATTCCAGCTGGGCCGGTTCCTGCACTTCCTACAGTCTGGAGTGACTATGGGCTTGAAGTTGGGGTCCATAAAGGTCCAGATTTCGGCCCTATCCATTTTCTTTCAAAAGGAACTGGCTTCTCTTCCTGAAGTTCAGACGTTTGTTAAGGGAGTGCTGCATATTCAGCCCCCTTTTGTGCCACCAGTGGCACCTTGGGATCTCAACGTGGTGTTGGGTTTCCTGAAATCCCACTGGTTTGAGCCACTTAAGACCGTGGAACTAAAGTATCTCACGTGGAAGTTGGTCATGCTATTGGCCTTAGCTTCGGCTAGGCGTGTGTCAGAATTGGCGGCTTTGTCATGTAAAAGCCCCTATCTGGTTTTCCATATGGACAGGGCAGAATTACGGACTCGTCCGCAATTTCTGCCGAAGGTGGTGTCATCTTTTCATTTGAACCAACCTATTGTGGTGACTGCAGCTACTCGTGACTTGGAGGATTCCAAGTTGCTTGATGTAGTCAGGGCTTTGAAGATCTATGTAGCCAGGACGGCTCGAGTCAGGAAAACTGACTCGCTGTTTATCCTGTATGCATCCAACAAGCTGGGTGCTCCTGCTTCAAAGCAAACCATTGCTCGCTGGATCTGTAACACGATTCAGCAGGCTCATTCTGCGGCTGGATTGCCGCATCCAAAATCAATGAAAGCCCATTCCACAAGGAAAGTGGGCTCTTCTTGGGCGGCTGCCCGAGGGGTCTCGGCATTACAGCTTTGCCGAGCAGCTACTTGGTCGGGTTCAAACACATTTGCTAAGTTCTACAAGTTTGATACCCTGGCTGAGGAG
The DNA here is from genome assembly GCF_028390025.1 of Pseudophryne corroboree. NCBI lineage: Eukaryota > Metazoa > Chordata > Amphibia > Anura > Myobatrachidae > Pseudophryne > Pseudophryne corroboree. Next base: position 448,281,114 of record NC_086452.1, on the reverse strand, counting down.
GACCTTGTGTTTGCCCATTCGGTGCTGCAGAGTCATCCGCACTCTCCCGCCCGTTTGGGAGCTTTGGTATAATCCCCATGGTCCTTACGGAGTCCCCAGCATCCACTAGGACGTTAGAGAAAATAAGATTTTACTCACCGGTAAATCTATTTCTCGTAGTCCGTAGTGGATGCTGGGCGCCCGTCCCAAGTGCGGACTTTCTGCAATACGTGTATATAGTTATTGCTTAATAAGGGTTATGTTATGTTGGCATCCATTGTTTGATGCTCTGTTGTTGTTCATACTGTTGACTGGGTAAGTTTATCACAAGTTATACGGTGTGATTGGTGTGGCTGGTATGAGTCTTACTCTGGATTCCAAAATCCTTTCCTTGTAATGTCAGCTCTTCCGGGCACAGTTTCCTTAACTGAGGTCTGGAGGAGGGGCATAGAGGGAGGAGCCAGTGCACACCAGTAGTACTAAATCTTTCTTAGAGTGCCCAGTCTCCTGCGGAGCCCGTCTATTCCCCATGGTCCTTACGGAGTCCCCAGCATCCACTACGGACTACGAGAAATAGATTTACCGGTGAGTAAAATCTTATTTATTTTTGCAGTAGAACTACAGGTACCAGCGGGCCCGTTCCCCCCCCCCCCCCCCCCGCATGCTTGTACTTGTTGTTCTCCAAGTACCAGCTTGCGGGGGAGGCTTGCTGGGACTTGTAGTTCTGCTGCAACAAACAATATTCTTTCATTTCACAAAAGGCTATCAGCCTCCCATCCGCAGCCCATGGATGGGGGGGACAGCCACCCTTGGGTGGCTGGAGGGGGGGACCCCTTGATTGAAGGGGTCCCCACTCCTCCAGGGTACCCCGGCCAGGGGTGACTAGTTGGGGCTTTAATGGCACGGCCGCAGGGACCGAAATCAAAGTGTCCCCCGGCTGTGGCATTATCTCCCCAGCTAGTGGAGCCTGGTGCTGGTTCCAAAAATACGGGGGACCCCTACGCTTTTTGTCCCCCGTATTTTTGGCACCAGGACCGGACGCAGAGCCCGGTGCTGGTTCTAAAAATACGGGGGATCCCCTGTCATTCCCCCCCCCCCCCTTTTTTTTACATCCAGGACCGGCTCAAAGAGCCCGAGGCTGGTTATGCTTAGGAGGGGGGACCCCACGCATTTTTTTTCTGATTTTTAACCCATTCCCTCTAGGCACTTTTCAAACCCTGCATCACAAACATTGGTCATCTCTGATGAGAATCTAGCAAGGTTGAAACAGGATGTCCGTAAGTGGGAGCCATTTCTCTGCATCTTTGGCAGTCTCCATGTGAGAGAGTACATTGGCCCTCATTCTGAGTTGTTCGCTATATTGCGATTAGTCGCTTACTGCGCATGCGCAAGGTTCGCAGAGCGCATGCGGTTAGGTATTTTACTCACGGCATAACGAGGATTTTTCATCGTTCTGGTGATCGGAGTGTGATTGACAGGAAGTGGGTGTTTCTGGGCGGATACTGGCCGTTTTATGGGAGTGTGTAAAAAAACGCTGCAGTTTCTGGGAAAAACGCGGGAGTGGCTGGAGAAACGGGGGAATGTCTGGGCGAACGCTGGGTGTGTTTGTGACGTCAAACCAGGAACGAAACTGACTGAACTGATCGCAGTGGCAGAGTAAGTCCCGAGCTACTCAGAAACTGCAAATAAATTTCTATTCGCAATTATGCAAATCTTTCGTTCGCAATTCTGCAAAGCTAAGATACACTCCCAGAGGGCGGCGGCTTAGCGTGTGCAATGCTGCTAAAAGCAGCTAGCGAGCGAACAACTCGGAATGAGGGCCATTGTTCTGGATGCATGGGTGCCCAATAGGGAGAAATCAGGAGCAATGTGGTAAGGAAGGCTCTTACCACATTGGTTGATCCTAAATCTTGCTAGAGAGTATACAGTCGTACAAAGTTAAATGGGTGAAGAGGAAGTTGTGATGTCCTATTCCCACCTCTTCACCCTCTAACTATACATAGCAGACATTGAAAGTCATTTAAAGTGATTTGAGTTAAAAGGATTGCTTCAAGTCATTTATAACATAACCTTGGATTAGAACAGCACTATCAATAGTTTAATCTTCAAGCTTTTCTTTATAGCGCCTCTTATAATGTTATTTATTTTTGAATATTTTTTTATATAGCACTAACATATTGTTTTGCGCTTAACTTCTGTTAACGAAAAAATAATATGACGTGACTGAAGAATAACAGCCAAACAAAGAGGAAAGAGGGCCCTGCTTGCAGGCTTACAGTCTATAGTCATGAGTGCTATGTATTCAGGATCGGACTGGCCCACAGGGGTACAGGGAAACCACCGGTAGGACCAGGATCAGGTTCCAGACTGTGCACTTGTATTATACATGGTAGATATGTTGCATTACACTGCACTAGACTATTGTGTATTTCAAGCCTCTGTGGAGGATGGCCACACCCCCTTTGTACGCCTCATCCCCCCGGTGGGCCCTTAATACCCCACTCTGACACTGTATGTATTGCATGTTGGTCCAGTCAGATTGCAGAGGTTCTTGGTTGGTTGTATGATCCAGTCACACTGCAGTGGTCAGTGGGATGTTTCAGTGTAGAAAGAGAACATATGTAAAGTTATATGTGCACTGTGTAGAGAGGATGTAATTTGGTAGAATACTTTACGAAGGTTAAATGGCTAGTTCTGGAATTTATTTTATTTATTAAAAGTTATTTATATAGCGCACACATATTCCGTAGCACTTTCCAGAGAATATTTGGCCATTCACATTAGTCCCGGCTCCAGTGGAGCTTGCCATGTATATTCCCTATCCCATAACACACATAAACACTATTATTATTATTATTATCATCCTTTATTTATATGGTGCCACATGGGATCCGCCGCGCCCGATTACAGAGTAAACAAATAACCAAAATATGAAAACAGTAACTTACAATACAATACAATACAGGACAAGTACAGGGTATATAAACATAGCTGCATCAGTAAACACTGAAATAAGTATCAGGGTGACAGAAAACCGAAGGATTTGTTGCCATCAAAGAAAGTATTGAAAAGAAGATAGGTTAAGTAAGAGACGCACAGGCACATGAGGTAAGAGGGCCCTGCTCGTGAGAGCTTACATTCTATACACTAGAGTTAATTCTTTGTCAGTAGCCAGTTAACCTACCGGTATTTTTTTTTGGAGTTTGGCATGTAGTTTACGCAAGCACGGGGAGATCATACAAACTCCACACAGTTAGGGCCATGGTGTGAATCAGACCCAAGACCTCAGTGCTGTGATGCAGTAATGCTAACCATTACACCAACCCTGCTGCTCAACATTCCTTATTTTGCAGATATGGTCAATGGATACTGAATTTGCAGAGATTTGCGATCAGATAGTCTTCACCCAAACAGAGTGAATACCCGCCCCATGCAAGTCTGTGTACACCTTGCGAAAATCTCTGCAAACTCCGCTCAGCTGCAAATCCGTTCGCAGCTCACTCACCATCTAATGATTTTTCCGGTCTGTGCGTAGCCCAGGACCTACTACTACAGTGCGATCATAACAGGCTGATCGGGGCCGGAGCTGACGTCACCCACCCGCCCTGAAAACTCTTGGGAACGCCTGCGTTTTTCCTGACACTCCCAGAAAACGTCCACTTACCACCCACAAACGTCCGCTTCCTGTCAACAATCAACTTGCGTACGCCTAGCGATCAAAAAAATAGCTGGATTCTTTTGCAGTTCGGCCTCGTGCGTGCGCACTATGATCCATATGCATGCGCAGTCGATTAATAATCGGCCTCCGTGCGATTTCGCACAACAGCAATCAGGTCTGAATTAGGCCCCCTAACCTGTCCACTCCTCAGTTGTCAGTGGCCTGCTCAGCTTACGATAAGAAGATGGGGAATCTATGACGTGACAAATTATAACTTCTGATTGGCCACTGCCTTTCTCTGCACAGGGCTGACACTTTCTTTTTTTTGCATGAGTGTCCAGTAAAAAGAAGGTTACCCCAAACATAAACTATTGCATCAACCCCAAGTTTTACAATCATATCCTAAGCCCTGGTGCTTTGTTTGAATATGTTAATGGAGAAGTGTCATTTTCATATTAATTACCAGGTTTTACTCCATTTTTCAAAAACAAAAATCAAACTTAGATTTATTTCCTATGTGTTAATAAATGGGCATATCTGCCTGGGGGGTATCTTTGCTTAGGCAGCCGCTAAGCCATAGGGGTGTACACATGTGGGAGATGTGTGCTGAGCGATCTATCACAGACCGCTCAGCACACATCTCTCCCCCCGCTCAGGGGGGTGGACCGGGGACCACTAATTTTACCGAGCGGTGAAATGTGCGATCTCACTAGATTTGGCATGCATGCATGCCAAATCTAGAGCCGGCGATAGCGACACGCGGGACCGCGCATCGCTGTCGCCGGCACCCTACACACGGAGAGATCCGTGCTGAAAGTCTAAGCAATCTAGTCAGACTGCTTAGAATTTTAGCACGGATCTCTCCGTGTGTACCCCCCTTAAATTACCAAGGAGGGTAAGATCATTATGTGCTCTATATAATGCTAATTTGTTAAGGAAAATAAAACTCATTTTCTTTCTAAATAATATACCTTTAATAACTGTGACGTGGACAGACACACATATATTCAGATTAATCTCATTATGTAGCGGAGAATTAGTATATTTGTCATGTTTCTCTGACGTCCTAGTGGATGCTGGGACTCCGTAAGGACCATGGGGAATAGCGGCTCCGCAGGAGACAGGGCACAAGAATAAAAGCTTTAGGATCAGGTGGTGTGCACTGGCTCCTCCCCCCTATGACCCTCCTCCAAGCCTCAGTTAGATTTTTGTGCCCGAACGAGAAGGGTGCAGGCTAGGTGGCTCTCCTGAGCTGCTTAGAATAAAAGTTTATTTTAGGTTTTTTATTTTCAGTGAGTCCTGCTGGCAACAGGCTCACTGCATCGTGGGACTAAGGGGAGAAGAAGCGAACTCACCTGCGTGCAGAGTGGATTGGGCTTCTTAGGCTACTGGACATTAGTTCCAGAGGGACGATCATAGGTTCAGCCTGGATGGGTCCCGGAGCCGCGCCGCCGGCCCCCTTACAGAGCCAGAAGAGCGAAGAGGTCCGGTGAAATCGGCGGCAGAAGACGGTCCTGTCTTCAGACTAAGGTAGCGCACAGCACCGCAGCTGTGCGCCATTGCTCTCAGCACACTTCACACTCCGGTCACTGAGGGTGCAGGGCGCTGGGGGGGGAGCGCCCTGAGACGCAATATAAACAGATAATACCTTAGGTTGGCAAAAGAATACATCACATATAGCTCCTGGGCTATATGGATGTATTTTAACCCCTGCCATTTTTACAGAAAAGAGCGGTAGATAAGGACGTCGTGAAGGGGCGGAGCCTATCTCCTCAGCACACAAGCGCCATTTTCCCTCACAGCTCCGCTGGAAGGACGGCTCCCTGACTCTCCCCTGCAGACCTGCTACAGAATCAGGGTAAAAAAGAGAAGGGGGGGCAATATTGGCAGCTAATAATAATAAACAGCAGCTATAAGGGAATAACACTTATATAAGGTTATCCCTGTGTATATATATATAGCGCTTGGTGTGTGCTGGCAGACTCTCCCTCTGTCTCTCCAAAGGGCTAGTGGGGTCCTGTCCTCTATCAGAGCATTCCCGGTGTGTGTGCTGTGTGTCGGTACGTGTGTGTCGACATGTATGAGGAGGAAAATGATGTGGAGGCGGAGCAATTGCCTGGGTTAGTGATGTCACCCCCTAGGGAGTCGACACCTGACTGGATGATCGTATTTAAAGAATTAAGTGATAATGTCAGCACTTTGCAAAAAACTGTTGACGACATGAGACAGCCGGCAAATCAATTAGTGCCTGTCCAGGCGTCTCAGACACCGTCAGGGGCCCTAAAACGCCCGTTACCTCAGTGGGTCGACACAGACCCAGACACAGATACTGAGTCTAGTGTCGACGGTGAGGAGACAAACGTAATGTCCAGTAGGGCCACACGTTACATGATCACGGCAATGAAGGAGGCATTGAACATTTCTGACACTACAAGTACCACAAAGAAGGGTATTATGTGGGGTGTGAAAAAACTACCAATAGTTTTTCCTGAGTCAGATGAATTAAATGAGGTGTGTGATAAAGCGTGGGTTTCCCCCGACAAAAAACTGCTAATTTCTAATAAATTATTGGCACTATATCCTTTCCCGTTAGAGGTTAGGACGCGTTGGGAAACACCCCCTAGGGTAGATAAGGCGCTCACACGTTTATCTAAACAAGTAGCGTTACCGTCTCCCGATACGGCCACCCTCAAAGAACCAGCTGATAGAAGGCTGGAAAATATCCTAAAAAGTATATACACACATACTGGTGTTATACTGCGACCAGCAATCGCTTCAGCCTGGATGTGCAGTGCTGGAGTCGCGTGGTCGGATTCCCTGACTGAAAATATTGATACCCTGGATAGGGACAATATATTGTTAACTATAGAGCATTTGAAGGATGCATTACTATATATGCGTGATGCACAGAGGGATATTTGCACCCTGGCATCAAGAGTAAGTGCTATGTCCATTTCTGCCAGAAGAGCGTTATGGACGCGACAGTGGTCAGGGGATGCGGATTCCAAACGACATATGGAAGTATTGCCGTATAAAGGGGAGGAGTTATTTGGGGCTGGTCTATCGGACCTGGTGGCCACGGCAACGGCTGGAAAGTCCACCTTTTTACCCCAGGTCACTTCACATCAGCAGAAAAAGACACCGTCTTTTCAAACTCAGTCCTTTCGTTCCCATAAGTACAAGCGAGCAAAAGGCCACTCTTTTCTGCCCCGGGGCAGAGGAAGAGGAAAAAGACTGCACCATGCAGCCGCTTCCCAGGAACAGAAGCCCTCCCCTGCTTCTGCCAAGTCTTCAGCATGACGCTGGGGCTTTACAAGCAGACTCAGACATGGTGGGGGCCCATCTCAAGAATTTCAACGCGCAGTGGGCTCACTCGCAAGTGGACCCCTGGATTCTACAGGTAGTATCGCAGGGGTACAAACTGGAATTCGAGGCGTTTCCCCCTCGCCGGTTCCTGAAGTCTGCTCTACCAAAGTCTCCCTCCGACAGGGAGGCAGTTTTGGAAGCCATTCACAAGCTGTATTCCCAGCAGGTGATAATCAAGGTACCCCTCCTACAACAGGGAAAGGGGTATTATTCCGCGCTGTTTGTGGTACCGAAGCCGGACGGCTCGGTGAGACCAATTTTAAATCTGAAATCCTTGAACACTTACATAAAAAGGTTCAAATTCAAGATGGAGTCACTCAGAGCGGTGATAGCGAACCTGGAAGAAGGGGACTATATGGTGTCTCTGGACATCAAAGATGCTTATCTCCACGTCCCAATCTACCCTTCTCACCAAGGGTACCTCAGGTTTGTAGTACAAAACTGTCATTATCAGTTTCAGACGCTGCCGTTTGGGTTGTCCACGGCACCTCGGGTCTTTACCAAGGTAATGGCCGAAATGATGATTCTTCTTCGAAGAAAAGGCATCTTAATTATCCCTTACTTGGACGATCTCCTGATAAGGGCAAGGTCCAGGGAACAGTTAGAAGTCGGAGTAGCACTATCTCAGGTAGTGTTACGTCAGCACGGGTGGATCCTAAATATTCCAAAATCGCAGCTGATTCCAACGACACGTCTACTGTTCCTAGGAATGATTCTGGACACAGTCCAGAAGAAGGTGTTTCTCCCGGAGGAGAAGGCCAGGGAGTTATCCGAGCTAGTCAGGAACCTCCTAAAACCAGGCCAGGTGTCAGTGCATCAGTGCACGAGGGTCCTGGGAAAAATGGTGGCTTCTTACGAAGCGATTCCATTCGGAAGATTCCATGCAAGAAATGCAAGCCTGAGAGGCTGGGGAGCAGTCACACAGGGAAGAAATTTCCAGGGCTTGTGGTCAAGCATGGACACATCTCTTCATATAAACATTCTGGAACTAAGGGCCATTTACAATGCCCTAAGTCAAGCGAAACCCCTGCTTCAGGGTCAGGCGGTATTGATCCAATCGGACAACATCACGTCAGTCGCCCACGTAAACAGACAGGGCGGCACGAGAAGCAGGAGGGCAATGGCAGAAGCTGCAAGGATTCTTCGCTGGGCGGAAAATCATGTGATAGCACTGTCAGCAGTGTTCATTCCGGGAGTGGACAACTGGGAAGCAGACTTCCTCAGCAGACACGACCTCCACCCGGGAGAGTGGGGACTTCACCCAGAAGTCTTCCACCTGATAGTAAACCGTTGGGAAAAACCAAAGGTGGACATGATGGCGTCCCGTCTAAACAAAAAACTAGACAGATATTGCGCCAGGTCAAGGGACCCTCAGGCAATAGCGGTGGACGCTCTGGTAACGCCGTGGGTGTACCAGTCAGTGTATGTGTTCCCTCCTCTACCTCTCATACCAAAAGTACTGAGAATCATAAGAAGGAGAGGAGTAAGAACTATACTCGTGGTTCCGGATTGGCCAAGAAGGACTTGGTACCCGGAACTTCAAGAGATGCTCACGGACGAACCGTGGCCTCTACCTCTAAGAAAGGACCTGCTCCAGCAGGGGCCTTGTCTGTTCCAAGACTTACCGCGGCTGCGTTTGACGGCATGGCGGTTGAACGCCGGATCCTGAAGGAAAAAGGCATTCCAGATGAAGTCATCCCTATCCTGGTCAAGGCCAGGAAGGACGTAACCGCAAAACATTATCACCGCATTTGGCGAAAATATGTTGCGTGGTGTGAGGCCAAGAAGGCCCCTACAGAGGAATTTCAACTGGGTCGTTTCCTCCATTTCCTGCAAACAGGACTATCTATGGGCCTAAAATTAGGGTCCATTAAGGTTCAAATTTCGGCCCTGTCGATTTTCTTCCAGAAAGAACTGGCTTCAGTGCCTGAAGTTCAGACATTTGTAAAAGGGGTACTGCATATACAGCCTCCTTTTGTGCCTCCAGTGGCACCTTGGGATCTCAGTGTTGTGTTGAGTTTCCTAAAGTCACATTGGTTTGAACCACTCACCACTGTGGACTTAAAATATCTCACATGGAAGGTGACGATGCTGTTAGCCCTGGCTTCAGCCAGGCGTGTGTCAGAATTGGCGGCTTTATCGTATAAAAGCCCTTACTTAATTTTTCATTCTGACAGGGCAGAATTGAGGACTCGTCCTCAATTTCTACCTAAGGTGGTTTCTGCATTTCACATGAACCTACCTATTGTGGTACCTGCGGCTACTAGGGACTTGGAGGACTCTAAGTTGCTTGACGTTGTCAGGGCCCTGAAAATATATGTTTCCAGGACGGCTGGAGTCAGAAAATCTGACTCACTGTTTATCCTGTATGCAGTATGCACCCAACAAACTGGGTGCTCCTGCTTCTAAGCAGACGATTGCTCGTTGGATTTGTAGTACAATTCAGCTTGCACATTCTGTGGCAGGCCTGCCACAGCCAAAATCGGTAAAAGCCCATTCCACAAGGAAAGTGGGCTCATCTTGGGCGGCTGCCCGAGGGGTCTCGGCTTTACAACTTTGCCGAGCAGCTACTTGGTCAGGGGCAAACACGTTTGCTAAATTCTACAAATTTGATACCCTGGCTGAGGAGGACCTGGAGTTCTCTCATTCGGTGTTGCAGAGTCATCCGCACTCTCCCGCCCGTTTGGGAGCTTTGGTATAATCCCCATGGTCCTTACGGAGTCCCAGCATCCACTAGGACGTCAGAGAAAATAAGATTTTACTTACCGATAAATCTATTTCTCGTAGTCCGTAGTGGATGCTGGGCGCCCATCCCTAGTGCGGATTGTCTGCAATACTTGTATATAGTTATTGTTACAAAAATTCGGGTTATTATTGTTGTGAGCCATCTTTTCAGAGGCTCCCTTTCGTTTTATCATACTGTTAACTGGGTTCAGATCACGAGTTGTACGGTGTGATTGGTGTGGCTGGTATGAGTCTTACCCGGGATTCAATATCCTTCCTTATTTTGTACGCTCGTCCGGGTACAGTATCCTAACTGAGGCTTGGAGGAGGGTCATAGGGGGAGGAGCCAGTGCACACCACCTGATCCTAAAGCTTTTATTCTTGTGCCCTGTCTCCTGCGGAGCCGCTATTCCCCATGGTCCTTACGGAGTCCCAGCATCCACTACGGACTACGAGAAATAGATTTATCGGTAAGTAAAATCTTATTTTTTCCCTTGTTAGCCGTTATGTCTGTGGCTGATTAATAATTATATCAGTGTATGATGTGCTTCCTGTGTCAGTGCTTTGGCTGTTTCTCAGGCACCGCGTACATCATAGGGGATATTTTGTGGCTCTGAGTGTCAGTTTTGCCAACCACCGCCAGGAATGCCAACTGCACACTGTTTAGAGCAGTGAGTGCTTTGTGGTTAGTCATACCCCTATCTCATGATCTGTGGACCTACAATGCAGCACTTAACAAGGGGACAACCCAAAGCAGGCCTGAGACAAAGGCTCTTCTGTGAAGGTTGGATCAGCAAGGTGAAGCGACCCCTGCATGCATGATTTCAGCCGAATTGCTGCAGCCAGGCATGTTTTTTATGCTACTGTAGGTCTGCTATTTATGTTAACAATTTAAATGAAGGAATATGGCACTGTATGCACAAACTGTTATATCTACCTATCTAGTATCCTGGTCAATAATGCGCCCTGGGTCATTCTATGAGATTTGCATTATATATGATAGTAGAAATGCAGAGATCTCAGTTACATATATTTGCAGAAATATGATTAAGCCGCCAGCCACTTCACAGCGTCTCGCATAGTGGTCCTAACGGAATACACTCTAATTACCAGCAGGCGGGATGCCTGCTGTCAAGATCCCGACAGCGGCATCCTGCCTGCCAGAATGCCGGCAGCGGGGCAAGCGGTACGAGTTCTCTTGCGGGCTCAGTGGCTTGCTACGCTCGCCTCAGGTTCTGTTCTTACTCTGTGGGTGTCGTGGACACCCACCAGTGAGAATAGTCCCTGCGCGCCGGGATTCCAGTTGTCGGCTGTTGGGATTCTGGCATCGGTATCCTGACAGGCGGCAAATTGGTTGCATCCCATGCTAACACTGTAGTACCCATTTTGGGTCATACATTTGTGTATTTCTCCATGATAATAGCACATTCATTTATATATATTTCTAAATTGAGAGCTAATGTAACTGGAAGCACCCCAAGATATTTCAAATGGCACTAAAAGGACCAGCATGCCCTCCAACTACTGATCCCAGTCAAATAGAGTTGTCAGAAGGTTAGGTGCGTCTACTCCAGAGCCCTGGATTTTGAAACTGCACATGGTTTAAAACCTGTATACGCAACTTTAAGTTGCTACAGGCGACACAGAGTCTTGTGCATCTCAGTCACAACTGCACTTGCAACACAGACAAGGTAACTGGGTGAAGGCACATAGGAGGTCATTCCGAGTTGTTCGCTCGCAAGGCGATTTTAGCAGTATTGCACACGCTAAGCCGCCGCCTACTGGGAGTGAATCTTAGCTTCTTAAAATTGCGAACGATGTATTTGCAATATTGCGATTACAAACTTCTTAGCAGTTTCAGAGTAGCTTCAGACTTACTCGGCATCTGCGATCAGTTCAGTGCTTGTCGTTCCTGGGTTGACGTCACAAACACTCCCAGCGTTTGCCCAGACACTCCTCCGTTTCTCCAGCCACTCCCGCGTTTTTTCCGGAAACGGTAGCGTTTTTTCCCACACGCCCATAAAACGGCCTGTAACACCCATTTCCTGTCAATCACATTACGATCGCCGGAGCGAAGAAAAAGCCGTGAGTAAAAATACTATCTTCATTGCAAAATTACTTGGCGCAGTCGCAGTGCGGACATTACGCATGCGCACTAAGCGGAAAATCACTGCGATGCGATGAAATTTACCGAGCGAACGACTCGGAATGAGGGCCATAGTTCAATGTCATGAGCGTATGGAATTGTGGCTATTTAGAGATTTGCATGTACAGAGATCATTATGGTTTCAGTCAGATCTCTGGCACCGCGGATAGGGCTTGTGCACGTCCACACTGATAGTGATCACGGTTACTTTCACAAGCGGACAGAAGGGATAGTGTGGGCACATGCATATGTACAACCTTGAATACAGGCGAATATCCTCATTTGTTTTTGTGACCACTATGCAACTTGGAATCAGACCCAATGTTCAAAGTTTTGTTTTTTCTTTAAACTTTTGTGGTCATTTTTATATGATTATCCATATTCTATGGAAATCACAACTTGGCACCTTAAGATGGTGGCAACTGGATGGTTGCAATTTGTGGCTCTTTCTGGCCATAGGAATGGCACAAATGAGTATATGTCTCACTGAATGCAGCTTTCGTTAGACTGTAAGCTCTTGCGAATTGAATCCTCTGTAACCGCCTCATGTCTGCACCACCTTCACCAGCACTGGGGTCATTCCGACCCGTTCGCACGCAGCGGTTCTTTGCTGCGGTGTGAACGGGTCAGAAATGCGCATGCGCAGTGGACGCATTGCGCACACGCGTTGGTCGTCGGGCCGTGCCGCCGCCAGCGAGAAAAGTTATCGTAGCGGCGATCGCAAGAAGATGGACAGGCGGATACTCACAGGGTGGATACTCACCGTTTTCCAGGCGTGGTGAGTCCAACGCAGGCGGATCCAGGCGTTGAATGTCTGACATCAAAGGCGGGACCTTCATCGCTGGATCCGTCGCACTGGGTAAGTAGGTCTAGGGCTGGTCTTCTTTTAGCATAGCAGGGCTGCACAAGCGATCGCAGCCCGGCTATGCTAAAATACACTCCCCCATAGGCGGCGTCCGGTTGATCGCACGAGCAGCAAAAAGTTGCTACGTGCGATCAACTCGGAATGACCCCCACTGTCTGTACTTGTTCTCATTTTACATGTGATTCTAGGTATCCGGTCTTTAGGTCGACAGTCATTAGGTCGACCACTATTGGTCGACATGCTTTAGGTCGACATGGTCTTTAGATCGGCATGGTCACTTGGTCAACATGGCAAAGGTCGACATGAGTTTTTCACCATTTTTTTAACTTATTCATACTTTACTATCCACGTGGACAACGATTGGGAATAGTAACCTGCCCGAAGCGCGAGCCATGCCAGGGGACACGGTGCAATAATTGGGGTTCCCCGTCACTTTACGAAGAAAGCGACAAAAAAAACTCATGTCGACTTTTTTCCATGTCACCATTTTCCATGTTGACCTGATGACCGTGTCGGCCTATTTCAGGTGTCGACCTTTTCACTGTTGACCAATAGTGGTTGACTTAATGACTGTCGACCTAGTTAGGGTCAACCCAATGAACCACACCCGTGATTCGTTATATTATAGGATTCTTAACTATGACTTTCCGACGCTGCAGAAGTTTGTGGCGCGTTATGGATAAGAGGTGATATTAATGTACAGTGATGTGCCTCCTACTGTGCCAGCATGCTCAGCAGAAATATTTAAATAAGCGTTACCGATTTAGCTGCTCGCCGCATCTCTTAACCCATGAAAATAAGTTTTTTTTTTTTTTACATGATTGTGCTTTGATCTAGACTGTCAGTGTTCTGCCTGTTGTACCATCCAGGATGGGCTGTGTACAGGAAAAGGGCGTGTACCGGTGCAAGAAACCCACAATAATAGTAATGTTTCTTTCTACATAAAGTAGGCAGAGCAGCCTGTGTAAGAGGCCTAAAATTAGTGTCTATTTCTATAGGGACAGTATATTGTGCAGAGATTTACAGTGTGTTCTTAATCATTTCCATCTGCCGCTGCCCCAGTGGAGCTTATAGGCTACATATCCTATCACACAAATGATAAAGGTCCAAAGTCTGATGGGCCCTACACACTGATAGATTTGTGAAATATGCAAGATGAACGATTTGAAAGATGAACACATTTTTTGCATACACACTGAACGATGTCTATGGCCGATTTGGACGATATGACATTACATACATCGATATCAACCAAATTGGCTTGCATGTTTAAACAGTGATCGATCAACGATTGCGGGGATGTGCATCATTCATCGTTGTTGCACACACACTGAAAGACATGAACGATTTATCATTCATTTTTTAATGATATCTTTCATATCTTTCAAAGATATCGCCAAGTGTACAGGTCCCTTTATTCTGTCCTTTGGAGTACTTGTTCTATAAAGGGCAAAAACAAAGCTAAACAATGCAAAACACATTTTATAATGTTGTTCTGAAGTCATGGAAGTCATGGGAGCCATCTTTTGTTTTTATATGATTGGTGGTCCTCACATTACCGTCTCCCTAATATGACTTAACAAGCCAGCACAGCAGCAACACATCAATTTAGGGCTCTGAAGCACCAGCAGACCTGCCGCCTGGGCTTGGAGCAAATTTACATAGAAATTCTTTAAGCTGGGAAAGTTTTAGCGCTCGTCCTACAAACTAATAATGACATTTAAAAAAACAATAATAATAATTTAAAAAAAAAATAAGTTTCTAGTATGTGTTTGTCTTGTCCAAACAGATATTCCTTTTGTATTGCTTCTGATTTCGGTTGTCAATACTGCCAGTAATACATGACTATATTTACCACTTACAGTCTGCTCTTTTCTGACTTTTTCCATGATATTTCACCCCATACATGACAGCATTGGTTAACTGATATATTATTAGATATAGATTTAAGCACAAGTTTATGGATGAATGAGTCTGACAGATTACCAGCTGACTCTTTGCCCCCTTGCTTTGAATAAAAAGCAGTTTGTTTGAGAATATTTTGTTTGTATTTTTGGACTGTGGTGCCAGAGAAATCTCCTTATTCTACATATGAAAAGCAGGTATTCCTTTGTCTTGATCTGAGCAGGCAAGACTTTTTCTTTGGGTTTGGTCAAAAAAATCTCTTTCACCCTTAGGGTGACAGTAACAAGACAAAACTTGTCCTGTGTGCCAGCCTGTGCAACAGGATTGCTGCCTTCAGATTGTAACTCTAGTTTACAGTCCTTAGCACTTACTGTAACTTAGTGGACCACTGGATGGCGTTTGTATGTGTCCCCTTAGGGCTTGTTGATTTACTCACATCACCCACCTGTTCACTACAGTGGGCATCGTATCTTGGGGAGCTTGTCCCTCATTTTCTTCCAGAATAAAAAAATAAGTTATCTTTAGGATCATAGGCCCTCATTCCGAGTTGATCGCTCGGTAATTTTCATCGCATCGCAGTGAAATTCCGCTTAGTACGCATGCGCAATATTCGCACTGCGACTGCGCCAAGTAATTTAACAATGAAGATAGTATTTTTACTCACGGCTTTTTCTTCGCTCCGGCGATCGTAGTGTGATTGACAGGAAATGGGTGTTACTGGGCGGAAACACGGCGTTTTATGGGCGTGTGGATCAAAACGCTACCGTTTCCGGAAAAAACGCAGGAGTGGCCGGAGAAACGGGGGAGTGTCTGGGCGAACGCTGGGTGTGTTTGTGACGTCAAACCAGGAACGACAAGCACTGAACTGATCGCAGATGCCGAGTAAGTCTGAAGCTACTCTGAAACTGCTAAGTAGTTTGTAATCGCAATATTGCGAATACATCGTTCGCAATTTTAAGAAGCTAAGATTCACTCCCAGTAGGCGGCGGCTTAGCGTGTGTAACTCTGCTAAAATCGCCTTGCGAGCGATCAACTCGGAATGAGGGCCATGGACAATTGCTGCGATAGCTACCAATTATTTTAGAAGATGTTCCAGTGTTTGGGATATCCTGTGTAGGTTAGAGTTGAATAGATGTTTCAAGGTTAGGGTGTGTACACACAGTGAGATCCTTGCTATGCCCGATTTTTACTTGCGATTTCCCTTGAACTCCCTGGAGCCCAGATAGCACAGATTTTACTAACTTTTCTTGAGATATGGACTATGTGTGCTTACGATTTTGGCTTATGTGAGATTTTGGCTTATGTGAGATGTCATTGACATGTGAGATGAACTAGATAGTACACCGATCTAGCAAGGATTGACTTGCCTGCACAGTCTATCTTTTCTTGCGATGCCGACCTGGCGGGACCGCGCATCGGGATCGAATCGGGATCGCAAGGTGACTTTCACCTTGCGATCTGCACTAACTTTTCTTGAGATTTTGACTATATAGTCAAAAGCGAAAGAAAATATCTCACCGTGTGTACACACCCTTAGAATGAGGCTATGTTGTAGGGTAGGTTGCGGTTAGGTTTTACAGCGACAAAGATTGTGAGATGCCCTGTAATAATAATGTTTAGGCTGCATCTGTCTTCTAAATCCATCAGTTTATCTATGATCGCAGTGAAGTCTTAGTGGATGACTTCATGCACTGAGGCTAGTTCATTATGTCAAAGGACTAATAGCTCCAGTTTGTTCTCTATATGATCAATACAATCTCTCAGCTCCGTTATCTCAGTCTCCATTTCTCTGGGTGAAGATCTAAATTCTGAGATTAAATTGGATGTTAGAGTTGTCAGTAGTTATTGTGTAGAATGAGTGATAATGGAGGCACCCGCCTGCAACAAAATCTGGGAGTATCGTACGTGCGCTCAGGAGTGTTTTGGAGAGATGGACAAGGATTGTTACCGACATTTTGGCCGTCCTGACTGATGGTTTAGTGCCCCTATTCTGTTTGAGCAGGCTCTGGAGAAAACTACTACTGTAGCGTTACATTGTTTCTGTCTTTTTTAATTTTTTGTTTGTTTCGGACCTATTTTCTTAAGGGTATATATATGATATTTGAAGTGGATAGTGATCCTCAGGTTGTGGGATGTCGGTTCTGGCAAATGTAAGCACTTTATTAGGCCCCCTTTAGCTCTGTAGCAGCCTGTACTCCTCTGGGAATGCTTTCCTCAAAATATCGGAGCATGGCTGTGTGGGTTCACATCCATTCAGCCACAAAAGCTTTATGGAGATTTTCACTTATATAGAGCGTATATATATATATATATATATATATATATATAAAATACATATATACCAGTGGTTCCCAAACTGTGTGCCGTGGCTCCCTGGGGTGCCTCGGAATACTTGCAGGGGTGCCCTGGATTGGTGGTCCAGGACCAATTCAAATTATTTATGGTCAATATAATAGGGAAAACTAGTGCTGGAAGCTGTCAGTCATAAAATATGGCCAAACAGAAGCAAATCTTGTCCCTCACCACACAATTGAGCCTAAGGATGACCTATAAACACAATCTGCTTAATTTAATATTTCTTTCTAAATTTATCAATAAGAAACTTTTGACCTAGGGGTGCCATGAAAAAAATCTGGTACTCTAGGGTGCCGTGATTCAAAAAGTTTGGGAACCACTGATATATACAACAATACCCTAGGGCCTATAGTCTGCGCTGGGAACTGTGTAGCAGCACCCTTATGGTAATTCCCTGCTAGTAGGGACTAGAAAAAGATATGAGACAAAGATAAAAGATAAAGGCACCAGCCAATCAGATCCTAACTGTTAATTTACATATTGTAACTGATTGGCTGGTGCCTTTATCACCTTGCACATATCACTGGTTTATCACTTCCTTATGCCTTCTCCAGGTTAATACATCTGCCCCAAAGTACCTCAGGAGCGCTGATGAGTGTATAATATGGAGATGTTTCCTAGATACCCTTATGATATAATTATTTTTTACTTTCTTTACAATACCATTAGTAAATTTACTTAAAATTATTTATTCATGTTCAGCAGACACAGGAATGTAATTCCTTCACATGACGCTTAATACAATACATAAAATACTTAAAGAAAGTAAAAAATAATGATATCATAAGGGTACCTAGGAAATATCTCCATATTATACACACAACAGCGCACCTGAGGTACTTTGTCTCATATATATATATATATATATATATATATATATAGAGAGAGAGAGAGAGAGAGAGAGAGAGAGAGATCGTAGTTGGCATTCCACGTCACTTGGTTTTGGTAGAGTTGCGGTCAGGCCTCTGTACAGCTGCGCACCACTAATCCTCCTCCATCACCAGACTGTACCGCTGTCGGTACGGATTAAAGCAGGAAACGTTTTTCAGGGTTCGGCAAAACAAGATTTGTCAGACCGCCAGATGTTGAAGTGCGATACGTCACGCAAGTGTTTGGCATTGCGAATGGTGATGTAAGGCTTATGTGTGGCTGCTCGGCCATCTTGCCTCAGGCCGGTCCTAGATGCTTCCACTGCACAGTGACGTCACTTGCAGGTGACCGAGGCAGCTCTAGCAGAGCAGAAATTAATTAGCTGCTTCCGTACCACACACCGGATCTTTGTGTTACTTTATGTGCCTTTCCATACTTGGAGCACACATTAAGCAAGACATTATATTCTTGTGTTAATGAACATTACATCACTCTGTGTAAACACAAAGGAATATTATTCTGGCAATTTTCTGGTGATTGAAAGAAAATGACCTTGTTATTTATTTTAAAAAGTTGATAACATTTCTCACTCTTTTTTCACTTTTTTTAGTGATAATGGGTTGTGAGAATTGTCAGCTAACTTGGGATATAGGCCCTCATTCCGAGTTGTTCGCTCGGTAAATTTCATCGCATCGCAGCGTTTTTCTGCTTAGTACGCATGCGCAATGTTCGCACTGCGACTGCGCCAAGTAAATTTGCTATGAAGATAGTATTTTTACTCACGGCTTTTTCTTCGCTCCGGCGAACGTAATGTGATTGACAGGAAATGGGTGTTACTGGGCGGAAACACGGCGTTTTATGGGCGTGTGGATGAAAATGCTACCGTTTCCGGAAAAAACGCAGGAGAGGCTGGAGAAACGGGGGAGTGTCTGGGCGAACGCTGGGTGTGTTTGTGACGTCAAACCAGGAACGACAAGCACTGAACTGATCGCAGATGCCGAGTAAGTCTGAAGCTACTCTGAAACTGCTAAGTAGTTTGTAATCACAATATTGCGAATACATCGTTCGCAATTTTAAGAAGCTAAGATTCACTCCCAGTAGGCGGCGGCTTAGCGTGTGTAACTCTGCTAAAATCGCCTTGCGAGCGATCAACTCGGAATGAGGGCCATAGGGCCTAAGTCAGACCTGATTGTAGCCCTGCAAAATTTTGCAAAGCTACTATCAGGCACACTGACATGCGGGGGGACGCCCCGCATGTCAGGCCTGCCCCCCCCCTTCCCCGCAGAAGTGCAAAGACATCACACAGCTACTTCAGGAGTAGCTCCCGGCCAGCGCAGCTTTTGCGTGCTGGCCGGGAGCTACTCGTCGCTGCCCGGGTGACGTCACGCAGCTGCTGCGACCTGCCCCCCGCACGGTCCACCCATGCCTGCGTTGGACAGACCGCCCTCACAAAACGGCGGGCAAACGCCGCCGTGCCGCCCAGCGATCGCTAGGCAACGACAGCCGTCGGCTGTCAGCCATGCGCACTTCTGACCTGAACGCTGCGCTTCGATGAATGTCTGCTTGATCTGCTGGAAATCATTGTGATGTCACTCTGGTCCACCGTACCAGGTAAGTCACGGCTAGACCATTCTAATCATGTAAACATTTCATCAGCGTCAACATGAATGGTCAATGTCAGCATTACCGCCGTGTTGACATGATAAATGTCGTCAAAATGTACCCCAGTCAGCTAACTGATGTTACCTTGCATATAGGATAATAAGTTACTATTCATTTCTCTGACGTCCTAGTGGATGCTGGGAACTCCGTAAGGACCATGGGGAATAGCGGCTCCGCAGGAGACTGGGCACAACTAAAAGAAAGCTTTTAGACTACCTGGTGTGCACTGGCTCCTCCCACTATGACCCTCCTCTAAGCCTCAGTTAGATTTCTGTGCCCGGCCGAGCTGGATGCACACTAGGGGCTCTCCTGAGCTCCTAGAAAAAAGTATATTTTAGGTTTTTTTATTTTACAGTGAGACCTGCTGGCAACAGGCTCACTGCAACGAGGGACTAAGCGGAGAAGAAGCGAACCTACCTGCTTGCAGCTAGCTTGGGCTTCTTAGGCTACTGGACACCATTAGCTCCAGAGGGATCGACCGCAGGACCCGTCCTTGGTGTTCGTTCCCGGAGCCGCGCCGCCGTCCCCCTTACAGAGCCAGAAGCAAGAAGAGGTCCGGAAAATCGGCGGCAGAAGACTTCAGTCTTCACCAAGGTAGTGCACAGCACTGCAGCTGTGCGCCATTGCTC
This sequence comes from Pseudophryne corroboree, assembly GCF_028390025.1. Classification (NCBI taxonomy): domain Eukaryota; kingdom Metazoa; phylum Chordata; class Amphibia; order Anura; family Myobatrachidae; genus Pseudophryne; species Pseudophryne corroboree. The sequence continues at coordinate 448,260,955 of NC_086452.1, read as the reverse complement.
CTCATGTACACCTCACACTCCGGTCACTGATGGGTGCAGGGCGCTGGGGGGGGGGCGCCCTGAGCAGCAATATTAAGACCTTGGCTGGCAAAATAATCACAATATATAGCCCCAGAGGCGATATATGTGATAAATACCCCTGCCAGAATCCATAAAAAGCTGGAGAAAAGTCAGCCGAAAAAGGGGCGGAGCTGTCTCCCTCAGCACACTGGCGCCATTTCTCCCTCACAGCTCCGCTGGAAGGAAGCTCCCTGGCTCTTCCCTGCAGTCTGCACTACAGAAGGGTAAAAAAGAGAGGGGGGGCACTAAATTTAGGCGCAGTATAATAATTATAGCAGCTATAAGGGGATATAATTCAGTTAGTCCCTGTATTATATAGCGCTCTGGTGTGTGCTGGCATACTCTCTCTCTGTCTCCCCAAAGGGCTTTGTGGGGTCCTGTCCTCTGTCAGAGCATTCCCTGTGTGTGTGCGGTGTGTCGGTACGGCTGTGTCGACATGTTTGATGAGGAGGCTTATGTGGAGGCAGAGCAGATGCCTATAAATGTGATGTCACCCCCTGCGGGGCAGACACCTGAGTGGATGGACTTATGGAAGGAATTACGTGCAAGTGTCGACTCCTTACATAAAAAAATTTGACGACATGCCAAATGCGGGACAGCCGGCTTCTCAGCTCGTGCCTGCCCAGACGACTCAAAGGCCATCAGGGGCTCTAAAGCGCCCACTACCTCAGATGGCAGACACAGATGTCGACACGGATACTGATACCAGTGTCGACGACGAAGAGACTAATTTAATGTCCACTAGGGCCATTCGTTGCATGATTGAGGCAATGAAAGAGGTTAATAGAACAATAATTTTTTTTTTTTTTTTTTTTTGGGGGTGTCCCAGGACAGGCGCCAAGCAGCTACCGGTATAACAGATATCAAGAGGTGTCACCACACCTCAAACACAACTCTCAAAACCACAAATTTGAAATCTGTATTTACACCAACAGCGCTTTTTATGAAACCAATTATATTGTAAGTATCACCATTACATCCCTTATTGGCAGTTTCCTGTAGTGGATCCTTCAGTGGATATTGACTGATGTAGTTTCTCCAGGATATAGCAACATGTGGGGAGATATAAGAACAAGAAACCAATGTGTAGTATGTTCCTTCTCTATGTCAATTAAATCTTTTACACAAAGACTAGTAGTGGTTCTGTGCGTACCCCACTCACACTATAATCAGATATATTTAAGCTCATCAAGGTTTCTTTTCCAGTACCAAGGCCTGATTCACTTGAACTGCGCCTGGTACAATGGATGTAATCAATGGTATACTGATGGAGCGTACCCCAAAACTCACACTCGCGAGAAGGGTGGTAAACACATCAAGGTATCTTTTATAGACTTGAGAATGTCTAGGTGGAGCGTACCGAAAAACTCACACTCATAGGGGCGATAATACACACATCAAGGTATCTTTAAGGTGACAGGAGAGATCTAGGGATCCACTTATGCGTACCCAAAACTCACAGTTCTTAAAGTCTTCGTACTCCCATCAAGGTATCTTTAAAGTTCAGCTCCCCTGTCCAAAATTCTTAGTGGTGACGTTCTTGCCTCCCCAAATAAAGGAACTCAATCTCCTCAGATTTTATATAGGGGGGTACAGAAATTTATTGGCAGTCACGAATACAGACGGATTGTCTTAAAACCATAAAGACACACAATATACAAAAATAGAACAGTTCCTAGGCAGAACCGGCAAGGAAAAAACTAAAGGGGTTCCCCAGAAAAGCGGGATAGCCCTTTTAAATATAAAATCAAGAATAAAAAATCCAATGAAATAAAATCCGGAAAGAATTGTCACTACTCACACTCCTGCTTGTCAACGCGTTTCGGCCCTAGCCTGGGCCTTTATCGAGACATGGTGGAGTGTGGTTGTGACTCGATATTTAAAGGGCAGCTGTCCAATCAAAAAATAGCAGGAAATGATGTCATAATTAATTATTATTTTTATCTTTATTTTCTATGTATATAGATCCTCCTTGCCGTTTCTGCAGAGGATTACAAAATACACATCATTTATAAACAACCTCAATGGGTTAATGTTTTTAAAAATATGAAGGATTTCACATTGGTAAAGCATTTCTTTCGTTCACGCCGGACCGGAAGTGCGGCATCGCTGAGTATCATGGGAATTGTGGTTCATTAAGTCCTATATATTGGACGGACTTTCTGTTGATTATTTCCGCTCCTGAGGTTTCTGGGAGGCGTAGTCCTTTTGTGCTTTCTCCTTCTAGGCGGAAACTGTCATATCCGGAAGTATCGCACTTCCGCCGACGGGGTTCATGGGAAATGTAGTTTCTAAGGTTTGTAATGAAAGACAAAGTCCAGGACTTCACCGTTTTGGTTGTGCTATGAATAAATACAATACACAAACTCAAATGAGTGATTTAGTAAAAAAACAACAATATGTGAACAATGTGATATATATGGAGAAAGATATTGAAAAAGGGCAATTATATAGGAAAGTTCTTATATATTATTGTACCAAATTTACAGCGCAGAACCGGACCAATCACATAAACCATTTAAGCTCAAAGTCGTTATTTAAGCCTGTAGGGTGTAATGTATTATAATTAAAAATGCAGTTCATTTCCATTTTGGCCAGGCTTGTTGCTGTGTTATTATTACGCTGAGAGCTTTTTATATGCCTTAGACCACAGAACGCACTTATATCTGAGGTGCGACACTCATGTACTAATTTAAAATGGGCAGAGAGTGAATGGGAGTCCATTCCTTTTTTAATATTTCTAATATGTTCTCCCAGCCTGATTTTAAACGGTCTTGATGTGCGCCCTATGTAAGTGAGATTACACTTGCATGTAATAGCATATACTATATTCTTTGTGTCGCAAGTAATAAAGTCCCTTATCTCAATGGCTTTTCCATTGATAGACATTTTCTCTATTTTATTACACCCGTTGCTTTTGATGTTCCTACAGCCCATGCAGCTCCCACATCTGAAAAAACCTTTTGAGGTAATTCCATATGTGGATATTTTAGTGTTGCAGGTGCTTGACACCAATTTTGACTTTAGATTGGGAGCCCTGCGATAAATATGTACTGGTTTGCATGGAACTAAAGGACCAATGACTGGGTCATTTTTTACAAGATTCCAATGTTTATAGAGAATCTTTTCGATGGATTTATATTGCACAGTGTAGTCTGTTATAAATGCCCATTCGAATTTTTTATCATTCTGTCTTTTCGGATTATTTTTGTTTAACAGCGCTTTTCGTTCTAATACATTGACATCTTCCATTGCTTTCATCACATTTATACTCTTATAACCACAATTTTCGAATTTTTTAGATAGAGCAGAGGCTTGTTCATTAAAGATGGTATTGTCACTACAGTTCCTTTTAATCCTTTTTAATTGGCCCACAGGGATGGAATTTAACCAACTTTGGTGATGGCAGCTGTCCATTGGTATATATGTCCCAGAGTCTGTGGGCTTAGTAAATGTTTTAGTGTTTATTTTACCTTCATTTATATAGACTGTTATGTCCAGAAAGTCCACTGACTCCTGACTGATATTAAAAGACAACTTGATATTTTTATCATTAATATTTAAATCTCTACAAAAAACATCCAATGAATTCGCATCGCCCCGCCAGACGAAAAAAATATCGTCTATATAGCGGAGATAGGTCACCAGGCTCGACCCGAGCACGCCCCCGGACCAGATGGCATCGGTCTCCCATTGTCCCATAAAGAGATTGGCGTAACTCGGGGCGAACCTGGTGCCCATCGCTGTTCCAGTTCTTTGAAGATAGAACTGGTCTTTGAACAGGAAAAAGTTATTCTCTAAGATTAAAGATATACCTTCCACAGTAAATTCCCTTACATCTTCTGAGAGGTCTGATAGGTCCAAAAACCCTTTAACTGCCTCTACACCTTGTCTGTGGTCTATAATGGTGTAGAGGGAGGTTACATCTGCAGTGACCAAATAATTACCCTCCTCCCATTTGATGGTTTCTAAGGCCAACAGAAAATCCTTGGTGTCTTTGAGGTGTGATTTATTTAGTAAAACTAAGGGTTGAAGAATATAGTCAATTACTTGTGACAAATTTGCTGTAACAGAATCCACTCCTGATATAATTGGGCGTCCTGGAGGGTCTATAAGGCTCTTATGTACTTTCGGTAGAATGTACATTACCGGCACAATAGGATTCTCTATCATTATAAACTTCACTTCTTGTTTGCTTAATGTTCCCTTCTTTTCATATTTTTCTACCAAATTTTTAAGTTTGGAATAAATTGTATCGCTGGGATTATTTCTTAGTTTTTTGTAAACGGTAGTGTCATTTAATTGCCTAAAGACCTCACCTTCATATTTCTCAGTGTCCATCAGGACAATCCCCCCCCCTTTGTCTGCCGGTTTAATGATAAAGGTTTCTGCCTCCTTTAGCTCTTTTAAAGCTTGCCTTTCTTTTGCTGTTAGATTAAATGATTTTTTTGGCTTTTCTTGTAATTTCTTTATATCCTCCATAACTAATTTTGCAAAGGATTCTAAAAAAGGTCCCTGTACATGTCTGGGGAAAAAGATTGATTTTGGCTTATAAGGAGTGAGAGCAACCGGGTTGGGGTCATTTTGGGGGGTTTGATTAGCGAAAAACTTTTTTACCGTTAATTTTCTGACATACTTTTGGATGTCTATGTAGAGATCAAACGAGTTTATGAAGTTGCTGGGTGCATATTTTAGGCCCTTTTGTAGGACAGAAGTTTCATTCTTAGAAAGAATATGTGTACTTAAATTGAATATTTTCACCTTTTTTAAGTTATTGTCAATGGTGTCTGTTTGATTACTGGGTGTCACGGAGGATATTACACTGGCGGTTTCACCAATGGGCGGATGTATTATGCCCTGTTTCTTTTTACTTTTTTTACTTTTTTTACCTTTTTTGGGTTTACGTTTTCTCTGTTTATTTTGTCCTCCTCTTTTGCCCCTCCTTGATCTTAATATGGTTATCTGTACCTTATTAGCCGCTTCCCCTCGTCTAAAAAACAAGGTGAATCGCTCACACTTTCCAGAGGGGAGTAGCGGTTGGAGGTGATAGCCCCCTCTCTATCTGATGGACGTCTAGAAGGATAATTCTTCTTATGTATTGGGGACCTGTATTGGGGTGTAGGTTCTCTCAAATCAGATTCCCATTTAGTTGGTTCCCTTTGGAACCTCAAATTTCTTTTATCTATGAATTTTCTGTTTCTCCATTCTGGAGTCTGATCTCTCTGATGGCAGTATCTGGTATCACGTCCACTCTCAGGTCTGAACCTTGACCTTTGATGGGTGGTGCCAGGTACTCCCCGTTCAGAATGGTAGATAGCTTTTTCCCTATTGTTCCCATGATTATAGGAGGGATTTTTTGATAGGTCCCTATTATGTATATAAGGATTCTTTCTAAATCCACGGGGTTTATTACCATGAGTAACCTTCAATGATAATTCCTTTTCTGATGTGTCATCCTTTTCTAGCTTGTCCCTATTGAATTTTTTTAACTTTCTTTCCATTAATTGTCTTTGGGCCCTCTTTAATTTTAGCTCTATTTCTTTGTCTAGGGACTTATATTCTTCAGAATTTATATACGGTGATGTTAAGGACTTGTAGACTGCAATCTCATCATCGAGTTTACTGAGTTCTCTCTTTCTTTCTGAGATAATGAGTTTTATTAGTGAAAAAGAGCATGCATCAATGGTGCTCTCCCACTCTTTTTTAAAATCCTCTCTAGCAGTCTCAAATGTGGAAGTTTTTAGAATTTTTAAACCACGTGGGATGATTTCGTGTGCTAAATATCGTTCCAACGTGGCAACTTCCCACCATAATTTACATTCTTTCATTAGAATACTTTCTAACTTATTCATTACTCCATATAAATCATCATCTAGTAATTCCGTCTCAATCATGTTTTCACCGAAAGTTTTTTCAAACATTGTATTTCTTTGTTCTCGACATGAAAACATGATGATATTGAACAAGATGTATTTTTAATTGGCAGCCGTTCTAGTCCACACCCTTGGTGAAAAAAAGGATAATAGAACAATAATTTTTTTTTTTTTTTTGGGGGTGTCCCAGGACAGGCGCCAAGCAGCTACCGGTATAACAGATATCAAGAGGTGTCACCACACCTCAAACACAACTCTCAAAACCACAAATTTGAAATCTGTATTTACACCAACAGCGCTTTTTATGAAACCAATTATATTGTAAGTATCACCATTACATCCCTTATTGGCAGTTTCCTGTAGTGGATCCTTCAGTGGATATTGACTGATGTAGTTTCTCCAGGATATAGCAACATGTGGGGAGATATAAGAACAAGAAACCAATGTGTAGTATGTTCCTTCTCTATGTCAATTAAATCTTTTACACAAAGACTAGTAGTGGTTCTGTGCGTACCCCACTCACACTATAATCAGATATATTTAAGCTCATCAAGGTTTCTTTTCCAGTACCAAGGCCTGATTCACTTGAACTGCGCCTGGTACAATGGATGTAATCAATGGTATACTGATGGAGCGTACCCCAAAACTCACACTCGCGAGAAGGGTGGTAAACACATCAAGGTATCTTTTATAGACTTGAGAATGTCTAGGTGGAGCGTACCGAAAAACTCACACTCATAGGGGCGATAATACACACATCAAGGTATCTTTAAGGTGACAGGAGAGATCTAGGGATCCACTTATGCGTACCCAAAACTCACAGTTCTTAAAGTCTTCGTACTCCCATCAAGGTATCTTTAAAGTTCAGCTCCCCTGTCCAAAATTCTTAGTGGTGACGTTCTTGCCTCCCCAAATAAAGGAACTCAATCTCCTCAGATTTTATATAGGGGGGTACAGAAATTTATTGGCAGTCACGAATACAGACGGATTGTCTTAAAACCATAAAGACACACAATATACAAAAATAGAACAGTTCCTAGGCAGAACCGGCAAGGAAAAAACTAAAGGGGTTCCCCAGAAAAGCGGGATAGCCCTTTTAAATATAAAATCAAGAATAAAAAATCCAATGAAATAAAATCCGGAAAGAATTGTCACTACTCACACTCCTGCTTGTCAACGCGTTTCGGCCCTAGCCTGGGCCTTTATCGAGACATGGTGGAGTGTGGTTGTGACTCGATATTTAAAGGGCAGCTGTCCAATCAAAAAATAGCAGGAAATGATGTCATAATTAATTATTATTTTTATCTTTATTTTCTATGTATATAGATCCTCCTTGCCGTTTCTGCAGAGGATTACAAAATACAGGAACTGTTCTATTTTTGTATATTGTGTGTCTTTATGGTTTTAAGACAATCCGTCTGTATTCGTGACTGCCAATAAATTTCTGTACCCCCCTATATAAAATCTGAGGAGATTGAGTTCCTTTATTTGGGGAGGCAAGAACGTCACCACTAAGAATTTTGGACAGGGGAGCTGAACTTTAAAGATACCTTGATGGGAGTACGAAGACTTTAAGAACTGTGAGTTTTGGGTACGCATAAGTGGATCCCTAGATCTCTCCTGTCACCTTAAAGATACCTTGATGTGTGTATTATCGCCCCTATGAGTGTGAGTTTTTCGGTACGCTCCACCTAGACATTCTCAAGTCTATAAAAGATACCTTGATGTGTTTACCACCCTTCTCGCGAGTGTGAGTTTTGGGGTACGCTCCATCAGTATACCATTGATTACATCCATTGTACCAGGCGCAGTTCAAGTGAATCAGGCCTTGGTACTGGAAAAGAAACCTTGATGAGCTTAAATATATCTGATTATAGTGTGAGTGGGGTACGCACAGAACCACTACTAGTCTTTGTGTAAAAGATTTAATTGACATAGAGAAGGAACATACTACACATTGGTTTCTTGTTCTTATATCTCCCCACATGTTGCTATATCCTGGAGAAACTACATCAGTCAATATCCACTGAAGGATCCACTACAGGAAACTGCCAATAAGGGATGTAATGGTGATACTTACAATATAATTGGTTTCATAAAAAGCGCTGTTGGTGTAAATACAGATTTCAAATTTGTGGTTTTGAGAGTTGTGTTTGAGGTGTGGTGACACCTCTTGATATCTGTTATACCGGTAGCTGCTTGGCGCCTGTCCTGGGACACCCCCAAAAAAAAAAAAAAAATTATTGTTCTATTATCCTTTTTTTCACCAAGGGTGTGGACTAGAACGGCTGCCAATTAAAAATACATCTTGTTCAATATCATCATGTTTTCATGTCGAGAACAAAGAAATACAATGTTTGAAAAAACTTTCGGTGAAAACATGATTGAGACGGAATTACTAGATGATGATTTATATGGAGTAATGAATAAGTTAGAAAGTATTCTAATGAAAGAATGTAAATTATGGTGGGAAGTTGCCACGTTGGAACGATATTTAGCACACGAAATCATCCCACGTGGTTTAAAAATTCTAAAAACTTCCACATTTGAGACTGCTAGAGAGGATTTTAAAAAAGAGTGGGAGAGCACCATTGATGCATGCTCTTTTTCACTAATAAAACTCATTATCTCAGAAAGAAAGAGAGAACTCAGTAAACTCGATGATGAGATTGCAGTCTACAAGTCCTTAACATCACCGTATATAAATTCTGAAGAATATAAGTCCCTAGACAAAGAAATAGAGCTAAAATTAAAGAGGGCCCAAAGACAATTAATGGAAAGAAAGTTAAAAAAATTCAATAGGGACAAGCTAGAAAAGGATGACACATCAGAAAAGGAATTATCATTGAAGGTTACTCATGGTAATAAACCCCGTGGATTTAGAAAGAATCCTTATATACATAATAGGGACCTATCAAAAAATCCCTCCTATAATCATGGGAACAATAGGGAAAAAGCTATCTACCATTCTGAACGGGGAGTACCTGGCACCACCCATCAAAGGTCAAGGTTCAGACCTGAGAGTGGACGTGATACCAGATACTGCCATCAGAGAGATCAGACTCCAGAATGGAGAAACAGAAAATTCATAGATAAAAGAAATTTGAGGTTCCAAAGGGAACCAACTAAATGGGAATCTGATTTGAGAGAACCTACACCCCAATACAGGTCCCCAATACATAAGAAGAATTATCCTTCTAGACGTCCATCAGATAGAGAGGGGGCTATCACCTCCAACCGCTACTCCCCTCTGGAAAGTGTGAGCGATTCACCTTGTTTTTTAGACGAGGGGAAGCGGCTAATAAGGTACAGATAACCATATTAAGATCAAGGAGGGGCAAAAGAGGAGGACAAAATAAACAGAGAAAACGTAAACCCAAAAAAGGTAAAAAAAGTAAAAAAAGTAAAAAGAAACAGGGCATAATACATCCGCCCATTGGTGAAACCGCCAGTGTAATATCCTCCGTGACACCCAGTAATCAAACAGACACCATTGACAATAACTTAAAAAAGGTGAAAATATTCAATTTAAGTACACATATTCTTTCTAAGAATGAAACTTCTGTCCTACAAAAGGGCCTAAAATATGCACCCAGCAACTTCATAAACTCGTTTGATCTCTACATAGACATCCAAAAGTATGTCAGAAAATTAACGGTAAAAAAGTTTTTCGCTAATCAAACCCCCCAAAATGACCCCAACCCGGTTGCTCTCACTCCTTATAAGCCAAAATCAATCTTTTTCCCCAGACATGTACAGGGACCTTTTTTAGAATCCTTTGCAAAATTAGTTATGGAGGATATAAAGAAATTACAAGAAAAGCCAAAAAAATCATTTAATCTAACAGCAAAAGAAAGGCAAGCTTTAAAAGAGCTAAAGGAGGCAGAAACCTTTATCATTAAACCGGCAGACAAAGGGGGGGGGATTGTCCTGATGGACACTGAGAAATATGAAGGTGAGGTCTTTAGGCAATTAAATGACACTACCGTTTACAAAAAACTAAGAAATAATCCCAGCGATACAATTTATTCCAAACTTAAAAATTTGGTAGAAAAATATGAAAAGAAGGGAACATTAAGCAAACAAGAAGTGAAGTTTATAATGATAGAGAATCCTATTGTGCCGGTAATGTACATTCTACCGAAAGTACATAAGAGCCTTATAGACCCTCCAGGACGCCCAATTATATCAGGAGTGGATTCTGTTACAGCAAATTTGTCACAAGTAATTGACTATATTCTTCAACCCTTAGTTTTACTAAATAAATCACACCTCAAAGACACCAAGGATTTTCTGTTGGCCTTAGAAACCATCAAATGGGAGGAGGGTAATTATTTGGTCACTGCAGATGTAACCTCCCTCTACACCATTATAGACCACAGACAAGGTGTAGAGGCAGTTAAAGGGTTTTTGGACCTATCAGACCTCTCAGAAGATGTAAGGGAATTTACTGTGGAAGGTATATCTTTAATCTTAGAGAATAACTTTTTCCTGTTCAAAGACCAGTTCTATCTTCAAAGAACTGGAACAGCGATGGGCACCAGGTTCGCCCCGAGTTACGCCAATCTCTTTATGGGACAATGGGAGACCGATGCCATCTGGTCCGGGGGCGTGCTCGGGTCGAGCCTGGTGACCTATCTCCGCTATATAGACGATATTTTTTTCGTCTGGCGGGGCGATGCGAATTCATTGGATGTTTTTTGTAGAGATTTAAATATTAATGATAAAAATATCAAGTTGTCTTTTAATATCAGTCAGGAGTCAGTGGACTTTCTGGACATAACAGTCTATATAAATGAAGGTAAAATAAACACTAAAACATTTACTAAGCCCACAGACTCTGGGACATATATACCAATGGACAGCTGCCATCACCAAAGTTGGTTAAATTCCATCCCTGTGGGCCAATTAAAAAGGATTAAAAGGAACTGTAGTGACAATACCATCTTTAATGAACAAGCCTCTGCTCTATCTAAAAAATTCGAAAATTGTGGTTATAAGAGTATAAATGTGATGAAAGCAATGGAAGATGTCAATGTATTAGAACGAAAAGCGCTGTTAAACAAAAATAATCCGAAAAGACAGAATGATAAAAAATTCGAATGGGCATTTATAACAGACTACACTGTGCAATATAAATCCATCGAAAAGATTCTCTATAAACATTGGAATCTTGTAAAAAATGACCCAGTCATTGGTCCTTTAGTTCCATGCAAACCAGTACATATTTATCGCAGGGCTCCCAATCTAAAGTCAAAATTGGTGTCAAGCACCTGCAACACTAAAATATCCACATATGGAATTACCTCAAAAGGTTTTTTCAGATGTGGGAGCTGCATGGGCTGTAGGAACATCAAAAGCAACGGGTGTAATAAAATAGAGAAAATGTCTATCAATGGAAAAGCCATTGAGATAAGGGACTTTATTACTTGCGACACAAAGAATATAGTATATGCTATTACATGCAAGTGTAATCTCACTTACATAGGGCGCACATCAAGACCGTTTAAAATCAGGCTGGGAGAACATATTAGAAATATTAAAAAAGGAATGGACTCCCATTCACTCTCTGCCCATTTTAAATTAGTACATGAGTGTCGCACCTCAGATATAAGTGCGTTCTGTGGTCTAAGGCATATAAAAAGCTCTCAGCGTAATAATAACACAGCAACAAGCCTGGCCAAAATGGAAATGAACTGCATTTTTAATTATAATACATTACACCCTACAGGCTTAAATAACGACTTTGAGCTTAAATGGTTTATGTGATTGGTCCGGTTCTGCGCTGTAAATTTGGTACAATAATATATAAGAACTTTCCTATATAATTGCCCTTTTTCAATATCTTTCTCCATATATATCACATTGTTCACATATTGTTGTTTTTTTACTAAATCACTCATTTGAGTTTGTGTATTGTATTTATTCATAGCACAACCAAAACGGTGAAGTCCTGGACTTTGTCTTTCATTACAAACCTTAGAAACTACATTTCCCATGAACCCCGTCGGCGGAAGTGCGATACTTCCGGATATGACAGTTTCCGCCTAGAAGGAGAAAGCACAAAAGGACTACGCCTCCCAGAAACCTCAGGAGCGGAAATAATCAACAGAAAGTCCGTCCAATATATAGGACTTAATGAACCACAATTCCCATGATACTCAGCGATGCCGCACTTCCGGTCCGGCGTGAACGAAAGAAATGCTTTACCAATGTGAAATCCTTCATATTTTTAAAAACATTAACCCATTGAGGTTGTTTATAAATGATGTGTATTTTGTAATCCTCTGCAGAAACGGCAAGGAGGATCTATATACATAGAAAATAAAGATAAAAATAATAATTAATTATGACATCATTTCCTGCTATTTTTTGATTGGACAGCTGCCCTTTAAATATCGAGTCACAACCACACTCCACCATGTCTCGATAAAGGCCCAGGCTAGGGCCGAAACGCGTTGACAAGCAGGAGTGTGAGTAGTGACAATTCTTTCCGGATTTTATTTCATTGGATTTTTTATTCTTGATTTTATATTTAAAAGGGCTATCCCGCTTTTCTGGGGAACCCCTTTAGTTTTTTCCTTGCCGGTTCTGCCTAGGAACTGTTCTATTTTTGTATATTGTGTGTCTTTATGGTTTTAAGACAATCCGTCTGTATTCGTGACTGCCAATAAATTTCTGTACCCCCCTATATAAAATCTGAGGAGATTGAGTTCCTTTATTTGGGGAGGCAAGAACGTCACCACTAAGAATTTTGGACAGGGGAGCTGAACTTTAAAGATACCTTGATGGGAGTACGAAGACTTTAAGAACTGTGAGTTTTGGGTACGCATAAGTGGATCCCTAGATCTCTCCTGTCACCTTAAAGATACCTTGATGTGTGTATTATCGCCCCTATGAGTGTGAGTTTTTCGGTACGCTCCACCTAGACATTCTCAAGTCTATAAAAGATACCTTGATGTGTTTACCACCCTTCTCGCGAGTGTGAGTTTTGGGGTACGCTCCATCAGTATACCATTGATTACATCCATTGTACCAGGCGCAGTTCAAGTGAATCAGGCCTTGGTACTGGAAAAGAAACCTTGATGAGCTTAAATATATCTGATTATAGTGTGAGTGGGGTACGCACAGAACCACTACTAGTCTTTGTGTAAAAGATTTAATTGACATAGAGAAGGAACATACTACACATTGGTTTCTTGTTCTTATATCTCCCCACATGTTGCTATATCCTGGAGAAACTACATCAGTCAATATCCACTGAAGGATCCACTACAGGAAACTGCCAATAAGCAATGAAAGAGGTATTACACATTTCTGATATAAACCCAGGTACCTCAAAAAAGGGTATTATGTTTGGGGAGAAAAAACTACCAATAGTTTTTCCCCCATCTGAAGAATTAAATGAAGTGTGTGAAGAAGCGTGGGCTTCCCCCGATAAAAAATTGGTAATTTCTAAAAAGTTACTAATGGCGTTCCCTTTCTCGCCAGAGGATAGGTCACGTTGGGAAACACCCCCTAGGGTGGATAAAGCGCTCACACGTTTGTCAAAAAAGGTGGCACTACCGTCTCCGGATACGGCCGCCCTAAAGGAGCCTGCTGATAGAAAGCAGGAGGCGATCCCGAAGTCTGTATATACACACTCAGGCATTATACTGAGACCAGCTATTGCTTCAGCATGGATGTGCAGTGCTGCAGCTGCGTGGTCAGATTCCCTGTCGGAAAATATTGACACCCTAGACAGGGACACTATTCTGCTAACCATAGAGCATATAAAAGACTCAGTCTTATACATGAGAGATGCTCAGAGGGAGATCTACCGGCTGGCATCTAAAATAAGTGCAATGTCCATTTCTGCTAGGAGAGGCTTATGGACTCGGCAGTGGACAGGGGATGCAGATTCGAAAAGGCACATGGAAGTTTTGCCTTATAAGGGTGAGGAGTTATTCGGGGATGGTCTCTCAGACCTAGTTTCCACAGCAACAGCTAGGAAGTCAGCATTTTTGCCCCATGTTCCCTCACAGCCTAAGAAAGCGCCGTATTATCAGGTACAGTCCTTTCGACCCCAGAAAAACAGGCGGGGAAAAGGCGGGTCCTTTCTGTCCAGAGGCAGAGGTAGGGGAAAAAGGCTGCAACAAACAGCAGGTTCCCAGGAACAAAAGTCCTCCCCCGCTTCTTCCAAGTCTGCCGCATGACGGTGGGGCTCCACAGGCGGAGCCAGGCACGGTGGGGGGCCGCCTCAAAAATTTCAGCGATCAGTGGGCTCGCTCACAGGTGGATCCCTGGATCCTTCAAGTAGTATCTCAGGGGTACAAGCTGGAATTCGAGGCGTCTCCCCCCCCCGCCGTTTCCTCAAATCTGCCTTGCCGACAACTCCCTTGGGCAGGGAGGCTGTGCTAGAGGCAATTCACAAGCTGTATTCCCAGCAGGTGATAGTCAAGGTGCCCCTACTTCAACAAGGACGGGGTTACTATTCCACACTGTTTGTGGTACCGAAACCGGACGGTTCGGTGAGACCCATTTTAAATTTGAAATCCTTGAACACATACATAAAAAAATTCAAGTTCAAGATGGAATCGCTCAGGGCGGTTATTGCAAGCCTGGACGAGGGAGATTACATGGTATCCCTGGACATCAAGGATGCTTACCTGCATGTCCCCATTTACCATCCTCACCAGGAGTACCTCAGATTTGTGGTACAGGATTGTCATTACCAATTCCAGACGCTGCCGTTTGGACTGTCCACGGCACCGAGGGTGTTTACCAAGGTAATGGCAGAAATGATGATACTCCTTCGAAAAAAGGGAGTTTTAATTATCCCGTACTTGGACGATCTCCTTATAAAGGCGAAGTCCAAGGAGCAGTTGTTGGTCGGAGTAGCATTATCTCGGGAAGTGCTACAACAGCACGGATGGATTCTAAACATTCCAAAGTCACAGCTGGTTCTTACCACACGCCTACTGTTCCTCGGGATGGTTCTGGACACAGAACAGAAAAAAGTGTTTCTCCCGCAGGAGAAAGCCAAGGAGCTGTCATCTCTAGTCAGAGACCTCCTGAAACCAAAACAGGTATCGGTGCATCACTGCACACGAGTCCTGGGGAAAATGGTAGCTTCCTACGAAGCAATTCCATTCGGCAGGTTCCATGCAAGAACCTTTCAGTGGGACCTCTTGGACAAGTGGTCGGGATCGCATCTTCAGATGCATCGGCTGATAACCCTGTCTCCAAGGACCAGGGTATCTCTACTGTGGTGGCTGCAGAGTGCTCATCTTCAAGAGGGCCGCAGATTCGGCATACAGGACTGGGTCCTGGTGACCACGGATGCCAGCCTTCGAGGCTGCGGGGCAGTCACACAGGGAAGAAATTTCCAAGGACTTTGGTCAAGTCAGGAGTCGTCCCTACACATAAATAATCTGGAACTGAGGGCCATTTACAGTGCCCTAAGTCAGGCAAGGCCCCTGCTTCAAAACCAGCCGGTACTGATCCAATCAGACAACATCACGGCAGTCGCCCATGTAAACCGACAGGGCGGCACAAGAAGCAGGATGGCGATGGCAGAAGCCACAAGGATTCTCCGATGGGCGGAAAATCACGTCTTAGCACTGTCAGCGGTGTTCATTCCGGGAGTGGACAACTGGGAAGCAGACTTCCTCAGCAGACACGACCTACACCCGGGAGAGTGGGGACTTCATCCAGAAGTCTTCCAACTGTTGGTAAACCGTTGGGAAAGGCCACAGGTGGACATGATGGCGTCCCGCCTAAACAAAAAACTAGAGAGATATTGCGCCAGGTCAAGGGACCCTCAGGCAATAGCGGTGGACGCTCTAGTGACACCGTGGGTGTACCAGTCGGTTTATGTATTCCTTCCTCTGCCTCTCATACCAAAGGTACTGAGAATAATAAGAAGACGAGGAGTAAGAACGATACTCGTGGTTCCGGATTGGCCAAGAAGAGCTTGGTACCCAGAACTTCAAGAAATGATATCAGAGGACCCATGGCCTCTACCGCTCAGACGGGATCTGCTACAGCAGGGGCCCTGTCTGTTCCAAGACTTACCGCGGCTGCGTTTGACGGCATGGCGGTTGAATACCAGATCCTAAAGGAAAAGGGCATTCCGGAGGAAGTCATTCCTACGCTGATAAAAGCCAGGAAATAAGTAACCGCAAACCATTATCACCGTATTTGGCGAAAATATGTTGCGTGGTGTGAGGCCAGGAAGGCCCCAACAGAGGAATTTCAGCTGGGTCGTTTTCTGCACTTCCTACAGTCGGGAGTGACTATGGGCCTAAAATTGGGTTCCATTAAAGTCCAGATTTCGGCTCTGTCGATTTTCTTCCAGAAAGAACTGGCTTCACTGCCTGAAGTTCAGACATTTGTAAAGGGAGTGCTACATATTCAGCCCCCTTTTGTGCCTCCTGTGGCACCTTGGGATCTCAACGTGGTGTTGAGTTTCCTAAAATCACATTGGTTTGAGCCACTTAAAACTGTGGATCTGAAATATCTCACGTGGAAAGTGGTCATGTTATTGGCCTTGGCTTCGGCCAGGCGTGTGTCAGAATTGGCGGCTTTGTCATGTAAAAGCCCTTATCTGATTTTCCATATGGATAGGGCAGAATTGAGGACTCGTCCCCAGTTTCTCCCTAAGGTGGTATCAGCTTTTCACTTGAACCAACCTATTGTAGTGCCTGCGGCTACCAGGGACTTGGAAGATTCCAAGTTACTGGACGTAGTCAGGGCCTTGAAAACTTATGTTTCCAGGACGGCTGGAGTCAGGAAAACTGACTCGCTTTTTATCCTGTATGCACCCAACAAACTCGGTGCTCCTGCTTCTAAGCAGTCTATTGCTCGCTGGATTTGTAGCACAATTCAGCTGGCGCATTCTGCGGCGGCACTGCCGCATCCTAAATCTGTAAAAGCCCATTCCACAAGGAAAGTGGGCTTATCTTGGGCGGCTGCCCGAGGGGTCTCGGCTTTACAACTTTGCCGAGCTGTTACTTGGTCGGGTTCAAACATTTTTGCAAAAGTCTACAAGTTTGATACCCTGGCTGAGGAGGACCTTGAGTTTGCTCATTCGGTGCTGCAGAGTCATCCGCACTCTCCCGCCCGTTTGGGAGCTTTGGTATAATCCCCATGGTCCTTACAGAGTCCCAGCATCCACTTAGGACGTCAGAGAAAATAAGATTTTACTCACCGGTAAATCTATTTCTCGTAGTCCGTAGTGGATGCTGGGCGCCCATCCCAAGTGCGGATTGTCTGCAATACTGGTACATAGTTATTGCCTAACTAAAGGGTTATTGTTGAGCTATCTGTTGAGAGGCTCAGTTATTATCATACTGTTAACTGGGTATAGTATCACGAGTTATACGGTGTGATTGGTGTGGCTGGTATGAGTCTTACCCGGGATTCCAAATCCTTTCTTATTGTGTCAGGTCTTCCGGGCACAGTATCCTAACTGAGGCTTGGAGGAGGGTCATAGATGGAGGAGCCAGTGCACACCAGGTAGTCCTAAAGCTTTCTTTTAGTTGTGCCCAGTCTCCTGCGGAGCCGCTATTCCCCATGGTCCTTACGGAGTTCCCAGCATCCACTACGGACTACGAGAAATAGATTTACCGGTGAGTAAAATCTTATTATTTCATACACAGCAAGAAACGATACTACTAGACCACTGGCTTGTGTGAGGTGATGGGTAACACGTGTAATATAAGTTATGGGACGTGATGGGATGGGGACCTTTGCCTGTGCAGGCAGGAGAGCACAACTGTGGCAAGTGAGTTAAGTTAGAGGAAATTTTTAGATTCATAATGTAGTTCCTCATTCAGACAAGAAGGAAATTCTACCGTGTTTAACTTACAGCAACATGTTCCATGGTACCGCACAGATCAGCTGCATGCATTGCTACAGTATGACTCAGGTCTCTCCATCATTCCCAACAGTAAATACAACCTAGACGTATAGAGAGTTAGTGTCTATTTACTTTGTGCTACCTGCTTCCTGACCTAGTTCAGTCTCCTCCAGGGGACAAGGAGAAATAAATAGGGATGGCCATCAGTTCCAGGAATGATGCAGGGGGTGTGTTATGTGCCCTGAAACCACACAGCGAAAAGTTTAAAAGGTTGTAATTTCCTCTTAAATTAGTACCTTGCTGCCTGACTGTTTTCCACTCCATGTCACCCAGATGGTTTCGTAAAAATAAGAACTGCACACATTCAGTCACATTATAAAATATACATTTGTATCATCCTGCAACATGCGCTGTCTTCTTTCTAAACGCAAATCTAAAAGAAAGACTGAAGGCTTCTAAAAGTTTGCCATCACATGGCTCTTCTTCACCTGTCCTACTTTGATTGATAGGAACTCCGGTTGATGGATTGATCTGCTATTACGTAACGACTACAATGCCTCATTTTTGATTTTTAAAGGCGCTGGCCACCTTTGGGTAACTTTAATTTATTGACTTGCTGACATCCTCTTGCAACTTTTACAAAAATCAATAGCTTTTTTCCTTCTAGCTCCCATCTGAGCCCTTCTAGTAAACCACATGATGTCTCAGCGATGTCACCAGTTCCTGTTGAATCGCTAGGCTGCACTTTTGTTAAGTTTGCCTGAGCTGACAATATGGCCGCCACCGCTACGTGTAAGTAGCCGACACACTGCGTGCAAGTTAAATGTTTCTTCCACTCTCACTTCTTGGTTTGTAATACTGCTACTTTGTTCTCATCATAGGGGAGTGCACTAGTCTATAAAGGAAGGCTCGCTTAATGCTGGTGATTTGTCTTTCTTGGCATAAGTGATTTAATTAAGGGGTAGTGTTTTGTACTGTGTGAAAGTCTGCAGGACCTGGCCGATGTACATAGACAAGCCACAGATGTGTCCGTTTAAATGTTTTTCTAGCTGCACAATATTATGGTTAAGACAGAAAAAGAAAAATCTGCAGCTTAATGAAGGAATAAATGTCTGAGGGCTGCGTGTACCATTCACCTCACACCATACATATCACGCGTGCTTGCAGTACTGTTTGCAGATATTCTTGTGTCTCCTTTTTGTGTCTTCTTCTGTTTAGAAGTTTTTGAAGGTGTTCTCCATGCACCAACGCTTAGGGTAATGGTAACTATCTAGGTGCAGTAGTATACAGTGAGTCTTTTTCTTTTCCCCTGTATACATGTCCAGTGTGAAAGCTTAGGATGAAATAACACTGATAGACTGAGTTATCAAAGGCATTCCTGGGAATTAATCTCAATGGAGTATTGTGTGTGTTGAGGGCTGTGGGGTGGAAATGAGCAGGACATGCCACCAGCAGATTCTTATTATAGATAGTAGAAAGCCAGTGTCTTCACTGTGGTCCAGGAGTGGTCGTGCTTTGACGATTGCCTTCCAAACCTGAAATAACCCAAATGACTGAGGTGGAGCTATGAGAGTTGGTTCCTTGAGTGGTCCCTCAGAGTTTTACAGTTCATCTGACCTTTGTGACCCTTTCACCTTTACTTGATCAATCTCAGACCTGAGTTTGAGAGGAAATACAGCACACAAGGTATCGCTACCGGTAGTTCTAAAATAGAATCAAAACAATAATTTTTATGGTCTCTGTACACTCAATATTTCAAGTACTAGTACTAGATATAGAGAATAAACGAGTGTTTGTATAATTAATTTCTGTCTTATATATAGTCTTCTCTGTGTGTGACTGTCTGAAGTTATCAGCCTCTGGGGGTCATTCCGAGTTGATCGCTCGCTAGCTAGTTTTAGCAGCTGTGTAAACGCATAGTCGCCACCCACTGGGTGTGTATTTTAGCTTAGCAGAAGTGCGAACGCATGTGCAGCCGAGCTCTGCAAAACCAGTTTGTGCAGTTTCAGAGTAGCTCTGACCCTACTCAGCGCTTGCGATCACTTCAGCCTATTCGTGTCCAGATTTGACGTCATACACCCGCCCAGCGAACGCCCAGCCACGCCTGCGTTTTCTCTATCGTCCTAAGTGGATGCTGGGGTTCCTGAAAGGACCATGGGGAATAGCGGCTCCGCAGGAGACAGGGCACAAAAAAGTAAAGCTTTTACCAGATCAGGTGGTGTGCACTGGCTCCTCCCCCTATGACCCTCCTCCAGACTCCAGTTAGATTTTGTGCCCGAACGAGAAGGGTGCAATCTAGGTGGCTCTCCTAAAGAGCTGCTTAGAGAAAGTTTAGCTTAGGTTTTTTACTTTACAGTGAGTCCTGCTGGCAACAGGATCACTGCAACGAGGGACTTAGGGGAGAAGTAGTGAACTCACCTGCGTGCAGAGTGGATTTGCTGCTTGGCTACTGGACACTAGCTCCAGAGGGACGATCACAGGTACAGCCTGGATGGTCACCGGAGCCGCGCCGCCGGCCCCCTTGCAGACGCTGAAGAGAGAAGAGGTCCAAAATCGGCGGCTGAAGACTCCTGAGTCTTCATAAAGGTAGCGCACAGCACTGCAGCTGTGCGCCATTTTCCTCTCAGCACACTTCACACAACAGTCACTGAGGGTGCAGAGCGCTGGGGGGGGCGCTCTGAGAGGCAAATAAAAACCTTATTAGAGGCAAAAAATACCTCACATATAGCCCACAGAGGCTATATGGAGATATTTAACCCCTGCCTAACTTCAAAAATAGCGGGAGAAGAGCCCGCCGTAAAAGGGGCGGGGCCTATCTCCTCAGCACACAGCGCCATTTTCTCTCACAGAAAAGCTGGAGAGAAGGCTCCCAGGCTCTCCCCTGCACTGCACTACAGAAACAGGGTTAAAACAGAGAGGGGGGGCACTGATTTTGGCGATATTGTATATATATAAAAGATGCTATAAGGGAGAAACACTTATATAAGGTTGTCCCTATATAATTATAGCGTTTTTGGTGTGTGCTGGCAGACTCTCCCTCTGTCTCCCCAAAGGGCTAGTGGGTCCTGTCCTCTGTCAGAGCATTCCCGGTGTGTGTGCTGTGTGTCGGCACGTGTGTGTCGACATGTATGAGGACGATGTTGGTGAGGAGGCGGAGAAATTGCCTGTAATGGTGATGTCACTCTCTAGGGAGTCGACACCGGAATGGATGGCTTATTTAGAGAATTACGTGAGAATGTCAACACGCTGCAAGGTCGGTTGACGACATGAGACGGCCGACAATCTATTAGGACCGGTCCAGGCGGCTCAGAAACACCGTCAGGGGTTTTAAAAACGCCCATTTACCTCAGTCGGTCGACACAGACACAGACACGGACACTGAATACAGTGTCGACGGTGAATAAACAAACGTATTTCTCATTAGGGCCACACGTTAAGGGCAATGAAGGAGGTGTTACGTGTTTCTGATACTACAAGTACCACAAGAAAGGGTATTATGTGGGAGTGGAAAAAACTACCTGTAGTTTTTCCTGAATCAGATAAAATAAAATGAAGTGTGTGATGATGCGTAGGGTTACCCCGATAGCAAATATTGGCGTTATACCCTTTCCCGCCAGAAATTAGGGTACGTTGGGAAACACCCCTTAGGGTGATAAGGCGCTCACACGCTTATCAAGTGGCGTTACCGTCTCCAGATACGGCCGCCCTCAAGGAGCCAGCTGATAGGAAGCTGGAAAAATATCCTAAAAAGTATATACACACATACGGTGGTTATACTGCGACCAGCGATCGCCATCAGCCTGGAGATGCAGTGCTGGGTTGGCTTGGTCGGATTCCCTGACTGAAAATATTTTATTCATGTAGAGCATTTAATAGGATGCATTCTATATATATGTATGTGAGATGCACAGAGGGATATTTGCTCTCTGGCATCAAGATAAGTGCGTTGTCCATATCTCCCAGAAGATGTCAGGGACACGACAGTGGTCAGGTGATACAGATCCCATACGGCAGATGGAAGTATTGCTGTATAAAGGGAAGGAGTTATTTGGGGGTCGGTCCATCGGACCTGGGGACCACAGCAACAGCTGGGAAATCCAACCTTTTTTACCCCAAGTTACATCTCAGCTAAAAAAGACACCGTCTTTTCAGCCTCAATCTTTCCTTTCCCATGAGGGCATGCAGGCAAAAGGCCAGTCATATCTGCCCAGACATAGAGGTAAGGGAAGTAGACTGCAGCAGGCAGCCCTTTCCCAGGAAAAGAAGCCCTCCACCGCGTCTGCCAAGTCCTCAGCATGACGCTGGGGCCGTGCAAGCGGACTCAAGGTGGGGGGGTAGTCTCAAGAGTCTCAGGGCGCAGTGGGATCACTCGCAAGTTGACCCCTAGATCGTACGAGTATTATCCCAGGGGTAAAGATTGGAGAGTCGAGACATCTTCTCCTCGCAGGTTCCTGAAGTCTGCTTTACCAACGGCTCCCTCCGACAGGGAGGCAGCATTGGAAACAATTCACAAGCGGTATATCCAGCAGGTGATAATCAAAGTACCCCTCCTACGACAAGGAAAAGGGTATTATTTTTCCACACTATATTGTGGTACTGAAGCCAGACGGCTTGGTGACACATAGTCTAAATCTAAAATGTTTTGAACACTTACATAAAAGGTTCAAATCGAGATAAAGTCACTCAGAGCAGTGATAGCGAACCGGAAAAAAGGGGACTATATGGTGTCCCTGGACATCAAGGATTACCTCCATGTCCAAATTTTGTCCTTCTCATCAAGGGTACCTCTGGTTCGTGGTACAGAACTGTCAATATCAGTTTCAGACGATGCCGTTTGAATTATCCACGGCACCCCGGGCCTTTTTACCAAGGTAATGGCCGAAAAGATGTTTCTTCAAAGAAAAAAGGCATCTAAATTATCCCTTACTTGCACGACCTAAAAAGGGCAAGTTCCAGAGAACAGTTGGAGGTCGGAAGAGCACTATCTAAAGTAGTTCTTCGACGGCACGACTGGATTCTAAATATTCCAAGAATCGCAGCTGTTTTCCGACGATACGTCTGCTGTTCCTAGGGATGATTCTGGACACGGTTCAGAAAAAGGTTTTTCTTCCCGAGGAAAAAGCCAAGGAGTTATCCGACCTGTCAGGAACCTCCTAAAACCAGGAAAGGTGTCTGTACATCAATGCACAAGAGTCCTGGGAAAAATGGTGGCTTTTTACGAAGCAATTCCATTCGGCAGATTCCATGCAAGAATTTTCCAAAGGGATCTGTTGGACAAATGGTCAGGGTCGCATCCTCAGATGCACCTGCGAATAACCCTGTCGCCAAGGACAAGGGTATATCTTCTGTGGTGGTTGCAAAAGGCTCATCTATTGGAGGGCCGCAGATTCGGCATACAGGATTTGATCCTGGTGACCACGGACGCCAGCCTGAGAGGTTGGGGAGCAGTCACACAAGGAAGAAACTTCCAGGGGGTATGGACGAACCTGGAAAAGTCTCTTCACATAAACATTCTGGTACTAAGAGCAATCTAAAATGCTCTAAGCCAGGCGGAACCACTCCTGCAAGGAAAACCGGTGTTGATTCAGTCGGACAACATCACGGCGGTCGCCCATGTAAACAGACAGGGCGGCACAAGAAGCAGGAGTGCAATGGCAGAAGCTGCCAAGATTCTTCGCTGGGCGGAGAATCACGTAATAGCACTGTCAGCAGTGTTCTTCCCGGGCGTGGACAACTGGGAAGCAGACTTCCTCAGCAGACACGATATTCACCCGGGAGAGGGGGGTCTTCATCCAGAAGTCTTCCACATGCTAATAAACTGTTGGGAAAGACCAATGGTAGACATGATGGCGTCTCGCCTCAACAAGAAACTGGACAAGTATTGCGCCAGGTCAAGAGATCCACAGGCAATAGCTGTGGACGCACTGGTAACACCTTGGGTGTACAAATCAGTATATGTGTTTCCTCCTCTGCCTCTCATACCAAAGGTATTGAAGATTATACGGTGAGGAGGAGTAAGAACAATACTAGTGGCTCCGGATTGGCCAAGAAGGACTTGGTACCCGGAACTTCAAGAGTTGGTCACGGACGACCCGTGACCTCTACTTCTGAGAAGGGACCTGCTACAACAGGGTCCCTGTCTCTTTCAAAACTTACCGCGGCTGCGTTTGACGGCATGGCGGTTGAACGCCAGATCCTAAAAGGGAAAGGCATTCCAGAAGAAGTCATTCCTACCTTGATTAAGGCAAGGAAGGAAGTCACCGCGAAACATTATCACCGCATTTGGCGAAAATATGTCGCGTGGTGCGAGGATCGGAGTGTTCCGACGGAGGAATTTCAACTGGGTCGTTTCCTACATTTCCTACAATCAGGATTGTCTATGGGTCTCAAATTGAGATCTATTAAGGTTCAAATTTCGGCCCTGTCAATATTCTTCCAAAAAGAATTGGCCTCAGTTCCTGAGGTACAGACTTTTGTTAAAGGAGTACTGCATATACAGCCTCCTGTGGTGCCTCCGGTGGCACCGTGGGATCTAAATGTAGTTTTAGATTTCCTCAAATCCCATTGGTTTGAACCATTGAAAAAGGTGGATTTTAAATATCTCACATGGAAAGTGACTATGTTACTGGCCCTGGCTTCCGCCAGGAGAGTATCTAAATTGGCGGCTTTATCTTATAAAAGCCCTTATCTAATCTTCCATTCGGATAGGGCAGAACTGAGGACTCGTCCGCATTTTCTCCCTAAGGTGGTATCAGCGTTTCACCTGAACCAACCTATTGTGGTGCCTGCGGCCACTGGCGACTTGGAGGACTCCAAGTTGTTGGACGTTGTCAGAGCCTTAAAAATATACATTTCAAGGACGGCTGAAGTCAGAAAATCTGACTCGCTGTTGATACTATATGCACCCAACAAGTTGGGTGCCCCTGCTTCTAAGCAGACGATTGCTCGTTGGATTTGTAACACAATTCAACTTGCTCATTCTGTGGCAGGCCTGCCACAGCCTAAATCTGTTAAGGCCCATTCCACAAGGAAGGTGGGCTCATCTTGGGCGGCTGCCCGAGGGGTCTCGGCATTACAATTCTGTCGAGCAGCTACGTGGTCGGGGGACAACACGTTTGTAAAATTCTACAAATTTGATACCCTGGCAAAAGAGGACTTGGAATTCTCTCATTCGGTGCTGCAGAGTCATCCGCACTCTCCCGCCCGTTTGGGAGCTTTGGTATAATCCCCATGGTCCTTTCAGGAACCCCAGCATCCACTTAGGACGATAGAGAAAATAAGAATTTACTTACCGATAATTCTATTTCTCGGAGTCCGTAGTGGATGCTGGGCGCCCATCCCAAGTGCGGATTATCTGCAATACTGTACATAGTTATTGTTAACAAATTCGGGTTATATTGTTAAGGAGCCATCTTTAAGAGGCTCTTTCTGTTATCATACTGTTAACTGGGTTTAGATCACAAGTTGTACGGTGTGATTGGTGTGGCTGGTATGAGTCTTACCCGGGATTCAAATTGCCTCCCTTATTGTGTACGCTCGTCCGGGCACAGTACCTAACTGGAGTCTGGAGGAGGGTCATAGGGGGAGGAGCCAGTGCACACCACCTGATCTGGTAAAAGCTTTACTTTTTTGTGCCCTGTCTCCTGCGGAGCCGCTATTCCCCATGGTCCTTTCAGGAACCCCAGCATCCACTACGGACTCCGAGAAATAGAATTATCGGTAAGTAAATTCTTATTTTTTCAGACACAGCTGCGTTTTTGCAAACACTCCCTGGAAACGGTCAGTTGACACCCAGAAACGCCCCCTTCCTGTCAATCTTCTAGCGACCGCCAATTCGAAAAAAAACTTCGCTAGAGCCTGAGCACAACCACAAAGGGCTTTGTATCCATACGTCGCGCGTGTGCATTGCAGTGCATATGCATGCGCAGAAATTACGTTTTTTCACCAGATCGGCAGCGAGCAATCAACTCGGAATGACCCCCTCTGCACGGTGCCGTCATGCTGCTTTGCATGGGGCTTGCTTGTTGCTGCTTGGGATTCTTACTACACTAGGTCATAGCCCCTGGGATTCACCATTGTGCTTCACTTCAGGTATTTTTGGGCTGTGAAACGAGTTGGGAGAATGGCAGGAAACACACTGTGAGCTGTTCCCCTGAACTCACTAATTTAGCAGGGAAAATATCTGGGAAATAGCAAGTGAAGGACTTCAGCAGTGGTTAGAGAAAGTGATTATATCATGTGCTGGTCAATCCAACCACAAGGGAGTCTTGTTTATTATGTGCTGTACTCTAGGTTTTTTGATTAGTGTTTTTTTTTCTATTTTCCTTTTATCTGATGCCTTTTTTGGGCAGAGACGTTTTAAACCTTATTGGTCAAACTGATTTGGAATATCTGTATTTATTTCATTTGATTTGTGTAAACAAGAGAACTTTGTATTGATTTTTTTTTTTTTTCATTTTTGGGGGTAGTGGGCCGAAGGGGGGTTGTGGTGAGGGGACACATGAGATTTGCTGGAACCTTCCAATGTAATATATGCTCTCTCACGGGCAGAAAAGGCAGTCGCATATGGGGGGTCATTCCGAGTTGATCGGTAGCTAAAAATGTTCGCTGCGCAGCGATGATTCCAAAAAATGGCACTTCTGCGTATGCGGCGCAGTGCGCATGCGCGACGTACTTTCACAACGGGCTAAGTATTTTTACACAAGGTCTAGCGAAGCTTTTCAGTCGCAATGGCAGCCGCAGAGTGATTGACAGGTAGAGGGCGTTTCTGGGTGTCAACTGACCGTTTTCAGGGAGTGCTCGAAAAAACGCAGGCGTGTCAGGAAAAACGCAGGCGTGGCTGGCCGAACGCAGGGCGTGTTTGCGACGTCAAATTCGGTACTGAACAGTCTGAAGTGATCGCAATCTAGGAGTAGGTCTGAAGCTACTCTGAAACTGCACAACTAAAATACACTCCCAGTGGGAGGCGGCTTAGCGTTTGCACGACTGCTGAAGAACTGCTAGCGAGCGAACAACTCGTAATGATCCCCATGGTCCTTCAGAAAACAGGCCACCGCCATGAAGTAGCAAAAAAAAACAAAAAAAAGAGGATGCATGGTTGAAAATTTAAATAAAAAAGAAAAATTAAAGAAAATAAAAAGTAATAATTCTTGATATATAATAAAAAAACTAATCACCCATGTGCAAAAAGAAAAAAAAGGTGAAGCTAGTTCCAAATATTGAATTACTGAAACATCCAATCTGAGCACAAGAATAGAGAAAAAGGTGCGGAACTGTGCTTATAAAATATATTAAATGAGGTTACATAACACAATAGGGCAGTCAAGTGTCAAGACAATCTTAATAATATCACTTTAATATCAATTGTAAAAAACAAATGAAATATAATTTATGTATATACAGTATATATATTTCACACATGTATACCTTAAAAACAGTATGTAATTTTATATATATATATATATATATATATATATATATATATATATATATATCAGATCACATGATTGTTCAATTCAAAAAGTTCCAATAAACTTTTTTTTTAGAAAGTTATGATCTACAGTGTGAAACTGCATGTCCCGGAAACATACTATCGGACCAGCAAGAAAAAAGATGCTGTTTAATTACCAGAGAATCCGGCTTAAAATAAAGGTTCCCATGTCCGGCAGCCGTATGTGTAGTCACTAGATGAGTTGGGGCTTCCTAACCACTGCAACATCTCTCTCACAGGTAGGCAGGTGTCCCGCTAGCTGATCCAGTTCCAGGCTCACCAAACATCAATGTAACCACCCGGTGAGTGTAACCCCTGAGCATGAAGTAGAAACTTTCTTTTCCAGGAAAGTTAAGGAATTTTAACAGTGATGCAGGACTATAAGCATACGTATAAATATTGTGTATTCTCTTATATCATTCATCAACCTTTAATTGTACCCAACCACACAAATACCAGCAAGTGGAAGGTGTGGAAGCAAGTCGTTCTGCACTAGGAGGGATATGTAGTTATCAACCTTTGGATATCGCATGACTAAAAGTCGGATTGACACTGTCGAAAATGGGACTAAAACCTGTCCCGTTTTAATAAAATGGCATCTTCATTGAATAGGTCGAATCATGATTCTACCTAAAAAAGTCGGAAACTGACGTCTTTCCGACGAGTCGGCAGTTCCGACTAGAATTGAATAGACCTCCTATAATTTATTTATTATTTATTACCAGTTATTTATATAGCGCACACATATTCCGCGGCGCTTTACAGAGAATATTTGCTCATTCACATCAGTCCCTGCCCCAGTGGAGCTTACAATCTATATTCCCTATCACATGCACACACATTCACGATAGGGTTAATTTTGTTGGAAGCCAATTAACCTACCAGTACATATATTTTTGGGGATTGTGGTAGGAAACCGGAGTACTCAGAGGAAACCCACAGGGAGAATATATAAACTCCGCACAGTTAGGGTCATGGTGGGAATCGAACCCAAGACCTCAGTGCTGTGAGGCAGTAATGCTAACCATTACACCATTCGTACTGCCCCATAATGCAGTTTAGGGTATACAACACCTGTGGATGTTTTACAGCCTAGAACCAGTTTCCCAGACTTTCTTTCTTTGTAACTTTGAGATTTTTTTGTATAACTTGTGTAAGGAATATTCTCATTACAGAATGCGAGTCCCCAGCAGATGCCGAACTCATTTTGAGCTGTTCCAGCCTAAAGAGAAAGGCTTGGTGTTTCCATGGCTTGTCAATCAATCATTGTAGAGTGCTTTATTGTGATAACATGGCGAGTAATAACATTTTGGTTCCCTGCCAGACCTCTGCTGAAAGGCCTAACTGTTTTGTGAGGCAGTTCTGAAAAATGACCTGTTACATACACTGCAAGTATACCACCACTTACCTTCTTGGGTTCATTTAAATAGCTGTGGTTTTACTGTGTTCTGAGCTCATTAACCTTTTAAGAGTTGTCTGATCTTTCCGTATAGGGAAATGGTTGTTTTCCAGATGGCTGACATTCTCTTTGTTGCTTTCTAAGGGATGGATAGTTAGTGACCAGGAGTGCGTGACTTGACGGCCCTGCTTGTCAGAGCTGCAATAACACCGTAATTACGTATCCAAATATCTTTAACTCTCAAAGGTGGGTACACACGTGACACGTATACAATTATCTTGCCGTTCCTTCAGTTTAGAAACGTTCCTTCGATATTGTATTAGTGTGTGCGCACCTTCGATCATGTAATTCTGTCTGAGCAATTATGTTATATTACAAATAATTTGTTGTCTTATTATGTACTTAAAAAAAAACAAAAACAGTTCCCTGCCCATTATGGAAATCTAAGAACACTTGATGTGAATCTGTAGTGGGTGTGTATGCTTATCGATCGTTTCGTTTTGATATTTCGGCTCCCAAGGGTCGAAGGTCACAAGTATGATTGTGTACGTGCGTATATCGGCACTATGGTTGGGACTTCAGGAGGGGAGTGAAGTCGTACGGTGGATCAGTCATCAGTGTGATTCTGTCCGTATCCACTCAGCTTTAGATTATAGTAAATCTGGCACAGTGCTCTTATGCATTTATTAATTGCTGCACCGCCGCTTTGGTGATTACCACCCATCATCCCGCCAAAGACTAGCTTACTCTGCAGCAGGCAACACCCAGTTTGTTATTGTTATTTCAAATTGTAAAGCGCAACGGAATTTGCTGCGCTATATAAGAAACTGTTAATAAATAAATAAATCTTCTGCAAACCCCAAATTCTAGTCTGTGTCGTTACCGCAGCATTTCTAAGCTTGTAACACTGGTGGTCATTCCAAGTTGATCGCTCGCTAGCAGTTTTTAGCAGCCGTGCAAACGCTATGCCGCCGCCCACTGGGAGTGTATTTTAGCTTAGCAGAAGTGCGAACGCAAGGATCGCAGAGCGGCTACAAAAATAATTTGTGCAGTTTCAGAGTAGCTCCAGACCTGCTCCTCACTTGTGATCACTTCAGACTGTTCAGTTCCGGATTTGACGTCACAAACCCGCCCTGTGTTCGCCCAGCCACGCCTGCGTTTTTCCTGGCACGCCTGCGATTTTTCGAACACTCCCTGAAAACGGTCAGTTGACGCCAAGAAACGCCCCTTTCCTGTCAATCACTCTGCAGCTAGCATTGCGACTGAAAAGCGTCGCTGCAGCTTGTGTAAAAGTATATCGGCCGTTGTGAAAGTACGTCGCGTGTGCACATTGCGTCGCATACGCATGCGCAGAAGTGCCGCTTTTTCCTTAATCGCTGCGCTGCGAACATTTTTCACTAGCGATCAACTCGGAATGACCCCCTCTGTGCACCTAGTTCTCAGTCCGCCCCCCACATCAGTCCTTTTTCTGTGGGCCTGTGTTTGTCAATGGGTCTTATTCAGACTCGGACACAGCCTCGCATTTATACGCAGCGGCTACATCCAGAGGGTCTGCGCATGCGCACCAGCCGCTGTGCG
Organism: Pseudophryne corroboree; assembly: GCF_028390025.1. NCBI lineage: Eukaryota > Metazoa > Chordata > Amphibia > Anura > Myobatrachidae > Pseudophryne > Pseudophryne corroboree. The sequence goes on along the minus strand of NC_086452.1, from coordinate 448,230,713 downwards.
CGAGTGCAGGCTGTCATGATGCAATCGCATATTGATTGATGCAATCGTATCATGATTGACAGCTACAGGTATTTGGGGGGGGGGGGGGCATCGCTGTGTTTTGTGGCCGGGGTTCATACAACGCAGGAGTGTCCGAACCATTTTTCCGGGGCCGCTACGTGATGTCAGACATAGCCGCTTCGAGAATAAAGATGGCGCAGGACCGCCAGCGCAGAGGTCATCTTCTATTTGATTAATTAATTAAATTACAACTCTTAATTAAATTACAAACGCATCGCGGGTGCGGCCTTGCCATGTGCTGGAAGCAAGGTCTGCGTCCATCTCTGTATAGCCCCCATAGACTGGAGACTGAAATGGAATTGAAGACGTTTTCCAAATCAATTGTGTTTGGAGATACTAGATACTCGTATTCTCATATTTACAAACAAAGAAATAAAATCAATCAACTGTATTAATTCTAACTTTCACGTATGAAGAGCTTGTTACTAGTAAGGTTAACAGCAGTACAGAAAAGGTTATGAAAATTGCTTTACTTAAAGAATAAGGGGGACATTTACTAAGCAGTGATAAGAGCGGAGAAGTGAGCCAGTGGCGAAATTTCCTCATCAACCAATCAGCAGCTCTGTATCATTTTATAGTATGCAAATTATAGATGTTACTTCAGTGCTGATTGGTTGCCATGGGCACTTCTCCACTGGCTCACTTCTCCGCTCTTATCACTGCTTAGTAAATGTCCCCCAAAGTTTTTATAAAGATTTCATACACTACTGTAGCTCGTTGGCAGAGTTTAAGGCCAGTTCAAAGTAGTAAAAGTCAGAATAAAATAATCTTGTGTGTCATAATAAAAGTGTAGGGTAACGTCTCTCTGTTACATAGTGCACATTACCACTTTGTGACGTAGAAGGAATGTCACTTTAAAAACATGCTTTGTTCTAGCATTAATGAGTTTTTCCTTCACTAATTGACACTGGGTACATTTTTTGTCTTGCGCTACACACTGGCACATTAATGTATGATCCTTTCCATGTAGGTGTTTTGTGCTGACTGGCCTGACACTGATTACAGTAATTGCTATGGGGTTGCTGGGACGGGGGGAGTACACTTAAGTTTAACATACTAACATACTTAGTAGCGGAAACTGTTGCCTAAATTACATTTTAATTCTCTGGAACTGGTTGCAGAACAAGCGAGTTTGTGGGTTCTGTGACAAGTCGTGATGCATTGTACCTGGGGGAATCCTGGTTTTTCCGTAATCCGATTAGCACCGTTCAATTGTCATTTGTCAGCCTGTTTCCATTATAGAGGTTACTCGGTAATCAAATTACTTATGAGGGGGGAACAGGTGATTGCGTACTGCTGAAATTTCAACTTAACTCCATCATAGATTTAGGAAGCAGGATAATAGGGCAGCGATGTGTTTTAATCTCCTTTTTTCATTTTCTGATTAAGAAATAGTCTTGGCAGGGAGTTTTTTTTATTTTTTTATGTTTGAGTGTATGCTGCGTTTCTAAGTGTCCATGGTGTGTGTAGGGTCTCATGCGTTCTTTATAAATATCAATGATACCCACATTCATTTCAAATGCACTGACAAAGTCTTGTTGTCAAGTGTTATTTTTAAGACGCCACAAATCGTTTGCAGCATCATAGATAGTTGTAAACAAAACAAAAAATTTGCAAAACTCTAACTAACCTCTAACTAAAACCTTGTAATTTTGCAATATTTTTTTAGATTACAACTATCTATGGCGCTGCAAATGGTTTTAGTTAAAGATTAGTTAGTTGGAGGTTGCAACAGTCATCAATGGTATATGGCCATTGGCGAGTAGGTCATTTTTTTTGTGTGCCATCAATGTTGCTGTACTTTTACAGCACCATTGACTGGTGTCCTATGTCAATAAAGCATCTGGGTCCCCCGGACCAATGTACACGGTGATGGCTAACCCATCAATGGTTTTTACCAATGGTTTAAAGCCATTAGTAATAGATGGTAAGCAGATGAGAGCCATAACTAGTTTTCTCTGACGTCCTAGTGGATGCTGGGACTCCGTAAGGACCATGGGGAATAGCGGCTCCGCAGGAGACAGGGCACAAGAATAAAAGCTTTAGGATCAGGTGGTGTGCACTGGCTCCTCCCCCTATGACCCTCCTCCAAGCCTCAGTTAGATTTTTGTGCCCGAACGAGAAGGGTGCAGGCTAGGTGGCTCTCCTGAGCTGCTTAGAATAAAAGTATATTTTAGTTTTTATTTTTATTTTCAGTGAGTCCTGCTGGCAACAGGCTCACTGCATCGTGGGACTAAGGGGAGAAGAAACGGACTCACCTGCAGAGTGGATCGGGTTTCTTAGGCTACTGGACATTAGCTCCAGAGGGACGATCACAGGTTCAGCCTGGATGGGTCCCGGAGCCGCGCCGCCGGCCCCCTTACAGAGCCAGAAGAGCGAAGAGGTCCGGTGAAATCGGCGGCAGAAGACGATCCTGTCTTCAGACTAAGGTAGCGCACAGCACCGCAGCTGTGCGCCATTGCTCTCAGCACACTTCACACTCCGGTCACTGAGGGTGCAGGGCGCTGGGGGGGAGCGCCCTGAGACGCAATATAACAGATAATACCTTAGGTTGGCTAAAGAATACATCACATATAGCTCTTGGGCTATATGGATGTATTTTCTCTAACGTCCTAAGTGGATGCTGGGGACTCCGTCAGGACCATGGGGTTTAGCGGCTCCGCAGGAGACAGGGCACAATAATAAAAGCTTTAGGATCAGGTGGTGTGCACTGGCTCCTCCCCCTATGACCCTCCTCCAAGCCTCAGTTAGATCTTTGTGCCCGGCCGAGAAGGGTGCAATCTAGGTGGCTCTCCTGAGCTGCTTAGAATAAAAGTTTAAGTTAGGTTTTTTATTTTCAGTGAGTCCTGCTGGCAACAGGCTCACTGCTACGAGGGACTTAGGGGAGAGAAGTAAACTCACCTGCGTGCAGGATGGATTTGCTTCTTAGGCTACTGGACACCATTAGCTCCAGAGGGAGTCGGAACACAGGTCTCACCCTGGGGTTCGTCCCGGAGCCGTGCCGCCGACCCCCCTTGCAGATGCCGAAGTTAAAGAGGTCCAGAGGTCCAGAAACAGGCGGCAGAAGACTTTCAGTCTTCATAAGGTAGCGCACAGCACTGCAGCTGTGCGCCATTGTTGTCAGCACACTTCATACCAGCGGTCACTGAGGGTGCAGGGCGCTGGGGGGGGCGCCCTGGGCAGCAATGTATTATACCTTTTTTATGGCTAAAATACATCACATATAGCCCTTGAGGCTATATGGATGTATTTAACCCCTGCCAGATCTCACAAACTCCGGGAGAAGAGCCCGCCGTTTTAGGGGGCGGGGCCTATTCTCCTCAGCACACGGCGCCATTTTCCTGCTCAGCTCTGCTGTGAGGAAGGCTCCCAGGCTCTCCCCTGCACTGCATTACAGAAACAGGGTTAAAACAGAGAGGGGGGGCACTTATTTGGCGATATGATTACATATGTGAAAATGCTATAAGGGAAAACACTTGTACAAGGGGTTGTCCCTGTATAATTATAGCGTTTTTGGTGTGTGCTGGCAAACTCTCCCTCTGTCTCCCCAAAGGGCTAGTGGGGTCCTGTCCTCTATCAGAGCATTCCCTGTGTGTGTGCTGTGTGTCGGTACGTGTGTGTCGACACGTAGGAGGACGATGTTGGTGAGGAGGCGGAGCAAATTGCCTGTATTGGTGATGTCACTCTCTAGGGAGTCGACACCGGAATGGATGGCTTATTTAGGAATTACGTGATAATGTCAACACGATGCAAGGTCGGTTGACGACATGAGACGGCCGGCAAACAAATTAGTACCTGTCCAGGCGTCTCAGACACCGTCAGGGGCTTGTAAAAACGCCCATTTACCTCAGTTGGTCGACACAGACACGGACACTGACTTCAGTGTCGACGGTGAAGAAACAAACGTATTTTCCTTTAGGGCCACACGTTACATGTTAAGGGCAATGAAGGAGGTGTTACATATTTCTGATACTACAAGTACCACAAATAAGGGTATTATGTAGGGTGGGAATAATCTACTTGTAGTTTTTCCTGAATCAGATAAATTAAAGTGTGTGATGATACGTGGGTTTCCTCCGATAGAAAATTATTGGAGGTATACCCTTTCCCGCCAGAAGTGAGGGCGAGTTGGGAAACACACCTTAGGGTGGATAAGGCGCTCACACGCTTATAAAAACAAGTGGCGTTACCGTCTCCAGATACGGCCGCCCTCAAAGAGCCAGCTGATAGGAAGCTGAAAAATATCCTAAAAAGTATATACACACATACTGGTGTTATACTACGACCAGCAATCGCCTCAGCCTGGATGTGCAGCGCTGGGGGGGCTTGGTCGGATTTCCTGACTGAAAATATTGATACCCTTGACAGGAACAATATTTTATTGACTATAGAGCATTTTAAGGATGCATTTCTATATATGCGAGATGCGCAGAGGGATATTTGCATTCTGGCATCAAGAGTAGATGTGATGTCCATATCTGCCAGACGATGTTTATAGACACGACAGTGGTCAGGTGATGCAGATTCCAGACGGCACATGGAAGTATTGCCGTATAAAGGGGCGGTCCATCGGACCTGGTGGCCATGGCAACAGCTGGAAAATCCACTTTTGTTACCCCAAGTCACATCTCAGCAGAAAAGGACACAGTCTTTTCAGTCTCAGTCCTTTCGTACCCATAAAGGCAGGAGGGCAAAAGGCCAGTCATATCTGCCCAGGGTTAGAGGAAAGGGAAGAAGACTGCAGCAGGCAGCCCATTCCCAGGAACAGAAGTCCTCCACAGCTTCTGCCAAGTCCGCAGCATGACGCTGGGGCCATACAAGCGGACTCAGGTGCGGTGGGGGGTCATCTCAAGAGTTTCAGCACGCAGTGGGCTCACTCGCAAGTGGACTCCTGGATCCTACACGTAGTATCCCAGGTGTACATTGGAAATTCGAGACGTCTTCCCCTCACAAGTTCCTGAAGTCTGCTTTACCAACGTCTCCCTCCGACAGGGAGGCAGTATTGGAAAAAAATTCACAGGCTGTATTCCCAGCAGGTGATAATCAAAGTACCCCTCCTACAACAAGGGAAGGGGTATTATTCCACACTATATTGTGGTACTGAAGCCAAACGGCTCGGTGAGATCTAAAAGATTTGAACAATTACATACAAGGGTTCAAATCAAGATGGAGTCACTCAGAGCAGTGATAGCGAACCAGGACGATATGGTGTCACTGGATATCAGGGACGCTTACCTACATGTCCAAATTTTGCCCTTCTCACCAAGGGTATCTCAGGTTCGTGGTACAGAACTGTCACTATCAGTTCAGACGCTGCCGTTTGGATTGTCCACGGCACCCCGGGTCTTTACCATGGTAATGGCCGAAATGATGATTCTTCCTAAAAGAAATATGGACGCTTTCCTGATAAGGGCAAGGTCCAGAGAACAGTTGGCGGTCGGAGTAGCACTATCTCAAGTAGTTCTACGACAGCACGAGTGGATTCTAAATATTCCAAAATCGCAGCTTTTTCCGACGACACGTCTAATGTTCCTAGGAATGATTCTGGACACAGTCCAGAAAAGGATGTTTTCTCCCGGAGAAGAAGACCAGGGAGTTATCCGAGCTAGTCAGGAACCTCCTAAAACCAGGAAAAGTATCAGTGCATCATTGCACAAGGGTCCTGTGAAAAATGGTGGTTTCTTACAAAGCGATCCCATTCGGTAGATTTCACGCAAGAACCTTTCAGTGGAATCTGCTGGGAAAATGGTCCGGATCGCATCTTCAGATGCATCAGCGGATAACCCTGTCTCCAAGGACAAGGGTGTTTTCTTCTGCGGTGGCTGCAGAGTGCTCATCTATGAAAGGGCCGCAGATTCGACATTCAGGACTGGGTCCTGGTGACCACGGATGCCAGCCTGAGTGGCTGGGGAGCAGTCACACAAGGAAAAAATTTCCAGGGAGTGTGATCAAGTCTGGAGACTTCTCTCCACATAAATATACTGGAGCTAAGGGCAATTTACAAGGCTCTAAGCTTAGCAAGACCTCTGCTTCAAGGTCAGCCGGTATTGATCCAGTGGGACAACATCACGGCAGTCGCCCACGTAAACAGACAGGGCGGCACATGAAGCAGGAGGGAAATGGCAGAAACTGCAAGGATTCTTCGCTGGGCGAAAAATCATGTGATAACACTCTCAGCAGTGTTAATTCCGGGAGTGGAAAACTGGGAAGCAAACTTCCTCAGCAGGCATAACCTCCACCCGGGAGAGTGGAGACTTCAGCGGGAAGTCTTCCACATGATTGTAAACCGTTGGGAAAAACCAAAGGTGGACATGATGGCGTCCCGCCTGAACAAAAAACTAGACAAATATTGCGCCAGGTCAAGGGACCCTCAGGCAATAGCGGTGGACGCTCTGGTAACACTGTGGGTGTACCAGTCAGGGTATGTGTTCCCTCCTATGCATCTCATACCAAAAGTACTGAGAATCATAAGAAGGAGATGAGTAAGAACGATACTCGTGGTTCCGGATGGGTCAAGAAGGACTTGGTACCCGGAACTTCAAGAGATGCTCGCGAAGAACCGTGGCCTCTACCTTTAAGAAAGGACCTGCTCCAGCAGGGGCCTTGTCTGTTCCAAGACTTACCGCGTCTGCGTTTGACGGCATGGCAGTTGAACGCCGGATCCTGAAAGGGCATTCCAGATGAAGTCATCCCTACCCTGGTCGAAGCCAGGAAGGATGTAACCGCAAAACATTTTCACCGCATTTGGCGAAAATATGTTGCGTGGTGTGAGGCCAAGAAGGTCCCTACAGAGGAATTCCAACTGGGTCGTTTCCTACATTTCCTGAAAACAGGACTGTCTATGGGCCTAAAATTAGGGTCCATTAAGGTTCAAATTTCGACCCTGTCAAATTTCTACCAGAAAGAACTGGCTTCAGTGCCTGAAGTTCAGACGTTTGTAAAAGGGGTACTGCATATACAGCCTCCTTTTGTGCCCCCAGTGGCACCTTGGGATCTCAATGTTGTTTTGAGTTTCCTAAAGTCACATTGGTTTGATCCACTCACCACTGTGGAATTAAAATATTTCACATGGAAGGTGAAGATTCTATTAGCCCTGGCTTCAGCCAGGCGTGTGTCAGAATGGGCGGCTTTATCATATAAAAGCCCTTACTTAATTTTTCATTCTGACAGGGCAGAATTGAGGACTCGTCCTCAATTTCTCCTTAAGGTGTTTTCTGTTTTTTCACATGAACCAACCTATTGTGGTACCTGCGGCTACTAGGGACTTGGAGGACTCCAAGTTACTTGACGTTGTCAGGGCCCTGAAAATATGTTTCCAGGACGACTGGAGTCAGAAAATCTGACTCGCTGTTTAGCCTGTATGCACCCAACAAGATGGGTGTTCCTGCTTCTAAGCAGACGATTGCTCGCTGGATTTGTAGTACAATTCAGCTTGCACATTCTGTGGCAGGCTTGCCACAGCCAAAATCAGTAAAAGCCCATTCCACAAGGAAGTGGGCTCATCTTGGGCGGCTGCCCGAGGGGTCTCGGCTTTACAACTTTGCCGAGCTGCTACTTGGTCAGGGGCACACCCTGACTGAGGAGGACCTGGAGTTCTCTCATTCGGTGCTGCAGAGTCATCCGCACTCTCCCGCCCGTTTGGGAGCTTTGGTATAATCCCCATGGTCCTGACGGAGTCCCCAGCATCCACTTAGGACGTTAGAGAAAATAAGAATTTACTTACCGATAATTCTATTTCTCGTAGTCCGTAGTGGATGCTGGGCGCCCATCCCAAGTGCGGATTGTCTGCAATACTTATACATAGTTATTGTTACAAAAATCGGGTTATTCTTGTTGTGAGCCATCTTTTCAGAGGCTCCTTCGTTGTTATCATACTGTTAACTGGGTTCAGATCACAGGTTGTACGGTGTGATTGGTGTGGCTGGTATGAGTCTTACCCGGGATTCAATATCCTTCCTTATTATGCACGCTCGTCCGGGCACAGTATCCTAACTGAGGCTTGGAGGAGGGTCATAGGGGGAGGAGCCAGTGCACACCACCTGATCCTAAAGCTTTTATTATTGTGCCCTGTCTCCTGCGGAGCCGCTAAACCCCATGGTCCTGACGGAGTCCCCAGCATCCACTACGGACTACGAGAAATAGAATTATCGGTAAGTAAATTCTTATTTTAACCCCTGCCATTTTTTACAGAAAAAGCGGGAGATAAGGACGTCGTGAAGGGGCGGAGCCTATCTCCTCAGCACACAAGCGCCATTTTCCCTCACAGCTCCGCTGGAAGGACGGCTCCCTGACTCTCCCCTGCAGACTTGCTACTGAATCAGGGTAAAAAAGAGAAGGGGGGGCACTATTGGCAGCTAAAAACTATATAAACAGCAGCTATAAGGGAATAACACTTATATAAGGTTATCCCTGTATATATATATATATAGCGCTTGGTGTGTGCTGGCTGACTCTCCCTCTGTCTCTCCAAAGGGCTTGTGGGGTCCTGTCCTCTATCAGAGCATTCCCGGTGTGTGTGCTGTGTGTCGGTACGTGTGTGTCGACATGTATGAGGAGGAAAATGATGTGGAGGCGGAGCAATTGCCTGGGTTAGTGATGTCACCTCCTAGGGAGTCGACACCTGACTGGATGATCGTATTTAAAGAATTAAGTGATAATGTCAGCATTTTGCAAAGAACGGTTGATGACATGAGACAGCCGGCAAATCAATTAGTGCCTGTCCAGGCGTCTCAGACACCGTCAGGGGCCCTAAAACGCCCGTTACCTCAGTGGGTCGACACAGACCCAGACACAGATACTGAGTCTAGTGTCGACGGTGAGGAGACAAACGTAATGTCCAGTAGGGCCACACGTTACATGATCACGGCAATGAAGGAAGCATTGAACATTTCTGACACTACAAGTACCACAAAGAAGGGTATTATGTGGGGTGTGAAAAAACTACCAATAGTTTTCCCTGAGTCAGATGAGTTAAATGAGGTGTGTGATAAAGCGTGGGTTTCCCCCGACAAAAAACTGCTAATTTCTAAAAAATTATTGGCACTATATCCTTTCCCGTTAGAGGTTAGGACACGTTGGGAAACACCCCCTAGGGTAGATAAGGCGCTCACACGTTTATCTAAACAAGTAGCGTTACCGTCTCCTGATACGGCCACCCTCAAAGAACCAGCAGATAGAAGGCTGGAAAATATTCTTAAAAGTATATACACACATACTGGTGTTATACTGCGACCAGCAATCGCTTCAGCCTGGATGTGCAGTGCTGGCGTCGCGTGGTCGGATTCCCTGACTGAAAATATTGATACCCTGGATAGGGACAATATACTGTTAACTATAGAGCATTTGAAGGATGCATTACTATATATGCGTGATGCACAGAGGGATATTTGCACCCTGGCATCAAGAGTAAGCGCTATGTCCATTTCTGCCAGAAGAGCGTTATGGACGCGACAGTGGTCAGGCGATGCGGATTCCAAACGACATATGGAAGTATTGCCGTATAAAGGGGAGGAGTTATTTGGGGCTGGTCTATCGGACCTGGTGGCCACGGCAACGGCTGGAAAATCCACCTTTTTACCCCAGGTCACTTCACATCAGCAGAAAAAGACACCGTCTTTTCAAACTCAGTCCTTTCGTTCCCATAAGTACAAGCGAGATAAAGGCCATTCCTTCCTGCCCCGGGGCAGAGGAAGGGGAAAAAGACTGCACCATGCAGCCGCTTCCCAGGAGCAGATGCCCTCCCCTGCTTCTGCTAAGTCTTCAGCATGACGCTGGGGCTTTACAAGCAGACTCAGACATAGTGGGGGCCCGTCTCAAGAATTTCAACGCGCAGTGGGCTCACTCGCAAGTGGACCCCTGGATTCTACAGGTGGTATCGCAGGGGTACAAACTGGAATTCGAGGCGTTTCCCCCTCGCCGGTTCCTGAAGTCTGCTCTACCAAAGTCTCCCTCCGACAGGGAGGCAGTTTTGGAAGCCATTCACAAGCTGTATTCCCAGCAGGTGATAATCAAGGTACCCCTCCTACAACAGGGAAAGGGGTATTATTCCACGCTGTTGTGGTACCGAAGCCGGACGGCTCGGTGAGACCAATTTTAAATCTGAAATCCCTGAACACTTACATAAAGAGGTTCAAATTCAAGATGGAATCACTCAGAGCGGTGATAGCAAACCTGGAAGAAGGGGACTATTTGGTGTCTCTGGACATCAAGGATGCTTATCTCCACGTCCCAATCTACCCGTCTCACCAAGGGTACCTCAGGTTTGTAGTACAAAACTGTCATTATCAGTTTCAGACGCTGCCGTTTGGGTTGTCCACGGCACCTCGGGTCTTTACCAAGGTAATGGCCGAAATGATGATTCTTCTTCGAAGAAAAGGCATCTTAATTATCCCTTACTTGGACGATCTCCTGATAAGGGCAAGGTCCAGGGAACAGTTAGAAGTCGGAGTAGCACTATCCCAGGTAGTGTTACGTCAGCACGGGTGGATCCTAAATATTCCAAAATCGCAGCTGATTCCAACGACACGTCTACTGTTCCTAGGAATGATTCTGGACACAGTCCAGAAAAAGGTGTTTCTCCCGGAGGAGAAGGCCAGGGAGTTATCCGAGCTAGTCAGGAACCTCCTAAAACCAGGCCAGGTGTCAGTGCATCAGTGCACGAGGGTCCTGGGAAAAATGGTGGCTTCTTACGAAGCAATTCCATTCGGAAGATTCCATGCAAGAACGTTTCAGTGGGATCTACTGGACAAATGGTCCGGATCGCATCTTCAGATGCATCAGCGGATAACCCTGTCGACAAGGACAAGGGTGTCTCTTCTGTGGTGGCTGCAGAGTGCTCATCTACTAGAGGGCCGCAGATTTGGCATTCAGGATTGGGTCCTGGTGACCACGGACGCCAGCCTGAGAGGCTGGGGGGCAGTCACACAGGGAAAAAAATTCCAGGGCTTGTGGTCAAGCATGGAAACATCTCTTCATATAAACATTCTGGAACTAAGGGCCATTTACAATGCCCTAAGTCAAGCGAAACCCCTGCTTCAGGGTCAGGCGGTATTGATCCAATCGGACAACATCACGTCAGTCGCCCACGTAAACAGACAGGGCGGCACGAGAAGCAGGAGGGCAATGGCAGAAGCTGCAAGGATTCTTCGCTGGGCGGAAAATCATGTGATAGCTCTGTCAGCAGTGTTCATTCCGGGAGTGGACAACTGGGAAGCAGACTTCCTCAGCAGACACGACCTTCACCCGGGAGAGTGGGGACTTCACCCAGAAGTCTTCCACCTGATTGTAAACCGTTGGGAAAAACCAAAGGTGGACATGATGGCGTCACGTCTAAACAAAAAACTAGACAGATATTGCGCCAGGTCAAGGGACCCTCAGGCAATAGCGGTGGACGCTCTGGTGACACCGTGGGTGTACCAGTCAGTGTATGTGTAGCCTCCTCTGCCTCTCATACCAAAAGTACGGAGAATCATAAGAAGGAGAGGAGTAAGAACGATTCTCGTGGTTCCGGATTGGCCAAGAAGGACTTGGTACCCGGAACTTCAAGAGATGCTCACGGAAGACCCGTGGCCTCTACCTCTAAGAAAGGACCTGCTCCAGCAGGGGCCTTGTCTGTTCCAAGACTTAACGCGGCTGCGTTTGACGGCATGGCGGTTGAACGCCGGATCCTGAAGGAAAAAGGCATTCCAGATGAAGTCATCCCTACCCTGGTCAAAGCCAGGAAGGATGTAACCGCAAAACATTATCACCGCATTTGGCGAAAATATGTTGCGTGGTGTGAGGCCAAGAAGGCCCCTACAGAGGAATTTCAACTGGGTCGTTTCCTCCATTTCATGCAAACAGGACTGTCTATGGGCCTAAACTTAGGGTCCATTAAGGTTCAAATTTCGGCCCTGTCGATTTTCTTCCAAAAAGAACTGGCTTCAGTACCTGAAGTTCAGACATTTGTAAAAGGGGTACTGCATATACAACCTCCTTTTGTGCCTCCAGTGGCACCTTGGGATCTCAATGTTGTTTTGAGGTTCCTTAAGTCACATTGGTTTGAACCACTCACCACTGTGGACTTAAAATATCTCACATGGAAGGTGACGATGCTGTTAGCCCTGGCTTCAGCCAGGCGTGTGTCAGAATTGGCGGCTTTATCATATAAAAGCCCTTACTTAATTTTTCATTCTGACAGGGCAGAATTGAGGACTCGTCCTCAATTTCTCCCTAAGGTGGTTTCTGCTTTTCACATGAACCAACCTATTGTGGTGCCTGCGGCTACTAGGGACTTGGAGGACTCCAAGTTACTTGACGTTGTCAGGGCCCTGAAAATATATGTTTCCAGGACGGCTGGAGTCAGAAAGTCTGACTCGCTGTTTATCCTGTATGCACCCAACAAGCTGGGTGCTCCTGCTTCTAAGCAGACTATTGCTCGTTGGATTTGTAGTACAATTCAGCTTGCACATTCTGTGGCAGGCCTGCCACAGCCAAAATCTGTAAAAGCCCATTCCACAAGGAAAGTGGGCTCATCTTGGGCGGCTGCCCGAGGGGTCTCGGCTTTACAACTTTGCCGAGCAGCTACTTGGTCAGGGGCAAACACGTTTGCTAAATTCTACAAATTTGATACCCTGGCTGAGGAGGACCTGGAGTTCTCTCATTCGGTGCTGCAGAGTCATCCGCATTCTCCCGCCCGTTTGGGAGCTTTGGTATAATCCCCATGGTCCTTACGGAGTCCCAGCATCCACTAGGACGTCAGAGAAAATAAGATTTTACTTACCGATAAATCTATTTCTCGTAGTCCGTAGTGGATGCTGGGCGCCCATCCCAAGTGCGGATTGTCTGCAATACTTGTACATAGTTATTGTTAACTAAATCGGGTTATTGTTGTTGTGAGCCATCTTTTCAGAGGCTCCTTCGTTGTTATCATACTGTTAACTGGGTTCAGATCACAAGTTGTACGGTGTGATTGGTGTGGCTGGTATGAGTCTTACCCGGGATTCAATATCCTTCCTTATTATGTACGCTCATCCGGGCACAGTATCCTAACTGAGGCTTGGAGGAGGGTCATAGGGGGAGGAGCCAGTGCACACCACCTGATCCTAAAGCTTTTATTCTTGTGCCCTGTCTCCTGCGGAGCCGCTATTCCCCATGGTCCTTACGGAGTCCCAGCATCCACTACGGACTACGAGAAATAGATTTATCGGTAAGTAAAATCTTATTTTAATGTACTTAAATGCAGTAATGTTCCCAGTGGCAAATAGAGGAGCTTAGGTTCGCGCTGGCCACAGAGGTAAAGGGGAAACGCCCAGTGGGCCCCACTGCCTGAGGGCCCACCCACTCCTCTATTGATCAGGTTCAATAATGTGCATTTGAATTATACATTATACATATGTTACATATACTGCACAGGACTATGGTATATTTTCTACAGTGCATTGGTGATATTAATCTGGTACATTATCATGCATGTACTAGTAGTATTTACTAAAGGGGCCCAGACCATGCAGTCTCCAATGGCAACCAAACTGCTGTGGTGGCTGGTCACTCCCCCGCTAGAGGCTGGTCACACCCCCGCTGTAGGCTGGTCACACCCCCACTGTAGGCTGGCCACACCCCTAAGCATGGGCCCCTATCACCGCATTCCTGTGGTGGGCCCTTCACTCCCCAGTCCGACACTAAACCCTCTTCATGGCTAAATAAAATCCACTTTAACTGAGCTGAATAATTTTTGGCCTCTATATCAGGACATGTGGGGAGATGGTTCCTGTATAGTACCGGAACCAAAAGAAAAAAAAGAAAGACTGTATGTCTCTTCTGGGGGCACACTTGTATTGATAATTGCAATAAATATGTAATGTTCTTAGGTTAAAATATAACTTTTATTTATTATCCCTCCTAAAATAATGGCTGAAAGGCAACAAGAAAGAAATGACGACATGTATAACAAAATATTCTAAACAAACATCAAATAATAAGAATAGAATACTGGCGTAGTGGCTCAATGAGCAAAAATATATGTCCGATGTTGGGAATTCGTCTCTTCGTCCTAATTTGTTAACAATATATGCTATAATAGAGATATAACAGGAAGAGAGTACTATTTTCTGGGAGCACCGCCAACCGAGCTCCGAACCCTTATTGTTTATTGGATACATGGCCATATGTTGGTTTATTTTAGAGCTATAGCTTTAATAATATAATTTTGGATATCATTTGCATATATTGAGTGATCCTGTGCAGACTCAAACAACTTTTTCTAACCTCTATATCAGGACATCAGATGATCACTGAGCACTTCGTGGCCATATTGGAATTGGCTTGTAGCTGGGCAGAGTGACAAGACTGGTAGACTGAGACTAACAGGGCATGCTGCTTAAAAAGTACCTGAAAAGCGCAAGCATCTTTAGGATACTCTGTGTATCATCATCTGTTCACATCCAAATACAGTATGTCAACATGGATGATGTATATGATGACTGCAAGCTTCCGTTATTGCCCACAAAGAACACAGAGAGGACTGCTGTCCTCCGTAATTGGGCGCTAAGCCTACGGCTGCCATTGGACAAATAATAAGTTATAGACGCGGCACAACCACTTTCTTTAGACCCCTTTTTAATAGTGTTCTGGCCACTGCTCTCAGCTAGTGCAAGTGGGAAGAGAGAGAGCTGATGATGAATTGCAGAGATATCACTGGCAGCCTCAGGGTTTACAATGCAGCTGCTTAGAACATTCCTGCCTATGATGGGACAAGATTTACGCTGCTCCCCTCCTTCAGCCTGCTGGCTCCAGCGGGGTCTGTGTCTCTCCCAACCTGTCCCTGGGATGTAATTGTTCCTCTAATGCTGCCTTTATTTGAAGCAGATCCTCCTGGCTCACAGAGGAGAATGTCATTATGTCGTATTTTAGATGTATTTACATTTTCTTTGCCAGGGGGATGACATTCTAATTATTTCTATAGCTGACAGCACAAGAGTCTGTTGGCATCACAGGGCCGCCCTCCCCAGTCCTGATTACATGCTCTGTTTTCCTTCAAATCACCCACAAATGAGTCAGTGCAGCCGCTGTATTATAAGGGATGTGCCGAACCTTCTATCGCGGCGTCTCTCGGTGACGGATACAGTGGAGCCCACCAGCAAAGGGTCAGCATAATATATCTTCCTTGTAATATCATGTTACATCTTATCTATGAATCACATTAAATTACATACATTTAAATTCTATTCATCACATGTATATGTAATTAATAATTGTGACAGATGGGTACAGCGTAACTAATTATTTCTGTCTGTCCTACTTAGGGCTGGGACCACCTGTGACGGACAGACAAGTTAGCACGGCGCATTGTAGCTGCTAGCCAGGGTGTCTGTGCGGGTTGTGTTCCCCTATGAAAGGTTCATTGCTGTGTGTGTGTGTGTGTGTGTGTGTGTGTGTGTGTGTGTGTGTGTGTGTGTGTGTGTGTATGTATGTGTGTGTGTGAGACGTGTGCCACCTGAGTAGCCCCACTTTTCCCACCACTACACCCTAACCCAGTGGTCTCCAACCTTAATTGGGGTGTGAGCTACTCTCCAAAGATAAAACCTCTAAAAGAGCTACCCCCTCCCCCCAATGCGCGTGCGTTCCTGCAAAAGTGGGTGTGGCCTCACAACTACAAGTAATGCCCCCCCACCCCCGTAGTGCCAGATACACAAATAATGCTCCCAGCAGTGCCAGATACACAAATAATGCCCCTCAGCACTGCCAGATACACAAATAATGCCCCCCAGCAGTGCCAGATACACAAATAATGCCTCCCAGCAGTGCCAGATACACAAATAATGCTCCCCCAACAGTGCCAGATACACAAATAATGCCCCCCCAACAGTGCCAGATATACAAATAATGCCTCCCCAACAGTGCCAGATACACAAATAATGCCCCCCCAACAGTGCCAGATACACAAATAATGCCCCCCCAACAGTGCCAGATACACAAACATTGCCCCCCAGCAGTGCCAGATACACAAATAATGTCTCCCAGCACTGCCAGATACACAGACAATGCCCCCCAGCAGTGCCAGATACACAAACAATGCCCCTCAGCAGTGCCAGATACACAAATAATGCCCCCCAACAGTGCCAGATATACAAATAATGCCCCCCAGCAGTGCCAGATACACAAATAATGCCCCCCAACAGTGCCAGATACACAAATAATGCCCCCCAACAGTGCCAGATATACAAATAATGCCCCCCAGCAGTGCCAGATATGCAAACATTGCCCCCCAGCAGTGCCAGATACACAAATAATGCCCCCCAGCAGTGCCAGATACACAAATAATGCCCCCCAGCAGTGCCATATAATATATACAATTTGAAATATGGTGCCGGTGTAAGCCAATCAGTTGCCGCCGCTGCCGGTGCGCAAGCTCTGATTGGCTGACGGCCGACACCATATTAAAAATGAATGGAGGAGGAGTGCAGCTACCAGTGATTGCCCAAACCTGTGTGCTCTGCGAGCTACCGAAAAAAATGCTACGGCGAGCTACCGGTAGCTCGCGAGCAACGGGTTGGCGACCACTGACCTAACCGGATCAAGTCTCAGCCGCAGCAGGCAATCCGATGATATTTTAGTACATTTACAAGGTTCAGTATGAATGGACGGCGGCCTGGATGCCGGCCGTCAGTATACCGACAGCGGCATTCCGGCCATCAGTATGCCAGCCGCGGGGCGAGCAACAGAAAGTCCCTTGCGGGCACGATGGCTCGCTGCAGATTATATTCTCCCTCTATGGGTGCCCACGACAGAATCACCTACCTCGCCGGCATTACGGTGGCAGCGTTTCATCGCTAGTCGGGATTCCGGCGGCGGCATTGTGACCGCCGGGACCCCGACTAGCGGTATTTTAAACGCTTCCCCATTTAGAAAATGATAACGATTGTCTCATTAGATGTAATGGGCTATAACACAATGGGTGTGAATAAGAATAATGTAGACCCATCATAGAATCAGTATAAAACACACCTGATGCAGAACTGAATGGAGATCTTGCATATTTGCTACATCTGCGCGCACAGGAAAAAGATGCTTTTGGTTATCGTTGTATTTTGAAACGTAAGTGTAGCTGTGAATAAAATGTGTACAGCTTCCTGAAAACATGTTGAACTGGGCATCAGGATCAGTGGGGGTCATTCAGGTGCGTACGTAAAACGGCGGTTGTACGCGTAGCGATCATTGTTTTGCAGTGCGCATGCGCAGAGAATGATGTCGCAGCAAGATTTTAGTTGAAAAATGAGGGACAGGAAGTCAGCGGTTTGGGGGTGGTAACGGAGAGTGGTCATGCGAACGCAGGTGTGGTCACGGCGTTTGCTGGGGATGCATATATTAGCAACTGAGATCACAATTGCTCCGAGGGAGAGCAGCTCAGACCAGATGTGCGACAATGTTACCGATGTCTCTGCAGTCATGGAACGCTGTACGCAAAAGATGCGATCGCAGTCCTTTTTGCAGAGGTTAGCACAGTATACTGGCGCCGGAATCCCGACAGCTGGCATACCGACAGTTTTTCTCCCTCGTGGGAGTCCACGACTTCCCTGGAGAGAGAATAAAGCCACCGTGCCCGCAGCATGGCGAGCGCAGCGAGCCCGCAACGGGCTCGTTTACGCTCGCCACGCTGGCGGTATGCCGGCGGTCGGGCTTCCAGCGCCGGTATGCTGGTCGCCGGGAGCCCGGCCGCCGGCATAACATACCATACCCGCTTCTGCCAATATTAGCATATAATCGCAATTGCATACAACAAATCATTTCAACAGGAGTAGGAAAAACAACCGCACCTGAATGACCCCCTTTGTGCACACATAAGTTAGGGTGTGGTCTTGGCACAATGGTGGTGCAACCACACCCTAATTGAGTAGCACGAGGTTGCCTACTACCCCTCTCTCCTCCACAGTTCTGGTAGAACCCCAGAGCCGGCCCTAACCAATATGATGCCCTAGGCAAGATTTTGGCTGGTGCCCCCTAGCACCGCTGCTAGTTCTGAAGGAGATGCCTGGCATGAGTCAGCTGGCAGCTCTGCTAACGTCGGGCGCCTTTTGTTTATGAAAATGCATCTTATTTGCATTACTATGTGGCTAGGATGCACAAGCAGCTTCTGCTGATTAAAATGATATGCAGCATGCCTATATTCTGTGTACGACTGTGGCTGTATCTGCATACGAAATGCTACATTACAGTGATTTCCAGCAATACACTGCAATGTACCATTTCTTATGCAGATACAGCCGCAGTCACACACAGAATATAGGCATGCCGCGTATCATTTTAATCAGCAGAAGCTGCTGGTGCCCCTAAGCATACCAAATGCCCTAGGCATTTGCCTAGTTTGCCTATACCTAGGGTCGGCTCTGTAGAACCCAATCTGTTAGGCTGCATCCACAGAGGGTGTAGTATGAGTGGCCGTTGGGATCCCGGGGGCCAGCATACCGACAGCTGGGCGAGCGCTAATGAGCCCCTTGCGGGTTCGCCGCGCTGCGCTCGCCACTCTGCGGGCACGCGCCACGCTATTTATTCTCCCTCCAGGGGGGTGTGGACCCCCAAGAGGGAGAATATGTGTCGACATGCCGGCGGTCGGGATCCCAGCCAGCGGCATACTGAAGACCACCCAATTAGGAGGCTGCAACCTCACAGCGGGGGCCTTGGAGCAAGTGCACCAGCAGCAGGATCACCTGGCGGCCATTCACTGCAGCTCTGATGTGCACTAAACATATCTCCTAAAATTATGACCACTGAAACATGGTTGTTCACGGCTGGGAACGGTGGAACAGACCCCTCACAATGTAAATCAGGACAGTTGGGAGGAGTGCACATGCTGCATGGGTGCAGTATTCATAGAGCAGGAACTAAGAATTGCACTGCATGTATCTGCTGGCAACAAATGAATGTGTTGAGTTCCTGTGGCAAAAAGCATTGATGCACAGTTGTTGAGCTAATAGGTACTACAAGAAATATTTGGGTTTTTATATGTCCACCCCATGGAGAGCGTTTTGGAATGCTCGGATACTTACCTCTCTTCCAGATGTGATTCTAGAATTTGCTGAGGCTGCAGACCTTTTCTAACTCAGTACTGTGGGTTTATAACGATCAATGCTTGCTACACACTCGGGGCCTCATGCAGAGTTGTCCACAGTAGTGCTCCAAAATCTCTGGTGCAAATTGCCTACGCTTAATATAAGCAGTACTAGGTGATTCATCACGCCCTACGGGCGCTCTTCACACCGTCGTAAGGGGCAATATTTTTATTATGTGAAGTATTACATCCAATCATAATTGTGTGAGTGGTTAAATATAGCACGGAGAAAGGGCGTGCAATGGTTAAGGGATGGAAGCCCCTTGCAACGGCGTGAACAGTGCACGCAGGGTCTGATGAATAACCTAGTAGGTGCTGTGGTTGGGGGAGTGGCGGGTGCGGGGAAGATGCGGATGGGACCCTGGGGTGCCGCGGGAGGGGTGGTTGCGGTGGTGCCGCAGGTGGGGGAGGGGCTGGTGCGGTGGTGCCACAGGTGGGGGAGGGTGCGTGGGTGCCATGGGTGGTGGTCCAGAGCCACTGCTGGTGGGGGAGGAGCAGTTGTGGGGGTGTCCTGGGTTGGGGAGGGGCAGATGCGTTGGTGCGGCAGGAGCGGGGTTGCTGCAGGTGGGGGAGGGGGCCCGGAGCTACCGCAGGTGCTGGAGAGGGTGTGTGGGGATGCCACGGATGGGGCCCGGAGGTACTGTGAGTGAGGGAGGGGCGGGTAATGCTTATCCTGCTTCTCCTCCTGTCAGTAGCTAAGCTGCTGTCCTCCCTTTGGCAGTGGCTCTCCCGGAGACTCGCACAGCAGGCAGTCACTATTGTTTGCGCCGGTGTCCCAACATGCTGCATTACAGGGAAGAAGATGCACTCAATAAACGACAGCTCCCAGCGGCCCATAGCACCGGAATGCTTCAGCGCTAAGGCCTGCTGGGAGTTGTAGTTTATTTAGTGTGTCTACTTCCCTGTAATGCGGCGCGTTGGGACACTGGTGGTAACAATAGTGACTGGCTGGCAGAACTGAGTGACTTGCTGAATCAATGTAAAAGGTGAAAGTGCTGTGCAGTGTCAGTGACACTGCACACAGGGCCGGCGCTAGCCGCTCAGCAAAGGGATGCAGTGCAGGGAGGCACCAGGAAGGAGAGGCGTTCTCCCTGCTCTGCATCCCTGTGCTGAGCTGCTGCGGCTATCCCTGCTGCTGCCGGCTGCTGTCACACATGCAGCGGCGCCGAAAGCACAAAACCTTTTCTCCCCCTCGACGCCGGCAGCACAAAGCCTCCTATCCCCCCTCTCCTCCCCTGTGTGACATTCAGTGGCCGGGAGGGAGGCAAAATGGGCGGAGCTAGATGGGAGTAAGGGGCAGAGTTACACGGGACCATGCTGCAGCAGGAGGATGAGCTGCTACAGCTTCGGCCAGCCAGACTTCATTAGATAAGTGTCTGGATAGAGAGTGAGTGTGTGTGTGTGTATATACAGTGTCTGTGTATACTGTATATATGTGTGACTGTGTATGTGTGTAATGTATGTACAGTATGTATGTGTGTGTGTTTGTATATATATGTGTCTGTTGTGTGTGTATGTGTATGTGTGACTGCTGCATAATGTGTGTAACCGTCACTGGTACAGAGGGCGTTACGTGTGTAAGCGTTACTGCTACAGGGGGAGTTACATGTGTAAGCGTCACTGGTACAGGGGGCGTTATATGTGTAAGTGTCTCTACTACAGGAGTATTATGTGCGCTGTGCGTTTGTAAAGTATGCAACGGTGCAAATTTATAGTTTGCAGGGGGGCGGCGAACACTGTAGCAACGGCCCTGACTGCACACCCACTGCACTGCACAGCACTGTCACCTTTTACATTGATTTAGCGTCCAGACATTACCCTCCACGATATCACCCACTCTATCAGCTACATTAGCCATCTCGGGGCTTCCAGGCCGGCAGCCCAGGTGCTGTGTTGCGGAGTCAGGGCCTCTGGGGATCTGGGTGCGGCTGTGGTGGGGAGGCACTTCTGTGACATCACACGCAGAGGAGGCTCCGGGGCTCAGAGAGTATGCGGCGCAGGGAGGGCTATGAAAGTCTTCCGCTGCGCCGCTTTCATACACATCTATGCCGGTGGCCGCAGCAGCTTTTGTTCCACCTATGGCGCGGCTAGGGAGTGGGGATTGTTGATGCCGGAGGGGGCAGGTGGACTGGCAGCAAGACATTGGTGGTCATTCCGAGTTGATCGCTCGCTAGCAGTTTTTAGCAGCCGTGCAAACGCTATGCCGCCGCCCACTGGGAGTGTATTTTAGCTTAGCAGAAGTGCGAACGAAGGGATCGGAGAGCGGGTCCAAAAATATTTTGTGCAGTTTCAGAGTAGCTTCAGACATACTCGGCGCTTGCGATCACTTCAGACCATTCAGTTCCTGATTTGACGTCATGAACACGCCCTGCGTTCGCCCAGCCATGCCTGCGTTTTTCCAAACACTCCCTGAAAACGGTCAGTTGACACCCAGAAACGCCCTCTTCCTGTCAATCACTCTGCGGCTGCCTGTGCGACTGAAAAGCATCGCTAGACTCTGTGTAAAACGACATCGTTCGTTGTAATAGTACGCTGCACGTGTGCGTTACGCTGCATACGTGTGCGAAGAAGTGCCGAGTTTTTGCCTGATCACTGCACAGCGAACGAAAGCAGCTAGCGATCAACTTGGAATGACCCCCAAAGGATTGTTTTTTCCCTATCTACAGCGCAGAGACTTGCTGCAGATGCAGTGACACACCCTCCAGCTGGACCTTTCTGGCAGGTACAGTCCCTTTTTTTTATAGTCTGTACCGTTTGTTGACTCTACAAGCTTCCATTGAAAGTATAGGGAAAGGGGCGTGGCCACATCACTGTACCCGTGGCCACGCCCCCTTTTCGAATTTGCCTCAATGTTTATGTGTAAAGTGTTGGAGGGTATGTTGCTGCAGATGCAGTGGGACTATTTTGGGGTGTGGGGCTGGAGCTGCAGCTCCATCAGTCCCACTGTTAATCCTGCTCTGTGAAAACACTGCAGGCAAAGGGCAGAGCCTCCCATTGGATGTAACCTGTGTGGGAGGGCTTTTCTCGCCCAATCAGCTGTGGACTGGGTGTGATAGACCTGCCACTAACCCAATGAGAGCTCCTAGCCACGCCCAGCGTTAGAGACCCAGGCACAGAATCACAGGGCTATTATATAGGATATTATTACACCACAACAGTAACCTGGGTTATTGCCGGGTAGACCCAGGTGGTGGCTCGGTGTAAAAGGGTCCCCAAAAAATAACTCGGGTCCAGTAACCCGGGGATCCAACACGAGTAGCGAGCAGAGTTGGCCCCGGGAAGGACCTGGGTAACAGGGCAGTGTAAACAGGTGACCTGGGTCATTATTTATTA
Source organism: Pseudophryne corroboree (assembly GCF_028390025.1). NCBI lineage: Eukaryota > Metazoa > Chordata > Amphibia > Anura > Myobatrachidae > Pseudophryne > Pseudophryne corroboree. The sequence goes on along the minus strand of NC_086452.1, from coordinate 448,208,236 downwards.
ACACTTTCTTATATATCCCAGCAAATTCCGTTGCGCTTTACAATTGGAAATAACAATGATATAACAAAACTGGGTAATAACAAACAGTCATAGAGGTAGGAGGGCCCTGCTCGCAAGCTTACACTCTATAGGGAAATAGGCATGGATACACAAGGATAGGTGATATCTATTGCATAGTTGTCCACCAGATTGCAAAGGTTCTTGGTGGGCTGTATGATATGGTCACACAGCAATGATGAACTGGGGTCGGGAGGAAGGGTGAGAAGACGTGAGGATGTGTGAGGACTGTGCAGAGTGGATGCAGTTTGATAGGAAGGTTTATGAAAGTTATGTGGGCGGTTCTAGAATGTGATAAGCTGCCTGAAGAGGTGAGTTTTCAGGGAACGCTTGGAGGCTAGAGGAGAGTCTTATTGTGCGTGGTAGGGCATTCAACCCAAGTCTCACTACAAGCCTATGGAGAGCCGACCACCGACACTTGTAGATATAATGTCCAAGCGCCGGCAGAGGGAAGCAATAACCCGGGTCCAGCCTGCAATGTAAACAGGTTTTCAAGTCGCTGTGACGCGATTTGAAACCTGTGTTCAGTAACCCAGGTTGGCAGTGTAAAATGTAATCTGTTACAGTGTTACTACTTGGAGACAGTGGCCCTCATTCCGAGTTGTTTGCTCGCTAGCTGCTTTTAGCAGCACTGCACACGCTAAGCCGCCGCCTACTGGGAGTGAATCTTAGCTTAGTAAAATTGCGAACGAAAGATTAGCAGAATTGCGATTACACACCTCTTAGCAGTTTCTGAGTAGCTCGAGACTTACTCGGCATCTGCGATCAGTTCAGTGCTTGTCGTTCCTGGTTTGACGTCACAAACACACCCAGCGTTCGCCCAGACACTCCTCCGTTTCTCCAGCCACTCCCGCGTTTTTCCCAGAAACGGTAGCGTTTTTTCGCACACACCCATAAAACGGCCAGTTTCCGCCCAGAAACACCCACTTCCTGTCAATCACATTACGATCACCAGAACGAAGAAAAAACCTCGTAATGCCGTGAGTAAAATACCAAACTGTATAGCAAATTTACTTGGCACAGTCGCACTGCGGACATTGCGCATGCGCATTAGCGACTAATCGCTCCGTTGCGAGAAAAAAATAACGAACGAACAACTCGGAATGACCCCCATTGTGTAGGTAAATAGAGCCTGCATTTCTTGCTTCAGTCTGTGCAGGTTTCCAATGTCATCTTTCCTCCAATGATGTCCTATAAGAGGCTCCGGTTTCTGGATGTCAGCGGCACCTATATCTGCTGTCTTAGCTGTAGTTCTTGTTAACAGCATCTACATGTACTTAGGCCTTTACACAGGGGGTCATTCCGAGTCAATCGCTAGCTGCCGCAGCGCAGCGATCAGGCTAAAAATCGGCATTTCTGCGCATGCATATGCACCGCAATGCGCAGGTGCGTCATACAGGTACAATGAGCATTGTGGGTGTGCACAGAGTGTAACGAACGTTCCTGACGCACGGCGGAACGCAGGAAGATTGACATGAAGTGGGCGTTTCTGGGTGTCAACTGACCGTTTTCAGGGAGTGCTTAGAAAAACGCAGCCGTGGCAGAAAAAACGCAGGCGTGGCTGGGCGTTCACTGGGCGGGTGTGTGACGTCAAAAGCCGTCCCTCCGTCGTTAGAATCAACGCACACGAAGAGTAACTACAGGGCTGGTCTTGTTTTGCACAAAAAGATTTTGCAGGCGCTCTGCTGCACAAGCGTTCAGACTTCTGCAAAGCGAAAATACACTCCCCAGTGGGCTGCGACAATGCGTTTGCACGGCTGCTAAAAATTGCTAGCGAGCGATCAACTTGGAATGACCCCCACTGTTTGTGGAACAGGCCAATAAGTCCAAATTTTATGTCTGCGGGTAAATGCTAGGAAAATTAAGCGTGTATGTCAGCTGTGCGATTTAACCTACATGAAGCATTATTAGCAAAATGTAGTTGATCTGAATACTGCATCTTTGTTTTACATTATTGGCAGGTTGGTTTTGCCATTTAAAAAGTTGTATCTCTAAATCTAGCACCTTAATTAAAATCTCACCGCTGCCTATAACTCACACTACAACTACTACATTTGGGCCCTGTGTGTGCTGTCATATGCCATTGTTCGCCCTTTTGGGTGATTCAGAGTCCTACGTATCTCTGTCGCATCTCCACTTGAGGCTGAAGGGGCGTGGCTTGGTTTGCATTTAGGCCAAGCTGAAATAAGCAGATCTCCTCTCTTACAAGACCTTCACTGACTCCCCTTCCCTTTCAGAATCCATTTCAAGCTTCTCACACTCACTTACAAAGCCCTCACCCACTCCCCTCCCATCTACATCTCTGTCCTTATTTCCCTTTACACTCCCACCCGTCCTCTTCGCTCTGCTCTGCTAATGCACGCCGACTCTCCTGCCTACTGATTACTTCCTCCCACTCCTACCTCCAAGATTTTTCACGTGCTGCTCCCTTTCTCTGGAATTCCCTCCCCCTCAGACTCTCCACCTCTACAAAACTTCAAACAAGCTCTTGAGACCCACTTCTTCACCAAACCCAGTCGTCTCATCCTAACCCTCTGTTCCACGCTTTCTATGTCATCCCTGTCTGTCTACCCCTCCCCTTTAGAATGTAAGCTCTCACGAGCAGGGCCCTCTTCCCTCATGTGCTTACCCTTTACTTACTTTAATAATCTTCAGCTGCACCACATCCAGCAGTCTTCTGCCACCTGATACTTATTCCAGTGTCATCTGCTGATGTAACTATGTTTATTTACCCTGTACTTGTCCTATACTGTCATCAACTGTAAGTTGCTGTTTTCCTGTTTGATTATTCATGTACTCTGTAATTGGGCGCTGCAGAACCCTTGTGGCGCCATATAAATAAAGGATAATAATAATAGGGGCAGTGCAGTCGCATAGATGTGTGCAGGGTCACATACAGGCAATTATCCACATGTAGTGAATTGCTCCGTTAATTCTGGCATGTTCTTTATTCCGCTCATTTTGTGTCTCCCAGCCGAATGAATGTGATATGAGATTCCACTAGATCAGAGTAGAACAGGGACAAACTGTGGCTCCTGCGCTATAGAAAATGCATCTCGTACAGCCAGGTTGCATTTTGAGGCATGTTGCAGATAATGGCAAAAGGAGCATTTTTTGTTCCTCTCCACTAAACATGAAATGCTGCTTTAATTAGCAAAGCCGAAGCTCAGGCATTAGGGAGGAAACGCAGAGAAGAAACATAAACATCAAGGACTTGTTAAGTAAATGTAATGTAATTCAGGCCATCTCTTTATTTGATCAGGCTTTAATACTTAGCAGTTCTGTAAGCAAACATTTATAGATCAAATCAAAAGGCTGGCAAAGGAAGCACTCTGGATAAATTAGAAGCTAAACTGATCTAAATTGACAGAGATTTAGGGATAACCTTTCCTGGCTAAAAAGCATATCCTAGCCGCTGCACACAGATAATTAAATGAATGAGCTCTTTTCTATTGAACAACTGATTCTGGAATTGATAAACTTAATTAATAATTAACTTTTTAATTAAATATCAATTTAAGACAAGTGTGGTAATGTGTCACTTGCATTTAACGTTATGCTACCTTTTTTTCCTCATTTGCGGGTTTATCTATGTGGTGTTATCAGTTTGAGGAGTAACCCTTTGGGCATGAAAGAAATTGGGTATGTTTTCAGCATGCAGAGAACTGTGTGAGTTACGTGAGGCTCAACGGGAGATGGGAAAGTGGAATTCAAAGAGAGAAGTGGCTCAGTGCTTAAGATCGGCATCTGGGAAAGGAAGCCGCGTAGCAGGTGTTAGAGATGGGACAAGATTCTGGAATCCCTGAGCACATTTGTCTGGCCAGCTTCTGTGGTTTTGACCCAGATTAACCCAGTGTTTGAGATGTTGCGTATTGTCATATTGTCGACATGAAAATGTTGCCATTCATCATGTGGACACTGCAGTAATATCAACATAATAGAATGTTGTAAACAGTCCCCTGGTGGTCTAGGGGTAACTTACCTGGTCACGTAAGGAGCAGTTCCAACGGGGATGTAACGAGCAACATTCTGGTGAGTATTATTATTATTATTATCCTTTATTTATATGGCGCCACAAGGGTTCCACAGCGCCCAATTACAGAGTACATATGCACATTATCAAAACAGGAAAACAGTGACTTACAGTTGAAGACAATGGGGGCCATTCCGACCCAGGCGTGTCCAGAACAACGGAGGGCGGATGTCTGACGTCAGAGGCGGCTTCAGCATCGCAGGGATCATCGCACAGGGTAAGTATATCCAGGGCTGGTCAAGGTCTGCTTGAAATTTTTTTATTTAGCTTAGCAGGACTGCACAAGCGATCGCAGCCCTGCTAAGCTAAAGTACACTCCCCCATAGGCAGAGGCGTAGCTAGGGTTTTTGGAGCCCAGGGCAAGATGTAAAATGGCGCCCCCCCAAAAAAAACAAAAACAAACAAAAAAACAGTAAAAGAAGCATGTGCGCGCGCCAAAAAAAAATATGGGCGTGGTCACACACACCAGAAGGGGTGTGGTCACGCACCAGAAGGGGTGTGGCCACTGAAAATGGCCCACAGTGTCAGATACAATGCCCCACTGTGCCGGATACGTGCCCCACTGTGCCGGATACATGCCCCACTGTGCCAGATACATGCCCCACAGTGCCGGATACAATGCCCCACAGTGCCGGATACATGCCCCACCATGCTGGATACATGCCCCACCGTGCCGGATACATGCCCCACCGTGCCAGATACATGCACCACCGTGCCAGATACATGCCCCACAGTGCCGGATACAATGCCCCACAGTGCCGGATACATGCCCCACCATGCCGGATACATGCCCCACCGTGCCGGATACATGCCCCACCGTGCCAGATACATGCACCACCGTGCCAGATACATGCCCCACAGTGCCAGATACATTGCCCCACAGTGCCATATACATTGCCCCACAGTGCCAGTTACATTGCCCCACTGTGCCAGATACATGCCCCACTGTGCCAGATACATGCCCCACAGTGCCGGATACATTGCCCCACAGTGCCAGATACAATGCCCCACAGTGCCGATTATATGCCCCACAGTGCCAGTTACATGCCCCACAGTGCCAGTTACATGCCCCACAGTGCCAGTTACATGCCCCACAGTGCCAGATACATGCCCCACAGTGCCAGTTACATGCCCCACCGTGCCAGATACATGCCCCACAGTGCCAGATACATTGCCCCACAGTGCCAGATACAATGCCCCACAGTGCCAGATACATTGCCAGATACATTGCCCCACAGTGCCAGATACATGCCCCACTGTGCCAGATACATGCCCCACTGTGCCAGATACATGCCCCACAGTGCCAGATACATTGCCAGATACATGCCCCACTGTGCCAGATACATTCCCCACAGTGCCAGTTACATGCCCCACTGTGCCAGATAATGCCCCACTGTGCTCCCCCGAGTGCCAGATACATGCCCCACTGTGCTCCCCAGAGTCCGTCCCCCCCGGTCACTCACCGGCGCCTGTTGTGTCTATGTGAGGGGAGGAGAGCGCAGCGCCTCTCCTTCCCCTCACCGCTCCAGGTCTCCGGCGGCTGTGTGGCGCCGGTTCGCCAGCCAATCAGAGCTCGCGGACCGGCAGCCAATCAGGAGTCGGTCCGCAAGCTCTGATTGGCTAACGCCGGAGACCGGACACACGCAGCGCTGCTGGCAGCACTGCTAGTGCTGGCAGCTGCGGTGAGGGGAGGGAGAGACGCAGCGCTCTCCTCCCCTCACATTTCAGCGTCATGGGGGCGAGTGGGGCATGATGCCCTGGCCGCCGGTGGCGCCCCCCTCTCCTGGGCCTGCCAAGGCGCCCAAGGCACGTGCCCCACTCGCCCTACCCTAGATACGCCTCTGCCCATAGGCGAGGATTAGTTGATCGCACCAGCAGCAAAAAGTTGCTGGCTGCGATCAACTCGGAATGACCACCAATATAGGAAAAGTACAGGGTAACTAAGCATAACTACACCAGTAGACGACAGAGAAGTTTCAAGGTGGCTAAAAACATGCTGGATTTGGGCAGTTGAGGATTATTAAAGCAAGAAAAGCATAATCACATGAGGGAAGAGGGCCCTGCTCGTGAGAGCTTACATTCTAAAGTATTCTCCCCTAACTCTGCCCTTAGAGCCGAACCCTAACCCTCTTGTCCCACAGGCTAGACGGGCCGATGCGGGGAGAGATGTGTGCTGAGCGAACCGCTCAGCACACATCTCTCTTGCCGCTCAGCACAGCGCGATCTGTGCTGAGCGTGCGGGGGGAGACGGGGGGCCGCTCACTTCACCCAGCGGGTGAAGTGAGCGACCAGCTAGATTGGCCTGCACGGCAGGCCAATCTAGCAGCAGCGATAGCGATGCGCGGGGCTGCGCATAGCTATCGCTGTAAGGGCTACACACGGAGCGATCAGGCTTATATTCTAAGCAATCTAGTCAGATTTGCTTAGAATATCGCTCCGTGAGTACCCCCCTTAAACCTAATGTCAACATTGAAGTCTGGATTTCACATGTCATAATTCTGAGAATGACTTCATGTTGCCTGTCGACATTTCATTAATGTTGACGCATCATAACTTGACATTGTTAATATCTACTTTAGTAGGGATGTATCTGCACACACACACAATTAACTAGATAAGCATTTGGAACAAAGGTTCCTTGAAAGACCCCTATAAATTATTGGTAATTACCATTTATCATGGGGGTGCTACCAACTACAGCTAAAGTGAATGCCAGCAAAAAGAAGAAAAAAGGGCTGTACTATCGGTGCACACAAAGAGAGGTGGTCTGGTTATCACTTCTCCATAAAATTTAACTTTTATTATTATTCTCATAAAAATAGTATAGAATGTCTTTATTTAGACTGCAAGTTAAGGCGAAACATAGAGGTTAAAATCATTGACATAGACAAAACATGTAGAAGTGCAATAGAAGTTAATGAATGTGAATAAAGATTAAAAATGTGTGTCAGCGTTCTTCATTCTAATGTCCAAAAAATGTTATAATATTTGTCCCACACTAAAGGTGCATACACACGGAGCGATATAACTGAGCGATTTTGACTATATAGTCAAAATCGCTCAGAAAGTTAGTGCAGATCGCTCCGTGTGTATACAGGCAGCGATAGCGATGCGCGTCCCCGCTAAGTCGCTATCGCTGGGAAAAATAGTCAGTGCCGGCAAGTCAATTTTGGCTATGTCGCTGGTAAAGTTAGTTAAAATCGCTAGAGGCCAGCGATTTTTCCCAGCGATAGCGATGTTGCAGGCGGCGGTGGTGCGGGCGGCGGCGGGTTGTGGCGGCGGTGCGGGTGGCGGCGGGTGGCGGTATGGGCGGCGGCGGTGCGGGCGGCGGCGGGTGGCGGTGTGGGCGGCGGCGGTGCGGGTGGCGGTGTGGGCGGCGGCGGGTTGCGGCAGCGGTGCGGGCGGCGGAAATTTACCTTTCTCTTGCAGAGTTTGGCAGCGGAGCGGTACCAGTTTCAAAAATGGCGCCTCAGCGTCATTTTTGAAATTCAAGATGGCCGCCGCGAGCCAATCACGGCTCGCCGCGTCATCGCCCCGCCCCCTCCCGCTGACTTATATAAGTCAGCGCGAGGCAGCGGCTTTCAGTCCGACGGCGGAGGAGGAGCGGAGGAGAGCTCCTGAAGACGCCGTGGAAGTCCTGGATGGGCGGCGGCTATGCAAAAGAGCTTAGCAGCCGCCGCCCACCAGGTGAAGACACCGGAGCAAGACCCCAGAAGCCCTGGGGAGGTGGCGCCCCCCCAGGTGAAGACGCCGGAAGCCCTGGGAAGGCGGCGGCCATGCAAAAGAGCTTAAAGGCCGCCGCCCCCAGGTGAAGACCCAGTTTAATAAAGGATTTTTAAAAGAATGTGTTGTGTTTTTTTTTTTATATTTTCTTTACAGGTGCCAGCGGGCCCTTTATGTCCGGGCATGCTGGCACTTGTGGTTCTCCAAGTGCCAGCATGCTGGGGCAGGCTTGCTGGGACCTATAGGCCTCCTGTAAAGAACAATATTACTATTGAAAGGCTATCAGCCTCCCATCCACCGGCCCACGGATGGGGGGGACAGCCTCGGGCTTCACCCCTGGCCCTTGGGTGGCTGGAGGGGGGGACCCCTTGATTTAAGGGGTCCTCACTCCAGTGTACCCCGGCCAGGGGTGACTAGTTGGGGGGGTAATGGCACGGCCGCAGGGACCAATATAAAAGTGTCCCCCGGCTGTGGCATTATCTCCCTGGCTAGTGGAGCCCGGTGCTGGTTTTAAAAATACGGGGGACCCCTATGTCTTTTGTCCCCCCTATTTTTTAAACCAGGACCGGACGCAGAGCCCGGTGCTGGTTGTCTAAATATGGGGGAACCCTACTCATTTTTTCCTCTGTATTTTAACAACCAGGACTGGCTCAAAGAGCCCGAGGCTGGTTTTACATAGGAGGGGGGACCCCACGCAAATTTTTTTTTTTAACTTTTAGCTATTTAAATACCAGCCACCCTGTAAATTCATCCTATATATGACACTCATCCCCTTATTTAAATGAGATAGTCAAAATCTCCCATAGCCAAAATCTCTTGCATAGTTAGACAAAATCTCTGGTAAAGTTAGTCAAAATCTCCTACTGCCAGTTCAAGGGAAAAGTTAGTCAAAATCTCTCATAGCCAAAATCTCTCCGTGTGTATGCACCTTAAGCCAGTAATCAATTATTCTTTAGTTTGTCCACATTATATTTATGGATATTAATCTCACTGTATACTCAATGTAAGATTTCTGTAATATAGAAGTATGTTAGAGAGTGCAGGTCCTGTTTAGTGTTGTAATAATAGTTCAAAATTCCATAATAGGTCTTAGACCAAAGCAGATGAATCAATTATTGCTATTTGTGGACACTGCAATTAGAAATAGCAATAATTGATTCATCTGCTTTGGTCTAAGACCTATTATGGAATTTTGAACTATTATTACAACACTAAACAGGACCTGCACTCTCTAACATACCTCTATATTACAGAAATCTTACATTGAGTATACAGTGAAATTTCTCTGACGTCCTAGTGGATGCTGGGAACTCCGTAAGGACCATGGGGAATAGACGGGCTCCGCAGGAGACTGGGCACTCTAAAAGAAAGATTAGGTACTATCTGGTGTGCACTGGCTCCTCCCTCTATGCCCCTCCTCCAGACCTCAGTTAGATTTCTGTGCCCGGCCGAGCTGGATGCACACTAGGGGCTCTCCTGAGCTCCGGGAAAGAAAGTATATGTTAGGTTTTTTATTTTACAGTGAGACCTGCTGGCAACAGGCTCACTGCAACGAGGGACTAAGGGGAGAAGAAGCGAACCTACCTGCTTGCAGCTAGCTTGGGCTTCTTAGGCTACTGGACACCATTAGCTCCAGAGGGATCGACCGCAGGACCCGTCCTTGGTGTTCGTACCCGGAGCCGCGCAGCCGTCCCCCTTACAGAGCCAGAAGCATGAAGATGGTCCGGAAAATCGGCGGCAGAAGACTTCAGTCTTCACCAAGGTAGCGCACAGCACTGCAGCTGTGCGCCATTGCTCCTCATGCACACTTCACACTCCGGTCACTGGGGGGGGGGGCGCCCTGAGCAGCAATAAAAACACCTTGGCTGGCAAAATAATCACAATATATAGCCCCAGAGGCTATATATGTGATAATTACCCCTGCCAGAATCCATAAAAAAGCGGGAGAAAAGTCAGCGAAAAAGGGGCGGAGCTATCTCCCTCGGCACACTGGCGCCATTTTCTCTTCACAGTGTAGCTGGAAGACAGCTCCCCAGGCTCTCCCCTGTAGTTTTCAGGCTCAAAGGGTTAAAAAGAGAGGGGGGGCACTAAATTTAGGCGCAATATTGTTTATACAAGCAGCTATTGGGGAAAATTCACTCAGTGATAGTGTTTATCCCTACATTATATAGCGCTCTGGTGTGTGCTGGCATACTCTCTCTCTGTCTCCCCAAAGGGCTGTGTGGGGTCCTGTCCTCAGTCAGAGCATTCCCTGTGTGTGTGCGGTGTGTCGGTACGGCTGTGTCGACATGTTGGATGAGGAGGCTTATGTGGAGGCGGAGCAGATGCCGATAAATGGGATGTCGCCCCCTGTGGGGCCGACACCAGAGTGGATGGATAGGTGGAAGGTATTAACCGACAGTGTCAACTCCTTACATAAAAGGCTGGATGACGTAACAGCTGTGGGACAGCCGGCTTCTCAGCCCGCGCCTGCCCAGGCGTCTCAAAGGCCATCAGGGGCTCAAAAAACGCCCGTTACCTCAGATGGCAGACACAGATGTCGACACGGAGTCTGACTCCAGTGTCGACGAGGTTGAGACATATACACAATCCACTAGGAACATCCGTTGCATGATCTCGGCAATAAAAATTGTGTTACACATTTCTGACATTAACCCAAGTACCACATAAAAGGGGTTTTATGTTGGGGAGAAAAAGCAGCCGGTGTTTTGTTGCCCCACCAGATGAGTGAATGAAGTGTGTGAAGAAGCGTGGGTTCCCCCTAAAAGAAACTGGTAATTTCAAAAAAATTACTGCTGGCGTACCCTTTCCCGCCAGAGGATAGGTCACGTTGGGAGATATCCCCTAGGGTGGATAAGGCGCTCACACGTTTGTCATAAAAGGTGGCACTGCCGTCTTAGGATACGGCCACTTTGAAGGAGCCTGCTGATAAAAAGCAGGAGGCTATCCTGAAGTCTGTATATACACACTCAGGTATTATACTGAGACCTGCAATTGCCTCAGCATGAATAGTGCTGCTGCAGCAGGGTCTGATACCCTGTCAGATAATATTAATACCCTAGACAGGGAGAATATGGTGCTAACATAGAGCATATTAAAGACGTAGTCTTATATACGAGGGATGCACAGAGGGATATTTGCTGGCTGGCGTCCAGAATTAATGCAAGGTCCATTCTGCCAGGAGGGTATTAGAGACCCGGCAGTGGACAGGTGATGTTGACTTTAAAAGGCACATGGAGATTATGCCTTATAAGGGTGAGGAATTGTTTGGGGATGGTCTCTGGGACTTTGTATCCACAGCAACAGCTGGGAAGAAAAATTTCTACCTCAGGTTTCCTCACACCCTAAGAAAGCACTGTATTATCGGGTACAGTCCTTTCGGCTTCAGAAAAGCAAGGGGGCCCCTTTCTGCACAAGGGAAGAAGGAAAAAGCTGCACAGACAGCCAGTTCCCAGGATCAAAAATCCTCCCCCGCTTCCTCTGAGTCCACAGCATGACGCTGGGGCTCCACAGACAGGTGCGGTGGGGGCGCGTCTCGGGAACTTCAGGGACCAGTGGGCTTGCCCACAGGTGAATCACTGGGTTCTGCAAGTAGTATCACAGGGATACAAGCTGGAGTTCGAGGCGACGCCCCCTCGCCGTTACCTCGCATCAGCCTTGCCTGCTGCCCTCGGATATAGGGAGTTAGTACTGGCGGCAATTCACAAGCTGTACTTCCAGCAGGTGAAATCAAGGTACCCCTCCTTCAACAAGGCCGGGGTTACTATTCCAAAAATGTTGTGGTACCGAAACCAGACGGTTCGGTGAGACCCATTCTAAAATTGAAATCCTTGAACACTTATATACGAAGGTTCAAGTTCAAAATGGAATCGCTCAGGGCGATTATTGCAAGCCTGGAGAATTTCAGGGTATCACTGGACATCAAGGATGCTTACCTGCATGTCCCTATTTACCCTCCTCACCAGGAGTACCTCAAAATTGTGGTACAGAATTGTCATTACCAATTCCAGACCTTGCCGTTGGTCTGTCCCCGGCACCGAGGGTATTTACCAAGGTAATGGCCGAAAGAATTATCCAGTACTTGGACAATCTCCTTATAAAGGCGAGGTCCAGGGAGCAGTTGTTTGTCAGAGTAGCACTATCTCGGGAAGTGCTACAACAGCACGGCTGGATTCTGAATATTCCAAAGTCGCAGCTGGTTCCTACGACGCATCTACTGTTCCTGGGGATGGTTCTGGACACAGAACAGAAAAAAGTGTTTCTCCCGCAGGAGAAAGCCAAGGAGCTGTCATCTCTAGTCAGAGGCCTCCTGAAACCAAAACAGGTGTCGGTGCATCACTGCACGCGAGTCCTGGAAAAAAATGGTAGCTTCCTACGAAGCAGTTCCATTCGGCAGGTTCCATGCAAGAACTTTTCAGTGGGACCTCTTGGACGGGATCGCATCTTCAGATGCATCGGCTGATAACCCTGTCTCCAAGGACCAGGGTGTCTCTGCTGTGGTGGCTGCAGAGTGCTCATCTTCTAGAGGGCCGCAGATTCGGCATACAGGACTGGGTCCTGGTGATCACGGATGCCAGCCTTCGAGGCTGGGGGGCAGTCACACAGGGAAAAAATTTCCAAGGACTTTGGTCAAGTCAGGAGTCGTCCCTACACATAAATATTCTGGAACTGAGGGCCATTTACAATGCCCTAAGTCAGGCAAGACCTCTGCTTCAAAAGCAGCCGGTACTGATCCAATCAGACAACATCACGGCAGTCGCCCATGTAAACCGACAGGGCGGCACAAGAAGCAGGATGGCGTGGCAGAAGCCACAAGGATTCTCCGATGGGCGGAAAATCACGTCTTAGCACTGTCAGCAGTGTTCATTCCGGGAGTGGACAACTGGGAAGCAGACTTCCTCAGCAGACACGACCTACACCCGGGAGAGTGGGGACTTCATCCAGAAGTCTTCAAACTGTTGGTAAACCGTTGGGAAAGGCCACAGGTGGACATGATGGCGTCCCGCCTCAACAAAAAGCTAAAGAGATATTGCGCCAGGTCAAGGGACCCTCAGGCGATAGCTGTGGACGCTCTAGTGACACCGTGGGTGTACCAGTCGGTTTATGTGTTCCCTCCTCTGCCTCTCATACCAAAGGTACTGAGAATAATAAGAAGGCGAGGAGTAAGAACGATACTCGTGGTTCCGGATTGGCCAAGAAGAGCTTGGTACCCAGAACTTCAAGAAATGATATCAGAGGACCCATGGCCTCTACCGCTCAGACAGGATCTGTTACAGCAGGGGCCCTGTCTGTTCCAAGACTTACCGCGGCTGCGTTTGACGGCATGGCGGTTGAATTCCGGATCCTAAAGGAAAAGGGCATTCCGGAGGAAGTCATTCCTACGCTGATAAAAGCCAGGAAAGAAGTAACCGCAAACCATTATCACCGTATTTGGCGAAAATATGTTGCGTGGTGTGAGGCCAGGAAGGCCCCTACAGAGGAATTTCAGCTGGGTCGTTTTCTGCACTTCCTACAGTCGGGAGTGACTATGGGCCTAAAAATTGGGTTCCATTAAGGTCCAGATTTCGGCTCTGTCGATTTTCTTCCAGAAAGAACTGGCTTCACTGCCTGAAGTTCAGACATTTGTAAAGGGAGTGCTACATATTCAGCCCCTTTTGTGCCTCCTTTGGCACCTTGGGATCTCAACGTGGTGTTGTGTTTCCTGAAATCACATTGGTTTGAGCCACTTAAAACTGTGGATCTGAAATATCTCACGTGGAAAAAAGTGGTCATGTTATTGGCCTTGGCTTCGGCCAGGCGTGTGTCAGAATTGGCGGCTTTGTCATGTAAAAGCCCTTATCTGATTTTCCATATGGATAGGGCAGAATTGAGGACTCGTCCCCAGTTTCTCCTTAAGGTGGTATCAGCTTTTCACTTGAACCAACCTATTGTAGTGCCTGCGGCTACTAGGGGCTTGGAAGATTCCAAGTTACTGGACGTAGTCAGGGCCTTGAAAATTTATGTTTCCAGGACGGCTGGAGTCAGGAAAACTGACTCGCTTTTTATCCTGTAGGCACCCAACAAACTAGGTGCTCCTGCTTCTGAGCAGACTATTGCTCGCTGGATTTGTAGCACAATTCAGCTGGCGCATTCTGCGGCTGGATTGCCGCATCCTAAATCAGTAAAAGCCCATTCCACAAGGAAAGTGGGCTCATCTTGGGCGGCTGCCCGAGGGGTCTCGGCTTTACAACTTTGCCGAGCTGCAACTTGGTCAGGGGCAAACACGTTTGCTAAATTCTACAAATTTGATACCCTGGCTGAGGAGGACCTTGAGTTCTCTCATTCGGTGCTGCAGAGTCATCTGCACTCTCCCGCCCGTTTGGGAGCTTTGGTATAATCCCCATGGTCCTTACGGAGTTCCCAGCATCCACTAGGACGTCAGAGAAAATAAGATTTTACTCACCGGTAAATCTATTTCTCGTAGTCCGTAGTGGATGCTGGGCACCCATCCCAAGTGCGGATTGTCTGCAATACTTGTATATAGTTATTGCCTAACTAAAGGGTTATTGTTGAGCCATCTGTTGAGAGGCTCAGTTATATTTCATACTGTTAATACTGTTAATAACACGAGTTATACGGTGTGATTGGTGTGGCTGGTATGAGTCTTACCCGGGATTCAAAATCCTTCCTTATTGTGTCAGCTCTTCCGGGCACAGTATCCTAACTGAGGTCTGGAGGAGGGGCATAGAGGGAGGAGCCAGTGCACACCAGATAGTACCTAATCTTTCTTTTAGAGTGCCCAGTCTCCTGCGGAGCCCGTCTATTCCCCATGGTCCTTACGGAGTTCCCAGCATCCACTACGGACTACGAGAAATAGATTTACCGGTGAGTAAAATCTTATTTAATATCCATAAATATAATGTGGACAAACTAAAGAATAATTGATTACTGGCTTAGTGTGGGACAAATATTATAAATTTTTTTGGACATTAGAATGAAGAACGCTGACACACATTTTTAATCTTTATTCACATTCATTAACTTCTATTGCACTTCTAAATTTTTTATCTATGTCAATGATTTTAACCTCTATGTTTCGCCTTAACTTGCAGTCTAAATAAAGACATTCTATACTATTTTTATGAGAATAATAATAAAAGTTAAATTTTATGGAGAAGTGATAACCAGACCACCTCTCTTTGTGTGCACCGATAGTACAGCCCTTTTTTCTTCTTTTTGCTAATATTACTTTATGAATTCATCCCATACGATCATTCTGAATGGCTAAAATTGGATCCAATCTGATCTATTCAAAGCAAACAATATCTAGTCAACCATTGATCTCCGTGTGCGTGGGGATGTAACAGCAGAGAAAATGCTACAATTATCGTTACCTATTGTTGCTTGGCTTGCTTGCTGATTGACAGGATCTGTCCAATTTGCGCCAGTTTATTCAACTTCAAAGGTGTCAATGTTTTCTGAAACTAGGGGGAACATTTACTAAGCAGTGATAAGAGCGGAGAAGTGAGCCAGTGGAGAAATTTCCCCATCAACCAATCAGCAGCTCTGTATTATTTTATAGTATGCAAATTATAGACGTTACTTCAGTGCTGATTGGTTGCCATGGGCAACTTCTCCACTGGCTCACTTCTCCGCTCTTATCACTGCTTAGTAAATGTACCCCTAGGTCCATTGCTTTCAGACCTACAGTACCAGGACTGTGGTTGGTTGTCTCATGAATGACACATATGCATACTCCACAGCAATGAACAATGACTTTAAATAAAAAGTGTATGAGACAAGTATTTTCTGGTGTACATGGACAGTAAGCCATTCTAAACAAGGTCCTACGTCTTCCCGTATTATAGCACTCCCTTCTTGCAGAGAACGGAGTACATGACGTCTGTTGGATGCTGATAAACAAAACCTCCCTAATTTATTATTCAAATGGAATACAAATAGCACAGAATTAATAAGCGCATCATGCCTTGAAAATTAATTGTAAATAGTCTTTAACATTCTTTTGCAATTAACCTACAGTGCGTATGCAGATTGTAAGCTCTTTGGAACAGGGATTTCTTTCTTCGGTTATTTTGTTTGTCAGCAGTAATCCCCCACTAATTAATGGTTTATGCTTCTCTAAAGCATGTGGCGTTACAAAGTAAAGACAAAAACTATCATGGGAGGTTATCATCCTATATATCACATTTATAAATCTTCTTTTTTTTTTTTTTTTTGGTCTTCCCAGACAATCAGATGTTTAAAGACTGCTTTAATGTCTGCCTGGCATTTTGTTGATAAGGGACAAGTTTCAGGAGCCATAAATATTTAATGGGCCAGATGCAGTCATGCTCATTAGCGTACAGAATTCTAATGACTTGACCCCTACCGTAAAAAAAAAAAAAACTGCAGAGGTATGGATTCCATGAAGTCATTAGTTTAAAAGGACAGAGAGTTAAGATGGCCATACACAGCACAATCACGCAGCAGAGCAGCCGACATGGGCCCTCATTCCGAGTTGATCGCTCGCTAGCTACTCTTTGCAGCCGCGCAAACGCATAGTCTCCGCCCACGGAGGAGTGTATTTTCGCTTTGCAAGTGTGCGATCGCATGTGCAGCCGAGCAGGACGAAAAAGTTTTTTGCAGTTTCTGAGTAGGTCTGAACTTACTCAGCCTTTGCGATGACTTCAGCCTGTCTGGTCCCAGAATTGACGTCAGACACCCGCCCTGCAAACGCCTGGACACGCCTGCGTTTTCCCTACCACTCCCAGAAAACGGTCAGTTGACACCCATAAACGCCTCCTTCCTGTCTCCTTGCGAACGGCTGTGCGAATGGAATCGTCCCTAGAAGCATTACACAGCAACAATGCTGTTTGTACCCGTACGACGCGCCTGCACATTGCGGTGCATACGCAAGCGCAGTAGTAACCTGATCGCTGCGCAAATCGGCAGCGTGCGATCAACTTGGAATGACCCCCATGGACAGAGGAGGTGCTGACTACCTGATAGTTGGAGCGACTACACACACTACACAATGTATAGAGGCAATCTCCGTTCATTGGCGGTCATTCCGAGTTGTTCGTTCGTTGCCGATTTTCGCAACGGAGCGATTAAGGCAAAAATGCGCATGGTACGCAGTGCGCATGCGGTTAGTATTTTAGCACAAAACTTAGTAGATTTACTCACGTCCGAATGAAGAATTTTCATCGTTGAAGTGATCGTAGTGTGATTGACAGGAAGTGGGTGTTTCTGGGCGGAAACTGGCCGTTTTCTGTGAGTGTGTGGAAAAACGCAGGCGTGTAAGGGAAAAATGCGGGAGTGTCTGGAGAAACGGGGGAGTGGCTGGCCGAACGCAGGGCGTGTTTGTGACGTCAAACCAGGAACGAAACGGCCTGACCTGATCGCAATCTGTGGGTAGGTCTGGAGCTACTCAGAAACTGCTAAGAATTTTCTATTCGCAATTCTGCGAATCTTTCGTTCGCTATTCTGCTAAGCTAAGATACACTCCCAGAGGGCGGCGGCCTAGCGTGTGCAATGCTGCTAAAATCTGCGAGCGAACAACTCGGAATGACCCCCCTTGTTTGAAGATGGCTGAACAGTGGTCTGGTGGATCAGACAGGTTTGGACACCAAATGATCCAGACCGCTTTTCAGCAATTTTCAGGCTGTGAACAATCATCATTCAGTACCATACACTGAACGATTGTTGTTCAAACCAGTCATTTAGATGGCTGCTTTGCACAATTCTTGTGCAGTGTATGGCCAGTTTTAGTCTGTTTCTGGAAAACGGTCCCTCTTCCGTTGGTGGTACATGTTATCCATTGATATGCTTTGCAGATGAATTTAAGCTTTTTAGAAATTGGGGGAAAGGGAGATTTTGTTAGATTCAAATTTCCAATCACATGTACTGTAGGATTAACTTCCAGCATGTTTAATGTTCAGCATGGGACAGTTACAATGCATATATGACACACACCAAAGCAGTAATATGATCCGGCCAATGTGCCCAAGTTAGAGCCCATTTTTTGGAAGAGAAACACTTGCCCAGCCCAAGTATCCAGTGTACTGTCCCACAGTGGCTATCTGCATCACGTATTGACTAATGAGCTGTGCCGGAGTGACAACTTCCAGAGACAAATTATTGTAGGAAATATCACAGCACTGATTTTTTACTTTTATTATATAATGTGAAAAGTTCAAAGAGGTCTACAAAAAAAAAAGGCTTCCATTTTGTATAGTTTCATAGTATGAGGTTGTTGCACCAATGTTAGGTTTCTTTGGCCTAGGGGCAATGCTGTATTATGGTTACACATCTGCCGTAGACCTTATTTATAGAAAAACATCTAACTTTCGAGTTGAGTCTAAGGTTGACAAGTAGCATGCCTTCCTGGTATACTAACTGTGTCAGAATATCAGACGTAAAAGTGGGTGAAAACCTAGGATCCAGTGATCATCAAGCAGTATGGTTCAGCATAAAGACAGAGACTGACTCGTCCCATACAAAAACAAAGGTGCTGGATTTTAGGAATGCTGATTTTGTTGGGATGGGAAAATGTGTAAGCAATTCTTTGCAGAGTGGAGGAACTTGGAAGCAGTGCAGGAGAGGTGGGAAACACTAAAAAGTGAAATATTAAAGGCAACAGACCTTTGTATCAAAAGTGTTCGGAAAAACACAAGGAATAGGAAGCCAGTGTGGTTTGCGAAAGAAGTAGCAAATATTGTGAAAGAAAAAAAGATGGCTTTTAGGAAATATAAGCAGACACAAAATATTGAAGACGCAGATATATAACTTGTTAGACAGAAGGAGACTAAGAAGGTAATCAGATGTGCAGAGGCACAAGCTGAGGAGAAAATGGCCCAGTCAGTGGGTAAAGGAGGCAAAACTTTTTTTAGGTATATAAGCGAAAGGAGAAAAACAAAAGGCGGAATTATAAAACTAAAGACAGATACTGGGAGTCTTGTTGAGGGAGGCAATGTAATAGCAGATCATCTTAATAATTATTTTTGCTCAGTATTCACTACTGAAAGAGAGGGGAAGGGGCCACAGTTATGTTGCAGGGATATTCAGGAAAATGAAACAAGTACATTTACAGAGGAGAAGGTTCTAACAGAACTCTTAAAGCTGAAAGTGGACAAATCTATGGGGCCAGATGGGATACATCCAAGGATACTAAAAGAACCTAGAGGTGCTGGTAGCACCATTGACAGAATTATTCAACCAGTGATTAGCTACAGGAGTAATTCCAGAGGACTGGAAAAGAGCAAACGTAGTCCCACTGCACAAAAGTGGAAGCAAGGAAGAGGCAAACAACTACAGACCAGTGAGTCTTACATCAGTAGTAGGGAAATTGATGGAAACACTCTTAAAAGAAAAGAAAGTTGTAGATTATCTCAAATCCAGTAATTTACATGATCCCAAACAGCATGGATTCACTGGGGGGAGATCATGTCAAACAAATCTTACTGACTTTTTTGACTGTGTGACAAAAGTGATGGATAAAAGAGGAGCCGTGGATATAGCTTATCTAGACTTTAGTAAAGCTTTTGACACTGTTCCACATCGCAGACTTCTAAATAAACTTGGAAGCTTGGGATTGGATACTAGGATTGTTGAATGGATAAGATCTTGGTTGCAGGATAGAAAACAGAGAGTTGTGGTAAATGGAGTGCATTCACAGGAGGGAAATGTTACCAGTGGAGTACCCCAGGGATCTGTACTTGGACCAGTGCTTTTTAATATCTTTATTGGTGACATTGCAAATGGTATTAAAGGGAAAGTATGCCTTTTTGCAGATGAAACAAAGGTATGCAACAGGGTAGACACACCAGGTGAGGTAAAACAAATGATTGAGGATTTAGGTAGACTAGAGGAATGAACAAGAACGTGGCAATTACAGTTTAATGCCAAAAAATTCAAAATCATGCACTTGGGTCTCAAAAATCCAAAGGCTAAATATAGTATTAATGGCACTATACTGGAAACTACTGAGGAGGAAAGGGCTCTAGGAGTCACTATTTCAGTGACTTAAAGGCAGGTAAGCAATGTAAGAAATCAATAAGGAAGGCTAGTCAGATGCTTGGCTGCATTGGGAGAGGAATCAGCAGCCGAAAGAAAGAAGTAATATTGCTGCTGTATAGGTCATTGGTACAGCCTCATCTAGAATACTGTGTTCAATTCTGGAGTCCATATCTTCAAAAGGATATTAATACATTAGAGACTGTACAGAGAAGGTCAACTAAAATGGTGCATGGCCTACATCACAATACATACCCAGAAAGACTAAAAATCTCAATATGTATAGTTAGGAGCAAGGGGGGACATGATAAAAACTTTCAAATATATCAAGGGTTTTAACAAAGTCCAGGAGGGAAACATTCTCCAAATGAAGAGAAGCAATAGGACGAGGACATGCACTGAGACTGGAGGGTGGGAGGTTCAGGGGAAATTTGCGGAAAAATTACTTCACAGAAAGGGTAGTGGACAAGTGGAATAGCCTCCCATCAGAGGTGGTAGAGGCTAAGACAGTAGAGCAATTTAAACATGCATGGGATAGACACAAGGATATCCTTACAAAGAAATAAGGATCAAATAAGGATTGAACTAAAAATATGGTAAAAAAAAAATGGCAGACTAGATGGGCCAAGTGGTTCTTATCTGCCATCAAATTCTATGTTTCTATGTGTTGGATAGCATCCATTAATCACAAACCTAGGATGTGATAGAGATAAAGGGAAGGAGTCACGTGAGCATAACATGATCTCACCAAAGCCTAAATGGTATAGGGCATCTGCCATGATAGATCATCTGTGTGGGTGAATGTCTGTGCCAGTTGACAATCCTTCATTTTCTGGTCATTGCCTTGGTGGTAATGTACAAAACATATTCA
Source organism: Pseudophryne corroboree (assembly GCF_028390025.1). Classification (NCBI taxonomy): domain Eukaryota; kingdom Metazoa; phylum Chordata; class Amphibia; order Anura; family Myobatrachidae; genus Pseudophryne; species Pseudophryne corroboree. The sequence continues at coordinate 448,187,558 of NC_086452.1, read as the reverse complement.
GTCTTACGGAGCTTACAGTGCATCCGGAAAATGTTCACAGCACTTCACTTTTCCCACATTTTATTATGTTACAGCATTATTCCATGATAATGTCGATATTATCTTAAAACATAAAGCTATACCTTTAAACACACTTTTACCATGGAGCCGCTGCGGCCGCTAAACTTAATATGCACTCTACGTACCTTTTACGCTATTTGCGTAATGAGTCCCGTACCATTTATGGACTCTGCGTACAAACGCCGCGCTGGGGGTACAAAGTACACGCAGCGCGTACACACTCAATTAATACACTTTTAAACCTTATACAGTTAGGCAATTAATACACTTTAAACCCTAGCAGGGAAAAGAGGACACAACACCGATTTGTAGTTAATCACTGGGTTCCGACACCACAGAGTAATATTTCTGAAAGGGGGTTAACAATACAAATTATGCACTATAATACCACAGAGTAAATGGCTACAGTCAATGTACATACGTGAGAATATTCGCATGCGCTTCCCGGTCCGGTCCTCCGCTATCAGGTAGATAGCGTTGAGAGTCTTGTGTGTCCGGCCAGGCAGCAACAGGCTTTTTATACAATACTTCCAAAAGCAATACAATGGATACTGTAATCCCTTTGTCCATTGGACACAGGGATGCATCTTTACAGTACAGGAGAGGTCATAGGTTGATTTGAAAAGGTGGGCGATGTCTTTCTCAACTGTTCTTGTGGGTGGTCTCCTCTGGATTCCCGCCGCATACATAATATACAGTAAATACAGTTTATATCTATATTCTGCTTCTGCGCATAACTATCCACAGGAACATGCGATCTTCCTCAAACCAACACCGGAATGTTACCCTTAAAATACCCTACAGCTGGATACCAGACACCACCTTATAACCTTAGTCTGTCCCCTCCTATCATGCAACGATGAATCCCCTTGTTCTGGAATCATTTAAACTGTTGATACTTTCTGATGTGGTGCAGGGGGACTATGTGTACAATGTGCACTATTTGGATTAAATATGTAATGTTTTGATAGCCCTCCATGCGTTCACAAACTCCGCCGTAAATATCCACACCACGCGGGTTCCGGTATGAATGGTCGACCATGTTATGGTCGACAGTCATTAGGTCGACCACTATTGGTCGACATTGACATGGACACATGGTCGACACATGAAAATGGTCGACACATGAAAGGTTGACACATGAAAAGGTCGACATGAGTTTTTTAACTTTTTTTTGTGTCGTTTTTTTCGTAAAGTGACTGGGAACCCCAAATAGTGCACCGCGTCCCCTCGCGTGGCTCGCTTCGCTCGCCATGCTTCGGGCATGGTGCCTTCGCTTCGCTCGGCACAGATTACCGTTCCAATCGTAGTCCACATGGATCGTAAAGTATGGAAAAGTTCCCCAAAAGAAAAAAAAGTAAAAAAACTCATGTCGACCATTTTCATGTGTCGACCATGTGTCCATGTCGACCATGTCAATGTCGACCAATAGTGGTCGACCTACTGACTGTCGACCATAACATGGTGGACCATGTGAACGGATACCCACCACGCGCAGGACCGCTGGAGCGACCATACGCAAATTGCGTATAATTGCACGCACGGCGGAACAAGTGCACGCGCAGTGGGCATGTGTGTGTATTTTATACGTGCTGTGTGTTCTGCAATATTTTTCAACTTTGACAGTCCACCCTTTGGCAGTCAACAATAACTGCCATTATCTAATCACTAAACAGAAAAATATCAATACAATATCTACCAACGATTGGATGGTAGGAGGAGAGTTGTAGGCGGGAAATGTATGACCTAGTGGGATAGTAAAAAGCATGTATGTATGAATCCATGTCTGAGGGGCATGTATCATCGTGCCGTATATGTTCTAGATAAGCTTCGAGGTATTGCGAAGTATACATTAAATCCTTCTTATCCCGTATTAAGGGTCTGTAAGTGGGCCAACAAACACTACCGAGCTCTTTTCGGCTTCTTGTTCCAACAAATGGGGTGCACATTTAGTTGATGATACATGGAGGGGGAACATATGTGAGTGCTAGTATATGTGGATATCACTTGTCGACTATGTGTGTCATTAACTGAAGGTTGTAGAGATGAAGATAAGATACATATCTAAAATACATTCACATAACATTTTCATAATCATTCTTGGGTATGGTCGATGTCTTTTCCGGATGGGTGTATCTGGGCAGAGGGGGAGACAAAGGAAAAACGGGTGAAAGAAACAGGCCATGGAATTCATTTGCAATCCTTATCATAACACTGTCTCTATGGATGGGTCGTAAATTAAATCTGCTGCTGTAACAGCGCCCCCGCTCCTTAATCTCATCAAATTTGTGCCGTGCTTGCGCCGCGTTAGAATTCGAACACACCTAAATATCAAACCAATAATTATGATGACTCCTAGGATACAAAGGAGAAACTTTCCTACACTCATAATAACATTTTGAGCCCACTCTCCTAATCCTGAGAACCAATTTCGTGGGTTCAACCATGAGACCCAGCCGGTCAGCTCATTACCCACAGCGGTCAGGGTAAGGTTATCTTTTGATCGATAATCTCTGTGGGGTCGTCAGTGCTGTTTGTAATATACGTGCAGCACTTCACACCATATTGAGTTGCCAAAGTGACACAGTACCCACCCGTTACGACTGTGATATAATTGAAGACCATCCTGTGCTGGATCAGTTCTGTCTTGTAAGCTTGTAACTCCCTACCCGTATACCTGAAGGTGTCGTCATACATCTCAGTGATATTATCTATCAAGTTCGCTAGCGCATGGATATACCTATAATTTATAATTCCTCTGGCAGTACGGGTGATGTCTAATGCGAGAAGGAATTGAATCCCGGTGGATTCGTGGATCAAATCAGAGGCTACGTGCTCTGTCCTCTCTATGAGGTGTCTCTTGACGATGTGTTCATAGTGAGTATGAGTATAAGGAGCCTGAACACTGCGGTGAACATCTTTCATCTTATCATGGGTTATGGTCATGACCTCTGGCAACACTCTTCCAACATAACACAATCCCTCTGAGTTCGGGGCAAGCCACTTATACGCCTTCCTCCCACATATGAAATAGGCATCATCGGGGAGAACATATGGGACAGAATATGACATTACCATATTACAAACTATCCAAGTGAAAAACCCAATACCTAGTTCTCCCATCTGCTCAGTACAAGTATCAGGCTGGATGATATGAGCACAGTACCCTGGTGATACTTCTCCAACCCACATGGTCTTGCTCCCTTGAGTATACCTATACCGAAAATACCTTCCACTGTTGGCTATTTGGCGTACAAGTTCAGAGTCTATGGGTATCCTATCAGCTCTGTGCGAAAATGCCATGGTCTGGTTATTCCATGTCACTTCCCAATTTCCCGGTTTTCGGTAATTGGAAATATTGAAACATAATAAGGATCTATCTACATGATACTGGTGGAGCTTCAAACTAGGGGGCCTAGAAATATTGAATTTCTTGTCCACCGGTCTCCCACCCCGTAATTCGAGTACCTCATCTATTGCTAAAGGGTACGGCACTAATCCTGACTTGCTCTGACCTTGAGGTACTTATGAGCACACCCAGCATTCTGTCTGGTTTAAGACCTTACCCACTAGTGAGTGGTAATCACTCAATGGATGACGGTCCATGTTGATATTAAAGCTGGACTGACAACTCTGGATGCACCCATCCTCGACTATGTTCTCACAATTCCTACAAATGCAATTTTCCTCAGCCAATAACCCTTCACAGTGCCTCCGAGCTCCCTGACTACCAGATCGCTTTCTGATACTCGCCTTTGCTCGAGTGATGTGTTGCTCTTGAGATTCTACAAATCCATCCTCGCCATCAGAACCCATTCCAGATCCTTTCTCGACCTCTCTGGGACCCTCACCGAAACAGACTGTCCTGGTCAACAACAGGATTAACAGGAAAACCCGGAACGCAGTCTCTTGGGGTAAGTCCATCTTGTTAAGGGAAGAGAAGGGAAACAAGAAGGGGGAGAAAGAGAAGCAGAGAAGGAGGGTAGTGGGAGATGGAGAAAATAATAAAAAAGAAAAACTGGTGCGACAACCGCCTCTGGCCTTGTTGTTCTCCGCGCTAAGGTGCCGTCTCAACAGTACTGCCTCAACCTTCCCGTAACAGACACTCCAGTGATACGATGTTCTCTCCGGGTCAGCGACCTTTCTGTAGGGAACATAAATCTTGCATTTCAATGTGTTTAACTGTTGTGTATTATCAGTTGTGTGAAGTAAACCATCTTTGGAAAGTGAAGAGAGGGGAAATAATAAAAAGAAAATTTGTCAGATTTGCGTTCACCATCAGGCTGTCACACCATCATGTATATCGGTATCTATGCACAGTCTACCTTCACCAGTATTCCCATTCTCCACCCTTTGTGCATGACCAGGCACACTGATACTGGTGTCCCTATGCTAGTGAGATATACTGGATTTTAGGCAGAGCTCTGAAAGACCGAGTAGGCATGTGGCGTTTGAACTATAATCCTGTCAGTGAACGTAAGAAATGAAGAGGAAACTTTGAAGACAAATCACAGAGTTTAGTAACAGGTAAGTTTGTAAAGGCAAAAAAGTTTTTTTTTTCAAAGTTTGACATCTGGATTGGGCACTACGGGGAATGATTCCCTAATCAGTCTGTTCCCCTTAAAAAAAAATTTATGTGTGTTATATCTCTACTGGGACTATCCCAGCCATCAATCCAGTGTCTTGTCCATTCTAAGTTCATAGGGAACCCGGTATCCTTGAGATAATTTCCTCTACCTGTGATGGACATGCATCTAAAACAGTGAAATGCACTATTAGTCTTCGTGGGTATCTAACATATTTTGTGCTTCCTGGGTGGTAGCACTCTATATGTATACCATCTATAACAAAACTCCTGTTAAGTTACTTAGAGGTCACTTCTGCTAGAGAGAGAAGCAGAAGTTTAGAGGCCTCATCCTAATCCCATAACGTTCTGTCAAAAGGGTAAAGTTGCATTTATTCTGTTCTTCCCATTAACCGAATCTGTGTTTTATATATATGGCTCGTGATTCCTTAATATTTGTCCCTTGATCCCGTCTATGTGTTTAATAACGTGGCTTGTTTATTCTGTCTAGGGGTCTATATTGGCTATATACTGGCTATATACTGGCTGTACTACTCTTACAATCTCTAGCAAAATGTCCTTTATTTTTACAAATGTAACATATTCTCGGTCTTTTGTTACTACTAGGGTTTCGGGGTTTGGGCTGATGAGACTTTGGTGTAAGAGCCTGCATACTTTCAATCCTCAGCCTCTTGCAGTTTCCTACGCCTAGCAATATTCCTATGGTGTTCAATTGCGCACTCTCTTAGGCAAGCAACTGTGACTCCTCTCCAATTAGGCAAAGATGTTTGTACCCTGTCCCTTACTGTCTTATTGAGTCTGTCCATTAGCCCTGACACAGCTATCGTCCTGTAATTCGTATCGTTCCCTGTATCTGACACCCCCATGTATCTATCCATTATTTGCAGGGCCCGATGGAAATATTCAGATGTCATTTCATTTTCCCTCTGTTTTATGGAGAAAATTCTTCTCCACTCAGTGGGGAAACACAACTCTAGCTGCCTATTAATTCGTTCTATATTTTCGTGATAGTTTCTGTCAGTCATAGGACTATCCGACTCTAGCCTACAATCAGTGGTAAATTTTTTGGTGTCAATATTAGGGGGTAGGCACGCTTTCAAAACTATCCGCCAGTGTGTTTTTGTCGGTTCATACGCATTACCCAGATCTCTGATAAATTTCTGACATCTGGCTAAATGCTTCCGAGGGTCGGGGAATTCTGAAATGATTGATCGCAGCTCATCTCTGGGCCACAGGCAATACATTGCATTATTCCTGGTGAGGACTACTTCCTGACTATCGGTTCCCCCATTGGGAGTTACTATTTCCAAGACAGGGTGTAATCCTACCGTTCCGTTCCCAATCTGTTTACTGTGTGGTGTTGTTGTTTCTGTGCAATGAACTGTCTCATACTTACCGGTAGCTGTGACCTCACCAGTTCTTTCATTGGGAAATACTGTTACTGCTCTACCTGGTTGGACAGGTCCCACCTGAGTTACCTGCAAAATGACTGCTTGGAGGAGAGCTGCGATTTGGCTGAATCCTTCATCTCCCTGTGACCTAAAACCTTGGAGAGACTTCAAAACAGGATACATTTTGCAAAAGTTAGGGTTAATACATTGCTCTTTCATATTACTATCATTTACGGATGTATCATTGACTGTAGCCTTCTGTTCCCCTTCGACCTGTGTCGACAATGGTGTGTTTGTGTTCTCATTCCCGCTAGGTTTGGAACCTGCTGCATATGTTAATTTCCCTTGCATATCGCCCTCTTGCTGCCAAAAATTTAAACAATCTGTATGTCTAATCCTTTGTTTTCTGGATTTTATTAGACATATCCTACTCCTTAAATTCTGCAATACCTCTGGTTCAAAACTGCCTACCTTAGGGAATAGTTCCCTATCTCCCGCAGTCATACGTTCCCATTCATTGCACAAAATTTCTGTGTGTGGTCCATACTTCTCACACATTATGAACCTCGCTGACCCCCTGGGCCGCGGTATGTCAACCTGAACCCTGGTTGAACGTCCCTTATTTGAGCAACTGGCCCCCATATTTTTCAGGTATTGTCCTTTCGGCTAATCCCACAAAAAAACCCAAAATACTCAATATAAGGCAACGGTGAAAGTTCTCTGAGCGCTCTTCACTCGCTCACCGCCCACGTTGGCCAGTACTACCATACACTGTCGATAGCGAAGACAATGTACCCAACTTAGGGCCCTATGTAACCTCTATTTACTGGAAGTTTCTGGGAATAATTTACCCTTTCCAGTAAATCTAAGCCGTTGGAGATTTCCTGAGAGAGACCAGCGAAAACTCCCTAAACCTTTATTATACACAAATCATGCTTGCGTATGCTATATACAGCGCTAATGATACCGCGATTTTACGCAAAGCTCGTAAAAAGGTTATCACGTTGCGCTAAATATTGCACCCACGAACGCGCGGTCCAATCGCACAGCGTATTGGTACTTGTTACTTATCCGCCGTACGACCACTGGAATCGATTTTCAGGCTGCGAAACCTCAGCCAGAGCGTATAAAAAAACTAAATGGGTAAACCTTCGCTAACCCCCTGGGCCGCGGTACTCTAACACAATTGGCTACCTTGCTCCTTTGTACTTAAATCTATATTAACATGAGTCAGCTGCCTCACGCCACCAAGTCTCCACTCACTTGATGTACCACTCGACGGGATCCCGAATTCCCTGGGTCCACTATGTTCTCTGTTACGTTTGCTCACTCACGTTCACTCATTCAAATACACTTTGGTTTTTCTGTACAGAAAATTATCTTTCATTCAGATAAACAGCTTTATTCCCAGAGGCAATACAGTAAAAAAGGTTTTATTTAAACTAAATCTTGGAAACCGAGCAATATGTGCTAATGTAGCGTGGCTACTGTCCCGCCCCTAAACTAAACAATGCTAGTGTGTAATTTGTACTTAGCGGTCGTACCCTTACGCACGTTGCGTAAACACGCGACCGTGTGTATGTCTTTACGTTGCGTACGCAGTCCCGTCCTTTGTCCGAGACACGTGTACAAAAACCGTACGTCCGCAATAGTACAAATCCCACACTATAAATGTAAGCGATATTACCTATAATCGCTCACTTAACACAACACGGTTTCTTTCTGTATAAACCTTTTTAACTTGGCCAGACTGTGTTTGTGTTTTACGTTTACTTCCTTAATATTTATTCTATATTTTAACTAAATAGCAACAAGTTTCTCCGCACAGGTCTAAATGAATCTAGTAATCAGTACTTATGGCAACAATGTGAGCAGGTATACAGAGTACAGGTGTACGCTTGTGTTGTGTGCGCATTTGGCGCCAAACAGAAATTCACAGACTTTTTAAATAGCTTTGCGTATTTACTTTACGGGTCCCACCAGCATCCCTACAAACCATGCAGAGCAGATGCCATCTAATCAGCAATAAAATCGGGTATCCAGTGTATCCTGTGGCCAGAAAAAGGTTTACGTAGGATACCTGTCCGCGTATTATGCACCTTTGCTGATAGATAAAGTTTGCTTTAACCTGCTAGGCCGCGGGTATGTGGAAAAACCGGACGATGCCCCCAATTGATAATGTCGATATTATCTTAAAACATAAAGCTATACCTTTAAACACACTTTTACCATGGAGCCGCTGCGGCCGCTAAACTTAATATGCACTCTACGTACCTTTTATGCTATTTGCGTAATGAGTCCCGTACCATTTACGGACTCTGCGTACAAATGCCGCGCTGGGGGTACAAAGTACACGCAGCGCGTACACACTCAATTAATACACTTTTAAACCTTATACAGTTAGGCAATTAATACACTTTAAACCCTAGCAGGGAAAAGAGGACACAACACCGATTTGTAGTTAATCACTGGGTTCCGACACCACAGAGTAATATTTCTGAAAGGGGGTTAACAATACAAATTATGCACTATAATACCACAGAGTAAATGGCTACAGTCAATGTACATACGTGAGAATATTCGCATGCGCTTCCCGGTCCGGTCCTCCGCTATCAGGTAGATAGCGTTGAGAGTCTTGTGTGTCCGGCCAGGCAGCAACAGGCTTTTTATACAATACTTCCAAAAGCAATACAATGGATACTGTAATCCTTTTGTCCATTGGACACAGGGATGCATCTTTACAGTACAGGAGAGGTCATAGGTTGATTTGAAAAGGTGGGCGATGTCTTTCTCAACTGTTCTTGTGGGTGGTCTCCTCTGGATTCCCGCCGCATACATAATATACAGTAAATACAGTTTATATCTATATTCTGCTTCTGCGCATAACTATCCACAGGAACATGCGATCTTCCTCAAACCAACACCGGAATGTTACCCTTAAAATACCCTACAGCTGGATACCAGACACCACCTTATAACCTTAGTCTGTCCCCTCCTATCATGCAACGATGAATCCCCTTGTTCTGGAATCATTTAAACTGTTGATACTTTCTGATGTGGTGCAGGGGGACTATGTGTACAATGTGCACTATTTGGATTAAATATGTAATATTTTGATAGCCCTCCATGCGTTCACAAACTCCGCCGTAAATACCCACACCACGCGCAGGGCCGCGGGAGCGACCATACGCAAATTGCGGATATGTGCACGCACGGCGGAACAAGTGCACGCGCAGTGGGCATGTGTGTGTATTTTATACGTGCTGTGTGTTCTGCAATATTTTTCGACTTTGACAGTCCACCCTTTGGCAGTCAACAATAACTGCCATTATCTAATCACTAAACAGAAAAATATCAATACAATATCTACAAACGATTGGATGGTAGGAGGAGAGTTGTAGGCGGGAAATGTATGACCTAGTGGGATAGTAAAAAGCATGTATGTATGAATCCATGTCTGAGGGGCATGTATCATCGTGCCGTATATGTTCTAGATAAGCTTCGAGGTATTGCGAAGTATACATTAAATCCTTCTTATCCCGTATTAAGGGTCTGTAAGTGGGCCAACAAACACTACAGAGCTCTTTTCGGGTTCTTGTTCCAACAAATGGGGTGCACATTTAGTTGATGATACATGGAGGGGGAACATATGTGAGTGCTAGTATATGTGGATATCACCTGTCGACTATGTGTGTCATTAACTGAAGGTTGTAGAGATGAAGATAAGACACATATCTAAAATACATTCACATAACATTTTCATAATCATTCTTGGGTATGGTTGATGTCTTTTCTGGATGGGTGTATCTGGGCAGAGGGGGAGACAAAGGAAAAACGGGTGAAAGAAACAGGCCATGGAATTCATTTGCAATCCTTATCATAACACTGTCTCTATGTATGGGTCGTAAATTAAATCTGCTGCTGTAACAGCGCCCCCGCTCCTTAAACTCATCAAATTTGTGCCGTGCTTGCGCCGCGTTAGAATTCGAACACACCTAAATATCAAACCAATAATTATGACGACTCCCAGGATACAAAGGAGAAACTTTCCTACACTCATAATAACATTTTGAGCCCACTCTCCTAATCCTGAGAACCAATTTCGTGGGTTCAACCATGAGACCCAGCCGGTCAGCTCATTACCCACAGCGGTCAGGGTAAGGTTGTGTTTCCTCCGGAACTCCCACTTCAACTGCAATATATCATCCATCTTTTGATCGATAATCTCTGTGGGGTCGTCAGTGCTGGGGTGATGGTTCATCTTTCAGCAGGACAACGACCCTAAGCACACAGCCAAGATATCAAAGGAGTGGTTTCAGGACAACTCTGTGAATGTCCTTGAGTGGCCCAGCCAGAGCCCAGACTTGAATCTGATTGAACATCTCTGGAGAGATCTGAAAATGGCTGTGCACCGACACTTCCCATCCAACCTGATGGAGCTTGAGAGGTGCTGCAAAGAGGAATGGGCAAAACTGCCCAAAGATAGGTGTGCCAAGCTTGTGGCATCATATTCAAAAAGTCATGAGGCTGTAATTGCTGCCAAAGGTGCATCAACAAAGTATTGAGCAAAGGCTGTAAATACTTATGTACATGTGATTTCTTAGTTTTTTTTTATTTTTCATAAATTAGCAAAAATCTTTTTTCACGTTGTCATTATGGGGTATTGTGTGTAGAATTTATTCCCTTTTGGAAAAAGGCTGTAACATAACAAAATGAGGAAAAAGTGAAGCGCTGTGAATACTTTCTGGATGCAGTGGCACAACGCAGCATGTTTTTTTTGCTTCTTAATCAAATGAAGGCATCACTATAGAAAACATAAACAGCGGGATGTCAGTAGATCTACATTTACAATGTTGATAGTCAAGTCAACAATCTCCGACATGTGTAATGTCAAAACGTTCACAATAGGATTAGACTGCGGCTGAGAGCATTAGAGTTAGGCTGGGGGGGTTAGTGGTAGGGTTAGGAACTAGAGGGAAGGATAGGGGAAAAATACCTGAACGCTGGAACATTAGAGGTCTGAACAGCAAGTGACGACCAACGATGGAAGACGCCGCCGCAGCAGCCTTCAGGAGCAGGTAAGTAGCTGCCAGGCCACTAGGGGTACTATGTCAACATGTTAACATATCAGCATTTCTTCAGATCCTACTTGAATCTATATGTCTATGATAACCCCTGTACAGCAATATTCAGCATTTTTTTTCTGGCTGTTATATATTCACTGATACCAATCATAATGTATGTATACAGTTATTAAGGCTTAGCACTCAGTGCTCATCTTTATATGATGTGTAATGAAGAATATGGGTCTGTATGAGATACCTTAACAAAGGTAAAGTGCAAATGTTGTATTGTAGGTATGATATTATAATTTAGTTTTAGAATAATCAATGCAGAAAAATTGTTCTGGAGATGGCTATAATAATCGATGTTGCACAATATATACATAAATGCAAAATAGGACTAAAATCAGAAATATATATTAAAAAAAAGACATACAGGGGTGAGGGCTAGGAAAGTAGAGGGAACCGTGGATAAGTCTTTCATTTGGCGATATGCCTTTTATAGTACATACTCCAGTATTCGACTTTCTACCCAAGATCAACAGACAACCCGTATGTATTATCTTTCACGTTATCTTTATCACTTTCTGCAACTCAAGGATACCACACACATACTGAAAAAAATTGGAAAACTTCACATGGATTCAAAATAAATGGTTAGTCACGAGTAATATAAACTCCCTATACACGTCAATCAGTCGATCACAAATGGCATTTAGAGCATCCAACAGATTCTAAACAAGGCCGTCACACTGAATGAAGCACAAGCAATCTTTATCCTTGATGGTATCCACTCAGGGATGGATTGGGAACAAAAAGCGGCCCTGGAAAAATTTGTATTAGTGGCCCCACATGGGCAGCACCAGAGGTGTAAGGTCTAGCCATGGCAGCAGCACCCTCCCCCCAAGACTTTCCAGATAGTGGGCATATCCAGCATCAAGGGGGAAGTTAAAAATAAATATTATGAGCACATTATATGATACACCTTCAGAATTTAGGAAACTATATCATTCTTTAGAAATATATATTTTCTTGCTTATTACACCAACCGTATCCCAATCACTATTCACTCAATCTATATATCTTATATGTCAGCCAAGCAGGCAGAGCATACACTAGATCATCTGCAATCACAGGCTAAGTGGCAAAGTCATTTTTATATATGCAAATTATTTAGCATCTTATTCATTATGTCTATAAAAAAAATCACATGTCCTCAAACAAAACAGGCCCGCCGGGTGCGTCGGCCCACCGGGAATCTTCCCTGTGAACCCCATGCCCAATCCGCCTCTATATACTGCACCACATCTATCTGTAGTTTGAAGGTGAGCTTTATGTACAATGGAAAACAGCCATGGGAAACAAGTACGCACCAAATTATGTCATTTATTTCATGAGTGTGTAGGAAAAGAATCAGATTTGGAAGAACTGCAGATTTGGGAAAAGGTTGGTTGTATGGAATATGTTTATAGATGACACAATCTTTACATGGGAAAGAACAGGATTTGCTAAGGACTTTCGTACTGCACATGGGCCCTCATTCCGAGTTGTTCGCTCGCAAGCTGCTTTTAGCAGCATTGCACACGCTAAGCCGCCGCCCTCTGGGAGTGAATCTTAGCTTAGTAAAATTGCGAACGAAGTATTCGCAATATAGCGAAAAGAAATTTCTTAGCAGTTTCTGAGTAGCTCGAGACTTACTCCTCCAGTGCGATCAGTTCAGTCCTTTTCGTTCCTGGTTTGACGTCACAAACACACCCAGCGTTCGCCCAGACACTCCCGCGTTTCTCCAGCCACTCCCGCGTTTTTTCCCCAGAAACGGTAGCGTTTTTTCACACAGACCCATAAAACGGCCAGTTTCCGCCCAGAAACACCCACTTCCTGTCAATCACACTCCGATCACCAGAACGAAGAAAAAACCTCGTAATGCCGTGAGTAAAATACCAAACTTCGTATCAAATTTACTTGGCGCAGTCGCAGTGCGAACATTGCGCATGCGCAATTAGCGGAAAATCGCTGCGATGCGAAGAAAATTACCGAGCGAACAACTCGGAATGAGGGCCATGAACTCCAGCAATAAAAACTTTTTACGCTGTGTAGTACGTTGTGAACTGTAACATCCATCTCCTGGATATCACAGTCTTTATCAAAAAACAGAATAGAGATAAAACAAAGGTAGGCGTAAATAGCTACATTCTGACAACCGCCAGCCACTACCCTAAGCGGCTTTAAAACTTCCCTAAAGGATATTTGAACGCAGAAATTGTACTATCATTGAAAACTATGTTTCACAAAGCAAGGAACTTAAAAGTCAATTCATACAAAAAAAGTATGACAAAGATGTAGTGGATCAAGCATACAAAGAAATTCTGGAAAAAGAAAGGGACTCATTATTGACACGGAGGCAGCGAAGATTGAGCACAACGTATACTTCAGCTTCGCAATGAAAACGTATCCTAAGAAAACACTGTATCATATTAACCAAAGACGATACTGTGGCAGAACTTTTGCTATCAGCACCTAAGGTCGTATACAAGAAAACACTGGATATTAAAAAGAAACTGGTCCTGCTCCCCTCCTCTGCACTCGATAATATCTCATATCTGGTAAATGCAACGTATGGAATATATGACCAATATTATTAATAATTCTTACAAAACCTTTGACAGAGTTTGGCGTCCCTGGCTCACCTCACAAAACTCTTCTTCTCCATGTGAGGTGGGCTGACTAACCCTCTTACCTGGTTTGGTTTCCATCCACTCGATTCTTTTCCTTTTTCTCTTTCCCCCACCAATTCTTTCTTGGTCTAATTGTTTCTCCTTTCTTCTCTATGCGGTTTGTCACACTGTCACCTTTCTTTCCTCCTCTCCTCCTTTTTTCCCCCTCCTTCTATTATAAAAATCCTGGTCTATATAATGTATAGTATGTTAGATTTTGACTGTCATCAGTCATGTTGTTTCTGATATGCTTTGTGTATTGTGGCGTGGTCTCCTTTTCTTATGACCATTTAACAAAAAAGAAAAAGAAACTGGTCAAAAATTATCTACCGCCACGTTCACTCACCCAAGCCACACTATCCAGGGATTAAGTTAGCGTCTTCTTCCTCTGTTGAAGATGTCTCAACTGCAACACATATACAGTAGTCACAACAGTGAAAACCCTAAATGTTAGTTCTCTTCATCCTACAGGAATTAATTTTTACAGTCAAAAGCATAATCATGTGCGACACACCAGGGCTTATCTATTTACTAGAATGCCCCTATGGTAAGCTGTACGTAGGGAAGACAACAACACCACTGAAACAATTAACCAACATCAGAGCAGGGACGGATCTAGACTTTTCTTTTAGGGGGGGCGGTTTACTGTTTAATCTTGACTCCTCCCCTCTCTAGTCCCATCTCCTCCCATCTGCAATCCTGTCTCCTCCTCTCTCAATTCCTGAAAAACTGAACTTTTTGAGTGAGACTGAGATAGTGCTTTGTGATTGTTCTATGTACATGTGATTGTGCCGTGGGGTAATTGTATTTATTAGCCCTAGTACCCACACACTTGCAAGTGAGGGGCAAATGCTCTGTAACCCTTGCTCTCCTGGCTCCTCTGTGCTGCTGTGGTATAGGCTGCAGCACAGTGTTCTGCCTCAGGCTCTCCCTGGAGAGCTCTCTTCAGCTCAAAAGTGGGCGTGGCTATGACTGTTAGGGGGGGGGTCGCCCCCCTTCGCCCCTCCTAAATCCGGCCCTGCATCAGAGAAACATAGCAATTGGTGCTGAGGAACACAGTGTCCCAAAACATTTCAAAGATCATCACAATAAAGATGCAGGTTTATTATCCTTTCTGGGTATTGAGAAAGTGCAACAAAACTGGAGAAGATTACAACAAACTACTGAATAAAGAAGAAATCAGATGGATTCTCACTCTGAAAACCTTGTATCCAATGGGCTTTAATTTGGACCTGTAAATCCAGACCATACTTTGATTGCAGCTGAGGATCTGACATCCATTAGGTCAAGGCTCTTAATGTATAGCATTCAAATAGTCGTATCTGTACAACATACCTAATGCTTTTGCCCCCTAGCAATAAGGGGACTATTTTTTTTCCAACTACTGCACCTTTAGGGCAGGCATCATTCACATCACCTACAGAATTAACTAGTCTGACAGTTGATTATAACCTTTAGCTTATATGTATTACAGGTTGAGTATCCAATATCCAAAATGCTTGGGACCAGAAGTATTTTGGATATCGGATTTTTCCGTATTTTGGAATAATCGCATACCATAATTAGATATCATGGCGATAGGACCCAAGTCTAAGCACAGAATGCATTTATGTTTCAGATACACCTTATACACAGCCTGATGGTCATTTAATACAATATTTTTAATAACTTTATGCATTAAACAAAGTTTGTGTACATTGAGCCATCAGATAACAAAGGTTTCACTATCTCCGTTTCACTCAAAAAATTCTGTATTTCAGAATATTCCGTATTTCGGAATATTTGGATATGGGATACTCAACCTGTATTTAGGAGTGTTGGGTATTATTTCTTTACCTTACCCTATGCGGGCAGACACTACATAACCTACATCAGCAAGTGCTGCACTTAAACACTCCCCAACATCCCTATACCACAACTGTCACTGTGGGTTGGGCACCAGTCTACGGGACTCACAGCGCAACCAGCGTGGAAACATAGGAGGAATATTTTAGTATTCAGGGACTGGATCCTTTAAGAGAAATCTGTAATACATTACCTTCAAGCACGCTACTGATCTCATTAGCAACTCATATTTTCATCTGAACACCTGCACAATCGTACATTAAGTGTATATATATATATATATATATATATATATATATATATATATATGTGTGTATATATATACTGCTCAAAAAAATAAAGGGAACACTTAAACAACACAATGTAACTCCAAGTCAATCACACTTCTGTGAAATCAAACTGTCCACTTAGGAAGCAACACTGATTGACAATCAATTTCACATGCTGTTGTGCAAATGGAATAGACAACAGGTGGGAATTATAGGCAATTAGCAAGACACCCCCAATAAAGGAGTTGTTCTGCAGGTGGTGACCACAGACCACTTCTCAGCTCCTATGCTTTCTGGCTGATGTTTTGGCCACTTTTGAAAGCTGGCGGTGCTTTCACTCTAGTGGTAATATGAGACGGAGTCTACAACCCACACAAGTGGTTTAGGTAGTGCAGCTCATCCAGGATGGCACATCAATGTGAGCTGTGGCAAGAAGGTTTGCTGTGTCTGTCAGCATAGTGTCCAGAGCATGGAGGCGCTACCAGGAGACAGGCCAGTACATCAGGAGACGTGGAGGAGGCCGTAGGAGGGCAACAACCCAGCAGCAGGACCGCTACCTCCGCCTTTGTGCAAGGAGGAACAGGAGGAACACTGCCAGAGCCCTGCAAAATGACCTCCAGCAAGCCACAAATGTGCATGTGTCTACTCAAACGATCAGAAACAGACTCCATGAGGGTGGTATGAGGGCCCGACGTCCACAGGTGGGGGTTGTGCTTACAGCCCAACACCGTGCAGGACGTTTGGCATTTGCCAGAGAACACCAAGATTGTCAAATTTGCCACTGGCGCCCTGTGCTCTTCACAGATGAAAGCAGGTTCTCACTGAGCACATGTGACAGACGTGACAGAGTCTGGAGACGCCAAGGAGAACGTTCTGCTGCCTGCAACATCCTCCAGCATGACCGGTTTGGCAGTGGGTCAGTAATGGTGTGGGGTGGCATTTCTTTGGGGGGCGGCACAGCCCTCCATGTGCTCGCCTGACTGCCATTAGGTACCGAGATGAGATCCTCAGACCCCTTGTGAGACCATATGCTGGTGCGGTTGGCCCTGGGTTCCTCCTCATGCAAGACAATGCTAGACCTCATGTGGCTGGAGTGTGTCAGCAGTTCCTGCAAGACGAAGGCATTGATGCTATGGACTGGCCCGCCCGTTCCCCAGACCTGAATCCAATTGAGCACATCTGGGACATCATGTCTCGCTCCATCCACCAACGCCACGTTGCACCACAGACTGTCCAGGAGTTGGCGGATGCTTTAGTACAGGTCTGGGAGGAAATCCCTCAGGGGACCATCCGCCATCTCATCAGGAGCATGCCCAGGCATTGTAGGGAGGTCATACAGGCACGTGGAGGCCACACACACTACTTAGCCTCATTTTGACTTGTTTTAAGGACATTACATCAAAGTTGGATCAGCCTGTAGTGTGTTTTTCCACTTTAATTTTGAGTGTGACTCCAAATCCAGACCTCCATGGGTTAATAAATTGGATTTCCATTGATCATTTTTTGTGTGATTTTGTTGACAGCACATTCAGCTATGTAAAGAACAAAGTATTTAATAAGAATATTTCATTCATTCAGATCTAGGATGTGTTATTTTAGTGTTCCCTTTATTTTTTTGAGCAGTGTGTATATATATATATATATATATAATCATTTGTGAAAGAGGGCACTCACCATTTTTGTAAAATCATCAAAAGGTCATTTATTTGTGCATAGTCAGGTCGATGTTTCGATCATATCCCAATGATCTTTGTCAAGACACCATAGGGTAGTGCAACACACTACACCTACACCTGCCTATCATCTATCTTGCACCTCTCTGGGAGCATGGCAGGTTCCGTTGAGTGACTGCTGAGCGAGAGCTGCACCAACTGCCAGATCACCCGCCTCTGAGACAGCTACATTTAGCAGAGTCCTCCTGGTACCCACCGCCACAACCCCGGTGCGAGCCAGCCCCTGATCGCAGCCACTGGGTTTGTACGGCAGCTGTTGGGCCTGATTCATAGTTGTATGCTAATGCATTCGCAGCTGCGATTCCGTATGCAGATACTGTGCGAAAATATGCTATTGCCTCAGTCAGCAGGACTTATATTGAGATGCGCACTTGCGGCTTTGCTACTCAGCAACTCCATACAAAGATGCAGCAGGATCGCAGAACCTTCGATAATCGGCCTATGGTTGGCCAGAATGGCTGCGTGTATTGAGATATGTATGGGATCGTGGATGCGGCAGCGGCATGCCCCCAAAATAGTCCCAACACCTGTGTTTTTGCCGTTACTCCATTACCATCCCCAAACGGTCCCTTCCTGTCAATCGCTTTGCAAATGAATACTTGTTCCAAGCGACTATGGTAATGGACTTTGACGCATGTGCAGTGTCACTAAGATGCATACGCAGTCGGACGATTATCGCTCATCCATGAAAACATCGGCATAGTGTACAACTATGAACCAGGCCTCATATTCCTTACTCATCACATAAAGGTGAGTGCCAAGTGCTAATCATTAATAACTGTATGTTATACTGGCGGGAATGTATCAAAGCTTGGAGAGAGATAAAATACCAACCAGTCAGCTCCTAATTGTAATTTTTAATTCACAGCCTGTAACATGGCAGTTACAAGCTGATTGGTTAATACTTTATCTCTCTCCACTCTCTCTAAGCTTTGATACATCTCCTCCACAGCGAGGAAAGTGACCTGACACACAGCTGCTCCTGATTCCATCCAGCTGTGAGCAAAACCCTAGAGCACACACCCTACACACATTACATTTCATGTCTGTATAGCTGAGCTCCAGGAGCTAGTGAGTGACAGTTGGCAGTGACTTTATTCTGATAAAACAGTAGTTCTTATGTTGGGAGCTCACCGGCAAAGGACAAGAATGCAGTTTTGACAGCCAAACACTGACCAACAGTGGAAATATGGTGTTTGCTGCATTGTGGCAGCTGACAAATAGGTGTCAGCCATGATCTTCATTCTTTCATCTGAAGAGGTTAGCCAGAATCCAGCAGTCGATGCCCCCAGGAGATCTTCCTACTCTCATGCATGCATTTGTGATCTGACGCTTGGATTTCTCCAATGTCCTCTACCTGGGTCTACCAGCAAAAGAATTGCACAGCTTGCATCTGGTACAAAATGTAGAAGCCATGCCATTGGCGTTTCTATAATGCATACTGGCCCTGGGTCAAGGGGGCCCACACTGGACCCGTGTTTTATTACCTTTCCGGAGTCCCGCGTCAGGTGCTGCAGCCGCAGCAAAAATTCACAGCCAAAATGAGCGTACACATGTGCTGTAGTAACTAGTATCCGGATCATGGCGGACGCCATGTTTCCAGAGATCTGCGCATGCGCAGTAAACATCGGCACAGTGCCAGAACCTACTGCACCATGGAGAGGAGGGGGCCCACCCGGAGTCGGCATATGGGCCCCCTCCACTGTTGAAACACCCCTGAGCTAGGCCGTTACCTAACCAGCCCAACACCCGTTCTCTCCTCCATTCACTGGCTGCCTGTAAGATGGCAAAATAAATGTTTAAAATTAGTTTACTGACTTTCAAAGCCCTACATAACCAGGGTCCAAGTTCCTTGGGAGAGCTTCTTATTCCTTACAGCCCCATTCGGTTACTTTGATCGGCATATGAAGGAATATTGGGCCTATTTCCGAGTTGATCGCAGCAGCAAATTTGTTAGCAATTGTGCAAAACCATGGGGGTCATTCCGAGTTGTTCGCTCACTAGCAGATTTTAGCAGCATTGCACACGCTAGGCCGCCGCCCTCTGGGAGTGTATCTTAGCTTAGCAGAATTGCGAACGATAGATTAGCAGAATTGCGAATAGAAAATTCTTAGCAGTTTCTGAGTAGCTCGAGACTTACTCCTACACTGCGATCAGCTCAGCCCGTTTCGTTCCTGGTTTGACGTCACAAACACGCCCTGCGTTCAGCCAACCACTCCCCCGTTTCTCCAGACACTCCCGCGTTTTATCCAGGCACGCCTGCGTTTTTCCGGACACTCCCAGAAAACGGTCAGTTTCCGCCCAGAAACTCCCACTTCCTGTCAATCACACTCAGATCACTTCAACTATTGAAATTCTTCGGTCGGACGTGAGTAAATCTACTAAGTTTTGTGCTAAAATATTTAGCGCAAGCGCACTGCGTACCATGCGCATGCGCATTTTCGCCTTAATCGCTCCGTTGCGAAGATCGGCAACGAGCGAACAACTCGGAATGACCCCCATGTGCACTGCAGGGGGGACAGATATAACATGTGCAGAGAGAGTTAGATTTGGGTGGGGTTTGTTCAAACTGAAATCTAAATTGCAGTGTAGAAATAAAGCAGCCAGTATTTTCCCTGCATAGAAACAAAATAACCCACCCAAATCTAACTCTCTCTACAAAGGTTATATCTGCCCCACCTGCAGTGCACATTGTTTTGCCCAACTGCTAACAAACTTGCTGCTGCGATCAACTCGGAATTACCCCCATTAGCAGTACCTAGAATCCCCTATACTTCATTTGGAGGTCATGCTTTCACCTATGCGGCTGCGACTCTGGAACTCTAGAAACCTTCAAAAGACTCAAGACTCACCTGTTCCTCACAAATTTCATTAATGCTACTTAAAAAAAATATTGCCAAGCTCTCTTCTCTGTAGTTTGTTAATAGTTTTATTTATTTTTTGTATCAGGCACACTGACACTAGATTCCCAGAACAATGGCGCACTGACACTAGATTCCCTGAACAATGGCACACTGACACTATATTTCCTGAACAATGGCACACTGACACTTACTTCCCTGAACAATGGCACACTGACACTAGATTCTCAGAACAATGGCACACTGACACTTCATTTCCTAAACAATGGCACACTGACAATTCCCTGAACAATGGCACACTGACACTTAATTCCCTGAACAATGGCACACTGACACTTGCAATCCCAGGACAATAGCACACTGACACTGTATTTTCTGAACAATGGCACACTGACACTAGATTCCCAGAACAATGGCACACTGACACTAGATTCACAGAACAATGGCACACTGACACTTAATTCCCTGAACAATGGCACACTGACACTTAATTCCTTGAACAATGGCACACTGACACTTGCAATCCCAGAACAATGGCACACTGACACTAGATTCTCAGAACAATTGCACACTGACACTAGATTCTCAGAACAGTGGCACACTGACACTAGATTCTCAGAACAATGGCACATTGACTCTTGATTCCCTGAACAATGGCACACTGACACGTAATTCCCTGAACAATGGCGCACTGACACTAGATTCCCAAAACAATGGCATGCTGACACTAAATTCCCAGAACAATGTCAAACTAAAGGGCCCTACACATTGATCGATCCGCCGCCGAGCTGCCCGACGGCGGATACGGGCGACCCGGCGGCGGGGGAGCAGTGACGGGGGGAGTAAAGTTTCTTCACTCCCCCCGTCCCCCGGCTCCATAGAAGTGCAGGCAAATATGGACAAGATTGTCCATATTGGCCTGCATGCACAAGCGACGGGGCACCAGCAATGAATGAGCGCGGGGCCGCGCATCGTTCATCGCTGGTGCCTCACACTCAAAGATATGAATGGTATCTTGTTCATTAATGAACGAGATCGTTCATATCTTTGAATATTATTGCCCAGTGTGTAAGGCCTATTACACTAGATTCCCTGAACAATGGCACACTGACACTATATTTCCTGAACAATGGCACACTGACACTAGATTTCCTGAACAATGGCACACTGACACTAGATTCTCAGAACAATGGCACACTGACACTTGATTCCCTAAACAATGGCACACTGACACTTCATTCCCTGAACAATGGCACACTGACACTTGCAATCCCAGGACAATAGCACACTGACACTGTATTTTCTGAACAATGGCACACTGACACTTGCAATATCAGAACAATGGCACACTGATATTTGATGTTAATGAACAATGACATATGGCACTTGTAATTCCAGAACAATGGTACACCGACATTTGATGATCATGAACAATGCCACCTTGATGCTTAAGGCATAATGACTATCAGATAGGAAAAAAAAGACACCCAACTGACTTTTCAAACAATAGAATACCGCCCATTATCTCTGGATTTCCCTGAACAATGAAATACTGATACTTGACATCACTGAACAATGACACATGGGGGGTCATTCCGACCCGTTCGCACGCAGCGGTACTTCGCTGCAGTGTGAACGGGTCAGAAATGCGCATGCGCGGTGCATGCAGGGCAACGACGCCGCCAGCGAGAAATGTGATCGCAGCGGCGATCGCAAGAAGACGGACAGGCGGGAGGCCTTCCGGGGCGGATACTTACCGTTTTCCAGGCGTGGTGAGTCCAACGCAGGCATGTCCAGGCATTTTGAGGGCGGATGTCTGAAGTCAATCCCGGGACCTTCGTAGCTGGATCCGTCTCACAGGGTGAGTAACTCTTACCCATGTCTTGTTTTACTTGAAACTTTTTTAGCATAGCAGGGCTGCAGAAGCGATCGCAGCCCTGCTATGCTAAAATACACTCCCCCATAGGCGGCGTCAGGTTGATCGTACGATCAGCAAAAAGTTGCTACGTGCGATCAACTCGGAATGACCCCCATTGTCACTTGGGGTTCCAGAACAATGATACATTGACACCTTGCCATTATTCGGGTGTTTTAATTGTCAATGCGCAATTTTCCCAGGACAAAAAGCATCAATGTGTCATTGTTTTACGACTCCAAGCGTCAATGTGTCATCATTCTAGGACTCAAAGTATCAATGTACCATTATTTTGGGACCCCAAGTGTTAATGTGTTATATTGAGACACCAAGCCTCAAGTCATCGTTCTAGAACCCCAAATATCCCCATATATTCAGTAATTTATGAATTCTCTGTTGATTTCTGTGTTAAACATACATGTTGCTGTATTAATTCCTTTACTGTAATCCTAAATATTTTTGAAGATGGAAATCTTCTATGATACGGTATGGTGTTTCTTGTTAATTTTGTGTCTTTAGTAATTGTAGCACTGTTGCGCCTCTTTTACACAAACACACATGGGTACTTGAAGATGACGGTAACTGTGGGGGGATGTAGTCACAAACCCTGGCAGTCGGGATCCCGGCTGTCAGCACGCTGACAGAATGCCGGCAGGGGGCCAAGGACTATTTCCACTGGTGGGTGTCCATGACACCCATAAAGTGGGAACAGAACCTGTAGCGAGCCACCGAGCCTGCAGTGTGGCGAGCATAGCAAGCCTGCAAGGGGCTTCGCTGCACTTGCCCCCCTACCAGCATTCTGGCGCCCAGGATCCCGGCGTCGGTATGCTGACCACCAGGATCCCGTCTGCCGGTCACACATACCCAATACACTGTGGGGGCAGAAAAATGTTTGCCTTCTTATGGCCTTGGCCATTAAAAGAAAGGGCTTATAATGCTTCTTAAGGTGGGTACACACTAATAGATATATCTGCAGATCAATTGATCTGCAATTATATCTATGGACGGATCGAGCAGTGGGGGTCATTCCGAGTTGTTCGCTCGCAAGCTGCTTTTAGCAGCTTTGCACACGCTAAGCCGCCGCCTACTGGGAGTGAATCTTAGCTTATCAAAATTGCGAAAGAAAGATTAGCAGAATTGCGAATAGACACTTCTTAGCAGTTTCTGAGTAGCTCCAGACTTACTCGGCATCTGCGATCAGTTCAGTGCTTGTCGTTCCTGGTTTGACGTCACCAACACACCCAGCGTTCGCCCAGACACTCCTCCGTTTCTCCAGCCACTCCCGTGTGTTTCCCAGAAACGGTAGCGTTTTTTCGCACACACCCATAAAACGGCCAGTTTCCGCCCAGAAACACCCACTTCCTGTCAATCACATTACGATCACCAGAACGAAGAAAAAACCTTGTAATGCCGTGAGTAAAATACCTAACTGCATAGCAAATTTACTTGGCGCAGTCGCACTGCGGACATTGCGCATGCGCATTAGCGACTAATCGCTCCGTTGCGAGAAAAAAATAACGAGCGAACAACTCGGAATGACCCCCAGTGTGTTCAGCATACATACTGCTCGATCTGTCGGGGACTGACGTCATGAACTGGGCGGGCATGTACACACGCCCGCCCAGTTCAGCTGTCAATCACCGCCGGCCGCCGCAGCATGTGTACGGGCGGTCTGCCGATATATTGTCCGTCGGCTGTGCTGCGCGGCCGACGCGATACATCTGTGAACGACGGAGTTCACAGACGTATCGGCCGTACACACTTGCCGACGGTCCCGCGATATATCGGCCGTTCAAAAGAACGGCCGATATATCGACCAGTGTGTACGGGCCTTTATTTTATGAGCCAATTAAAAAATATTTAGTTTCTATGACGTCCTAGTGGATGCTGGGAACTCCGTAAGGACCATGGGGAATAGCGGCTCCGCAGGAGACTGGGCACATAAGTAAAGCTTTAGGACTACCTGGTGTGCACTGGCTCCTCCCGCTATGACCCTCCTCCAAGCCTCTGTTAGATTTTTGTGCCCGGCCGAGAAGGGTGCATTCTAGGACTCTCCTGAGTTTCTAAGAAAAAGTTTAGTTTTAGGTTTCTTATTTTCAGTGAGACCTGCTGGCAACAGGCTCACTGCATCGAGGGACTAAGGGGAGAAGAAGCGAACCTGCCTGCTTGCAGCCAGCTTGGGCTTCTTGGCTACTGGACACCATTAGCTCCAGAGGGACCGAACACAGGCCCAGCCTCGGAGTCCGGTCCCAGAGCCGCGCCGCCGGCCCCCTTACAGAGCCAGAAGCAAGAAGAGGTCCGGAAAATCGGCGGCAGAAGACATCAGTCTTCACCAAGGTAGCGCACAGCACTGCAGCTGTGCGCCATTGCTCCTCAGGCACACTTCACACTCCGGTCACTGAGGGTGCAGGGCGCTGGGGGGGGGGGGGGGCGCCCTGAGCAGCAATAAAAACACCTTGGCTGGTGAAAATACCTCACATATAGCCCCCAGGGCTATATGGATGTATTTTAACCCCTGCCAGAATACAGCAAAAAGCGGGAGAAAAGTCCGCTGAGAAGGGGGCGGAGCCTATCTCCTCAGCACACAGGCGCCATTTTCCCTCACAGCTCCGCTGGAAGGACGTCTCCCTGACTCTCCCCTGCAGTCCTGCACTACAGAAAAGGGTAAAACAAGAGAGGGGGGCACTAATTGGGCGCAGTATTAACATAACAGCAGCTATAAGGGGAAAAACACTTATACAGGTTGAGTATCCCTTATCCAAAATGCTTGGGACCAGAGGTATTTTGGATATCGGATTTTTCCGTATTTTGGAATAATTGCATACAATAATGAGATATCATGGTGATGGGACCTAAATCTAAGCACAGAATGCATTTATGTTACATATACACCTTATACACACAGCCTGAAGGTAATTTTAGCCAATATTTTTTATAACTTTGTGCATTAAACAAAGTGTGTGTACATTCACACAAATCATTGATGTTTCATATACACCTTATACACACAGCCTGAAGGTCATTTAATACAATATTATTAATAACTTTGTGTATTAAACAAAGTTTGTGTACATTGAGCCATCAAAAAACAAAGGTTTCACTATTTCACTCTCACTCAAAAAAGTCCGTATTTCGGAATATTCCGTATTTCGGAATATTTGGATATGGGATACTCAACCTGTATAAGGTTATCCCTATATATATATATAGCGCTCTGCTGTGTGCTGGCATACTCTCCCTCTGTCTCCCCAAAGGGCTAGTGGGGTCCTGTCCTCTATCAGAGCATTCCCTGTGTGTGGGCTGTGTGTCGGTACGATTGTGTCGACATGTATGAGGAGGAAAATGATGTGGAGGCGGAGCAATTGCCGGTAATGGTGATGTCACCCCCTAGGGAGTCGACACCTGAGTGGATGAACTTATGGAAGGACTTACGTGATAGTGTCAGCTCTGTACAAAAGACAGTTGATGACATGAGACAGCCGGCTACTCAGCTTGTGCCTGTCCAGGCGTCTCAAAGGCCATCAGGGGCTCTAAAACGCCCGTTACCTCAGATGGCAGATACAGACGCCGACACGGATACTGACTCCAGTGTCGACGGTGAAGAGACAAATGTGACTTCCAGTAGGGCCACACGTTACATGATTGAGGCAATGAAAGATGTTTTACACATTTCTGATAGTACAAGTACCACTAAAAAGGGTATTATGTTTGGTGAGAAAAAACTACCCGTAGTTTTTCCTGCATCTGATGAATTAAATGAAGTGTGTGATGAAGCGTGGGTTTCCCCCGATAAAAAACTGATAATTCCTAAAAAGTTATTGGCATCATACCCTTTCCCGCCAGAGGATAGGGCACGTTGGGAAACACCCCCTAGGGTGGATAAAGCGCTCACACGCTTGTCAAAACAAGTGGCACTACCGTCTCCTGATACGGCCGCCCTTAAGGAACCTGCTGACAGAAAGCAGGAGAATATCCTAAAATGTATATACACACATACTGGTGTTATACTGCGACCAGCAATCGCCTCAGCCTGGATGTGCAGTGCTGGGGTGGCTTGGTCGGATTCCCTGACTGACAATATTGATACCCTGGATAGGGATAGTATATTACTGACTATAGAGCATTTAAAAGATGCATTTTTATATATGCGTGATGCACAGAGGGATATTTGCCGACTGGCATCAAGAGTAATACCCCTTTCACATCGCACAAATAACCCGGTACCGACACGGCATATTGCCGTGTCGAACCGGGTCAGTGTGCGATGTGAAAGCACACTGGGCGATTTAGCGGGTCGCCTGACCCGGTAAATCAACCCGGTAAAAAAGAAGGGTTTTACCCGGGTTGATTACCGGGTCAGGTGCGGTGTGAATGGGAGCCGTGTCGATGCGACACGGTTCCCATTCACAAGATAGGGAGAGGCGGCGCAGGAGATGAGCTCATCTCCCGACGCCGCCTCCACCCCCGCCCCTGCTGCTGCTGCGGCCTCCGTTGTCATGGCAACCGACCCGGTATATTGCCGGGTCGGGAAGCCTGCAACGGAGCGCAAATGCCGGATCCCACCCGGTAAGTACACGTTTGTCTTACCGGGTAGGACCCGGCATTTGCGGTGTGAATGCAGCATTAGTGCGCTGTCCATTTCTGCCAGAAGGGGGTTATGGACGCGGCAGTGGTCAGGTGATGCGGATTCCAAAAGGCATATGGAAGTATTACCTTATAAAGGGGAGGAGTTATTTGGGGTAGGTCTATCAGACCTGGTGGCCACGGCGACTGCTGGGAAATCCACATTTTTACCCCAGGTAGCCTCTCAACATAAGAAGACGCCGTATTATCAGGCGCAGTCCTTTCGGCCCCATAAGGGTAAGAGGGCAAAAGGCTCCTCTTTTCTGCCCCGTGGCAGAGGAAGAGGAAAAAGGCTGCAACAGACAGCCAGTTCCCAGGAACAGAAGCCCTCTCCCGCTTCTGCCAAGTCCTCAGCATGACGCTGGGGCTTTACAAGCGGACTCGGGTACGGTAGGGGCCCGTCTCAAGAATTTCAGCGCGCAGTGGGCTCACTCACAAGTGGACCCCTGGATCCTTCAGGTGGTATCTCAGGGGTACAAATTGGAATTCGAGACATCTCCCCCTCGCCGTTTCCTAAAGTCTGCTTTACCGACGTCTCCCTCCGACAGGGAGGCGGTATTGGAAGCCATTCACAAGCTGTATTCCCAGCGGGTGATAATCAAGGTACCCCTCCTGCAACAGGGAAAGGGGTATTATTCCACACTGTTTGTGGTACCGAAGCCGGACGGCTCGGTGAGACCTATTTTAAATCTAAAATCTTTGAACACTTACATACAGAGGTTCAAATTCAAGATGGAGTCACTCAGAGCAGTGATCGCGAACCTGGAAGAAGGGGATTATATGGTGTCTCTGGACATCAAGGATGCTTACCTCCATGTCCCAATTTACCCTTCTTATCAAGGGTACCTCAGGTTTGTGGTACAGAACTGCCACTATCAGTTTCAGATGCTGCCGTTTGGATTGTCCACGGCGCCCCGGGTCTTTACCAAAGTAATGGCCGAAATGATGATACTCCTTCGAAAGAAAGGAGTTTTGATTATCCCTTACTTGGACGATCTCCTGATAAGGGCAAGATCCAGGGAACAGTTGGTAGTCGGAGTAGCACTATCTCAAGTAGTGCTGCGGCAACACGGTTGGATTCTCAATATCCCAAAATCGCAGCTGATCCCGACGACACGTCTTCTATTCCTTGGAATGATCCTGGACACAGTCCAGAAAAAGGTGTTTCTCCCGGAAGAGAAAGCCAGGGAGTTATCCGAGCTAGTCAGAAACCTACTAAAACCAGGCCAAGTATCAGTGCATCAATGCACAAGGGTCCTGGGAAAAATGGTGGCTTCCTACGAAGCAATCCCGTTCGGCAGATTCCACGCAAGAACATTCCAGTGGGACCTGCTGGACAAATGGTCCGGATCGCATCTTCAGATGCATCAGCGGATAACCCTGTCTCCAAGGACAAGGGTGTCTCTCCTGTGGTGGTTGCAGAGTGCTCATCTTCTCGAGGGCCGCAGATTCGGCATTCAGGACTGGGTCCTGGTGACCACAGATGCCAGCCTGCGAGGCTGGGGAGCAGTCACACAGGGAAGAAATTTCCAGGGCTTGTGGTCAAGCCTGGAGACATCACTTCACATAAATATTCTGGAGTTGAGAGCCATTTTCAATGCTCTAAGCCAAGCAAGACCTCTGCTTCAAGGTCTGCCGATACTGATCCAGTCGGACAACATCACGGCAGTCGCCCACGTAAACAGACAGGGCGGCACAAGAAGCAGGAGGGCAATGGCAGAAGTTGCAAGGATTCTTCGCTGGGCGGAAAATCATGTGATAGCACTGTCAGCAGTGTTCATTCCGGGAGTGGACAACTGGGAAGCAGACTTCCTCAGCAGGCACGACCTCCACCCGGGAGAGTGGGGACTTCACCCAGAAGTCTTCCACATGATTGTAAACCGTTGGGAAAAACTAAAGGTGGACATGATGGCGTCCCGCCTCAACAAAAAACTGGACAGGTATTGCGCCAGGTCAAGGGACCCTCAGGCAATAGCTGTGGACGCTCTGGTAACACCGTGGGTGTACCAGTCAGTGTATGTGTTCCCTCCTCTGCCTCTCATACCCAAGGTACTGAGAATTATAAGACGGAGAGGAGTGAGAACTATACTCGTGGCTCCGGATTGGCCAAGAAGGACTTGGTACCCGGAACTTCAAGAGATGCTCACAGAGGACCCATGGCCTCTACCTCTAAGAAGGGACCTGCTCCAGCAAGGACCCTGTCTGTTCCAAGACTTACCGCGGCTGCGTTTGACGGCATGGCGGTTGAACGCCGTATCCTGAAAGAGAAAGGCATTCCGGAGGAAGTCATCCCTACCCTGATCAAAGCCAGGAAGGATGTAACCATAAAGCATTATCACCGCATTTGGCGGAAATACGTTGCTTGGTGCGAGGCCAGGAAGGCCCCTACGGAGGAATTTCAACTGGGTCGATTCCTACATTTCCTGCAGACAGGAGTGTCTATGGGCCTCAAATTGGGATCCATAAAGGTTCAGATTTCGGCCCTGTCGATTTTCTTCCAGAAAGAACTGGCTTCAGTGCCTGAAGTTCAGACGTTTGTCAAGGGGGTGCTGCATATACAGCCTCCTTTTGTGCCTCCAGTGGCACCTTGGGATCTCAATGTCGTTTTGGGGTTCCTAAAATCACATTGGTTTGAACCGCTTAAATCTGTGGATTTAAAATATCTCACGTGGAAAGTGGTCATGTTGTTGGCCTTGGCTTCGGCCAGGCGCGTGTCAGAATTGGCGGCTTTATCCTGTAAAAGCCCTTACCTGATTTTTCATACGGACAGGGCAGAATTGAGGACTCGTCCTCAATTTCTCCCTAAGGTGGTTTCAGCGTTTCACCTGAACCAGCCTATTGTGGTACCTGCGGCTACTAGGGACTTGGAGGATTCCAAGTTACTGGACGTAGTCAGGGCCCTGAAAATATATGTTTCCAGGACGGCTGGAGTCAGAAAATCTGACTCGCTGTTTATTCTGTATGCACCCAACAAGCTGGGTGCTCCTGCTTCTAAGCAGACTATTGCTCGTTGGATTTGTAGTACAATTCAGCTTGCACATTCTGTGGCAGGCCTGCCACAGCCAAAATCTGTAAAAGCCCATTCCACACGGAAGGTGGGCTCTTCTTGGGCGGCTGCCCGAGGGGTCTCGGCTCTACAACTTTGCCGAGCAGCTACTTGGTCAGGGGCAAATACGTTTGCTAAATTCTACAAATTTGATACCCTGGCTGAGGAGGACCTGAAGTTCTCTCATTCGGTGCTGCAGAGTCATCCGCACTCTCCCGCCCGTTTGGGAGCTTTGGTATAATCCCCATGGTCCTTACGGAGTTCCCAGCATCCACTAGGACGTCAGAGAAAATAAGAATTTACTTACCGATAATTCTATTTCTCGTAGTCCGTAGTGGATGCTGGGCGCCCATCCCAAGTGCGGATTGTCTGCAATACTTGTACATAGTTATTGTTAACTAATTCGGGTTATTGTTATTGTGAGCCATCTTTCCAGAGGCTCCTCTGTTATCATGCTGTTAACTGGGTTCATATCACAAGTTGTACGGTGTGATTGGTGTGGCTGGTATGAGTCTTACCCGGGATTCATGAATCCTTCCTTATTGTGTACGCTCGTCCGGGCACAGTATCCTAACTGAGGCTTGGAGGAGGGTCATAGGGGGAGGAGCCAGTGCACACCAGGTAGTCCTAAAGCTTTACTTTTGTGCCCAGTCTCCTGCGGAGCCGCTATTCCCCATGGTCCTTACGGAGTTCCCAGCATCCACTACGGACTACGAGAAATAGAATTATCGGTAAGTAAATTCTTATTTTTGCAGTATGACATATCCTGATCAACTTTCAGAGACAGAGATTTTGGGATGTTCTCGTGTTAGATGGCCCAAGCATAGTCTTTTATATGTGCAAAAAGAGACATCGTTTTTGCATGCCTCCTAAATTGGTTGTGATCATGCACTGGCTATTGCTTTGAATGAGAGCTTTAAATCCATTTTATACTGAAACGAGCAAATGCATTAATTCACACTCATGTAATAAAAACTGGGAATAAAATATATTATATGAAATATGACCTTTAAAAAACATAATGGGAGCACCAACAATAATATTTTTTGTGTGATAAAAAATAAAGGAAACCTTATCATTAGTGAAGGTGTGTATACACGTGTGTGGGGCAGGTGACAGTATGCAGGACTTTGAAGTCACATTTTCACGTCTGCTGGCATTCTTGGGAATGCCTGCTATCCCGCAACATGTTGCGTAAAGCGTCTTCCCTGGCCACAAGAAATGCAACCATTAGTAAGTGTTTGGAGCAAGTGAGAGTGTGGTTGTCATCTTTCTGCTGTTACTTATTTTGGAAGCTTACCAGATGTAATAAAGAATGCAGCTGTCGGTCATCGGTACGTATATTATTTCACTGGGTAGTTCCACAAGGATCTTGTCATGTGTCACTGGTGCCGCAAGCTTTATGTAATAATGCTGTTTACAGTAATGGCTTCGGCAGGTGCATCCTTCTATTGCTCATCCAATCAAGTGTTTCTGTATTAGTTACAGATTCAGCATTTATGGTGTTAATTTAGAGGGAATCAGGGAATCTGTTGTGTGTGCTTTCCCCAGCTTGGTATCTTGATGCCTGCCTAGAGATTTCTGCAAAAGGTAATAATAACATCATTATTTTCTTTACTATATATGGCACCACAAGTTGTCCACCACATAGTACGATTAAGCATCACCATAGAGAAGAACAATGAATAGAATTATACAAAAACAAAAGCAAGATGTAGTCTGGAGGAAGTAAAGGGTAGGTAAGAACTAGTCAATGGGGTGGGGGGTATGGGGTTAAGAATTAAATCAGCACTCTGACCCTAAATCTAAAAAGAAAAGACAGGATCAGAGTCTTATAGGCCCTACACACTTGGCGATATTCTGAAAGATATGAACGATCTCGTTCATAAATGAACGAGAACTCGTTCATATCTTTCAGTGTGGAGACTTAAGCGATGAACGATGCGCGGCCCCGCGCTCGTTCATCGCTGATCTCCCGTCGGCTGTGCATGCAGGCCAATATGGACGATCTCGTCCATATTTGCCTGCACTTCAATGCAGCCGGGTGACGGGGGGAGTGAAGAAACTTCACTCCCCCCGTCACTGCCCCCCCGCCGCCGGGTTGCTCGTCGGCCGTATCGGCCGTCGGGCACCTCGGCGGCGAATCGCCAAGTGAGTAGGGCCCCTTAGGGGTAAATTTACTAAGGTCCCGATTTTGACCGAGATGCCGTTTTTTCATCAAAGTGTCATCTCGGTAATTTACTAAGCAATAATCACGGCAGTGATGAGGGCATTCGTAATTTTTTGCAAGTCCAAGTAAAAAATTACGAATGAATACACCATCGGTCAAAACGCGGCTGTTTAAGTATGAATCTCGGTAATTTACTAAGAAGTGCAAAGCAAAAAAAAAACAAACACTGCCGTGAAAAATTACAACTCGTAAAAAAGTGCTAAAAAAAAACAGACCTGCTTTTTTAATCCGTGATTGTATAGGCATGCAGGGATCCATGAGATCCGTGCATGTATATCAGTGGGAAGGGGTGGGAAAGTGGTTATTTTATTAAAAAAAATTGCGTGGGGTCCCCCCTCCTAAGCATAACCAGCCTCGGGCTCTTTGAGCCGATCCTGGTTGCAGAAATATGGGGAAAAAATTGACAGGGGTTCCCCCATATTTAAGCAACCAGCATCGGGCTCTGCGCCTGGTCCTGGTTCCAAAAATACGGGGGACAAAAAGAGTAGGGGTCCCCCGTATTTTTAAAACCAGCACCGGGCTCCACTAGCTGGACAGATAATGCCACAGCCGGGGGTCACTTTTATATAGTGCCCTGCGGCCGTGGCATCAAATATCCAACTAGTCACCCCTGGCCGGGGTACCCTGGGGGAGTGGGGACCCCTTCAATCAAGGGGTCCCCCCCCCCAGCCACCCAAGGGCCAGGGGTGAAGCCCGAGGCTGTCCCCCCCCCATCCAATGGGCTGCGGATGGGGGGGCTGATAGCCTTTTGTGATAATGAAAAGATATTGTTTTTAGTAGCAGTACTACAAGGCCCAGCAAGCCTCCCCCGCATGCTGGTACTTGGAGAACCACAAGTACCAGCATGCGGCGGAAAAACGGGCCCGCTGGTACCTGTAGTACTATTACTAAAAAAATACCCAAAAAAAGACAAGACACACACACCGTGAAAGTAAAGATTTATTACATACATGCACACAAACATACATACATACTTACCTTATGTTCACACGCAGGTCGGTCCTGTTCTCCAGTAGAATCCAAGAGGTACCTGTTGAATAAATTCTACTCACCAGATCCAGGGTCCGCGGGGCAACCATTTGTAATCCAGGTACTTGAATAAAATAACAAAACGGAGAGCCGAGCCACGCACTGAAAGGGGCCCCATGTTTTCACATGGGACTCCTTTCCCCGAATGCCAGAAACCCACTCTGACTGATGTCTAAGTGGGTTTCTTCAGCCAATCAGGGAGCGCTACGTTGTAGCACCCTCCTGATCGGCTGTGTGCTCCTGTACTGTCTGACAGGCGGCACACGGCAGTGTTACAATGTAGCGCCTATGCGCTCCATTGTAACCAATGGTGGGAACTTTCTGCCCTGCGGTTGACCTAAAGTGACGTCACCGCTGAGCAGAAAGTTCACACCATTGGTTACAATGGAGCGCATAGGCGCTACATTGTAACACTGCCGTGTGCCGCCTGTCACTCAGTACAGGAGCACACAGCCGATCAGGAGAGTGCTACAACGTGGCGCTCCCTGATTGGCTGAAGAATCCCACTTAGACAGAAGTCAGAGTGGGTTTCTGGCATTCGGGGAAAGGAGTCCCATGTGAAAACATGGGGCCCCTTTCAGTTCGTGGCTCGGGTATCCGTTTTGTTATTTTATTCAAGTACGTGGATTACAAATGGATGCTACGAGGAGCCTGGGACCCTGGATCTGGTGAGTAGAATTTATTCAACAGGTACCCCTTGGATTCTACTGGAGAAGAGGACAGACCCTCGTGTGAACATAAGGTAAGTATGTATGTATGTTTGTGTGGATGGATGTAATAAAACTTTACTTTCAAGGTGTGTGTGTCTTGTCTTTTTTTGGGTATTTTTTTAGTAGTAGTACTACAGGTACCAGCGGGCCCGTTTTTCCGCCGCATGCTGGTACTTGTGGTTCTCCAAGTACCAGCATGCGGGGGAGGCTTGCTGGGCCTTGTAGTACTGCTACTAAAAACAATATCTTTTCATTATCACAAAAGGCTATCAGCCCCCCCATCCGCAGCCCATTGGATGGGGGGGGACAGCCTCGGGCTTCACCCCTGGCCCTTGGGTGGCTGGGGGGGTGGGAAACCCTTGATTGAAGGGGTCCCCACTCCCCCAGGGTACCCCGGCCAGGGGTGACTAGTTGGATTTTTGATGCCACGGCCGCAGGGCACTATATAAAAGTGACCCCCGGCTGTGGCATTATCTGTCCAGCTAGTGGAGCCCGGTGCTGGTTTTAAAAATACGGGGGACCCCTACTCTTTTTGTCCCCCGTATTTTTGGAACCAGGACCAGGCGCAGAGCCCGATGCTGGTTGCTTAAATATGGGGGAACCCCTGTCATTTTTTCCCCAATATTTCTGCAACCAGGATCGGCTCAAAGAGCCCGAGGCTGGTTATGCTTAGGAGGGGGGACCCCACGCAATTTTTTTTTATGATTTTACACTGTTTAATTTAAAAAAAAAAAATGAACCCCAGCACGGATCACACAGATCCGGCCGAGATTCATTTTTAAAAAGTCGGCAGTGTTTTGCTAATCACTGCCGTTAAAAACTGAAAAAAAAAAAACGAATGACATCGACATCGGAAAACCCGAAAAGGCAAAATACGGCAGCTTAGTAAATTAGTCGTAATAAATTCAAAAAGTTGCAGTTTTACACTTTCGATGTCATTCGTGATTGAACTTTGACCTGAAACGGGAAAATACGAATCTTAGTAAATTTACCCCTTAGTGGGGGACGGGAAGGAAACAAGTCATGGTTGGTCCTGGGAGGAGAGAACAAAGTAAGAGGGCCCTGCCCGTGAGGGTTTACAATATAGAAGAATGGGTTTAACTATAAGGGTGTAGAGAGTAGGTGCAGGGTCAGAGGGGCTAAGCAATAACTTAAGAGGAAGGATGATAGGCTTGTATGAAGTCTTAAGGGTTTCCTTGAAGTTGGTGAAAGTTTCTATAGGGTGAAGGAGTTCCAGAACAGGGAGAAAGCACATGATAAATCTTGATTTGAAGTGTGAGTAGGTGACCAGACGGAGTTGATATTATGGTAGGTAGAGAGGATGGGAGGGAGTGTAGACATAAATGAGGTTGAGGTGTAGGAGGGCATGGAGTGATTGAGGTTTATATGTGTTACGTTGAGAAGTTTGAACTGTATACTGAGGCGGTTAGGGAGCCAGAGAAGCATTTGACAGAGAGGTGAGGCCAACACAGCAGCAGGAGAAGGTAAATGAGATAAGAAATAGATTGAACTGGTGAATCCTGGGTGAGAAGAAGGCCAAGTAGGAGGAGTCAGGATGTGAAATGCAAGTACATAGATGAGCGTATTGGTGGCGTCGCTGGTGAGGAATAGTCATTCTGTAGATACTTCGAAAGTGGATGCAGCCTGCTTGTGAGATTATCTGGATATGGTGATGGAGAGTATAGGATGAATCCCAGGCAGATGACTAGGGATCAGAAGAGATGATAATGATGCTGTCAACAAATATAGAGGGGAGGGGAGGGGTCCTGAAGGGGCAAAACAAGAAATTCAGTTTTGGACGTTTTGAGTTTGAAAAAGCACTGGGACATCCAGGAGGAGATAAGAGCATGAAACTAAGGCCCTCATTCCGAGTTGATCGCTCGCTAGCTGCTTTTAGCAGCAATGAAAATGCTAGGCCGCCGCCCTCAGGGAGTATATCTTAGCTAAGCTTAGCAGAAGTGCGATCGAAAGATTAGCAGTTCTGCGACTAAAAAATTTCATGCAGTTTCAGAGTGGCTCAAGACTTACTCCTAGCTTGCGATGACTGCAGTCTGTTTAGTTCCTGGTTTGACGTCACAAACACGCCCTGCGTTCGGCCAGACACTCCCCCGTTTCTCCAGCCACTCCTGCGTTTTTACCTGGCACGCCTGCGTTTTTTAGCACAATCCCTGAAAACGCTGAGTTGCCGCCCAGAAACACCCACTTCCTGTCAATCAAACAACGAACACTCGAGCGACTGAAAAGCGTTGCTCGAGCTTGTGTAAAACGACAAAGTTTTGTGTGAAAGTACTTTGCGCATGCACGCTGCGTACCATGCACACGCGCAGAAATGCATTTTTTTCACCTGATCACTGCGCTGCAAAAATCGGCAGCGAGCGATCAACTCGGAATGAGGGCCTATAGGGGTTGGTGAAGGATAGGTAATTTAGTGTCATCAGCGTAGAGGTGGTATTGGAGACTGAAAAAGCTGATGAGATCTCCAAGTAAGAACATATAAAGGATTATATAAGCGGGCTGAGAACAGACACCAATAGGTACAGGAAGGGGGGGGGGGGGGGGTTAGTTAAAGCTGTTAGAGAGGAAAAAGTTCCTCCTTTAGGTTACAGAGTTATGGAGACCATCGGAGTTTAGTTTTGAACAAGGAAAGTGTTGTCTACAGTGCCAGAGGCTGCAGACAGGTCACTAAAGGGCTGAGAGATGATAAGACATTAGAACCTTCTAATACTATACATTGGCACATCCTCTACAAAGCACTGGTTGGTACAGATACCATTGAAGTTCTGTTGCACGTATAAATTGGATATGCTACTGCTGGCAATAGGAGAGATAAAGGGTAAAATGGGATAACCGCTATCAGTACAGTCTTCTGACTGCAGTAACACATACCAGGAGTAAGGTGGCAGCATCCTTCAGTTTGGCTCACTGTAGTACTCCTTTAAAACCTTCATAATTTCAGTAAATTAATTAAAGGGGTACTTAATGAAGTACTAAAGGACGAAACGCGTCGGATTCCCCTCACAAACCTCCACTAGTACTAAGATATGTCTGACATCCTGCATTTACCACTCTGCTTTTTAAAATTGTTTATATTTTATTGCATTTTTATATATATATATATATTCTGTACTCTTCTGTGAATTAAATTGTCTAGTTTTAGCACCATTGGTTCTTGCATCTTGCACTCTCCAAAATTTTTTATCATAAGTATATATATTGATTTTTGAACACCACAGGTCGTTGTACCCCCATCCCCCATTTTCTATACACATCACAGTATTATACCTGTACTGTATTTCTTAGTGGGTGGCTGACGCCCAAACATTGTTGGGACTGTGTGTTTTATGGTACTACAGTCACATAGACTATTCCGTAAAGGCTTTAGTAGAATTTTATCCCACAAGTGGCTCTGTACTCTTTTTATTATATATATATATATATATATATACACACACACACACACACACACACACACACAGTGCTATTTTTGTGCTATATTTGCAGGAAAATAGGTTCAGGAACTGTGGGTACGGCAGAACTTGGTGGTGATATGGGTGGAGCTACCAAAAGAGCGGGGCATCAATTGGTGCATAAACTTTTTTTTTAGCATAATCCCCCCAGCAGTGCCATATATACATATAATGCCCTCAGCAATGCCATATATACACATAATGCCCTCAGCAGTGCTGTATATACAGATAATGCACTCAGCAGTGCCGTATATATACATAATGCCCCTAGCAGTGCCGTATATACACATAAAGCCCCCAGTAGTGCTGTATAGTCACATAATGCCCCTAGTTGTGCCGTATATACACAGAATGCCCCCAGTAATGCCAGTTATACATTGCCTCCAGTAGTGACAGTTATACATTACACCTAGTAGTGCCAGATACACATTACCCCCATTAGAGCCAGGCACACATTGCCCACGGTAATAGAGCTCACCCCATCTCCTGCCTGAGGGCATGAGAGCGCAGGGTGCATCTTTCACTCCATCACTGTGTCCCGTTTCCGGCGGCAATTTGAAATATGGCGCCGGTGTGTCCACGATCTCTGATTGACAGCCGGAGACAGGACACAGTGAGGGGAAGGAGAGACGTGCACTGTGCTCTCCTCCCCTCAGACTGGGGAAGCAGAGGCGACAGCAGAGAAGGGCCAGGCCGCAGACGTTCCAAAAAGCCGATCCTGATGATGTCATTTTAGAAAAGCCCTTCAGGAATGGCGTTCCGGAGCGTTCTGGCCCAAAAATAGCCCTGCATATATATATTTTTTTCTATGTATACATCAGTATTTTCAAGTCAACATAGCCATGTTTAGGGTCATATACAGTGCATTCGGGTGTAGTACGGTATGCCGGCGCTCGGGCTCCCGGCACCAGCATACCGGCGCCGGGAGCCCGACCGCCGGCATACCTACAGCGTGGCGAGCGCAAAGGGAGAATAGTTGTTGGTATGCCGGGTGTCGGGATTCCGGCGCCGGTATACTGTG
The DNA here is from genome assembly GCF_028390025.1 of Pseudophryne corroboree. Classification (NCBI taxonomy): domain Eukaryota; kingdom Metazoa; phylum Chordata; class Amphibia; order Anura; family Myobatrachidae; genus Pseudophryne; species Pseudophryne corroboree. The sequence continues at coordinate 448,148,996 of NC_086452.1, read as the reverse complement.
CGCCGGGATCCCGACATTCGGCATACTGAATACCACCCGTGCATTCACATAATAACTGAGGTGCATGCTAGTTCCATAGCCTATGGAATAACCAATAAAAACTAATGTATTATATGGTAAATCTTTCCTGATGTTGCCATGAACATACTGTATTATTAGACACCCTCTATGTATATTACATTCAGGTTATTGGGCTTGCTGACAAACCGGTAATCTCAGAGACGACTGACAACTTACATTCAGTGAGATGACCAATGTGTAAAAGATTGCAGTATTTTATTTACTAATTTTTAACTTTTGCTGACATGAAGCGTTACATATTACAATACGGCCTCACTAGAAGTGAGCATAAGCCTTACTTTTAATTCATTGTTTTGCAATTCATTTAATGTCAAAGTAACATCTTGAACTGCTTTTTAGTTTCTGAAAAGAGTAGAAAATGGTGGAAAACTGCTGTCATTAAATGAACCTCAGGTGGGCCATCGCCAATATTACCCAGTGATGTCACCACCGATATTACCCAGTGATGTCACCACATTCCCATCTCATCCACGCAGCTATTGCATTATTATTTTTTTTGCACCACATAGCGGTTGTGACTTTCGGCACAAATAACAATGCTTAGCCCCGATTACTGTGTTAATTTGAAGCAGCAGTGAGAGATTTAAAAGGCAGGCTCACCCTTTAATTTGCTGGGTAATGTTTATCCCTAAAGCATGTTGTGTATATTTTGCTCTTGCTTGTGTTATCTTATAAATGTGACTGCATAATGATATGAATTCTTGGTTCCTTTGTGTATCTGCCAGGAAAGCACTTATATTGGAATATTATTGTGTTATTTGGCTTGTACATCACATAGTGCTTTTTTAGCAGCCTGTGTTAGACCGTGTTCGTCTGTGTGTTTATCCTGTTTAAGTGACAAGTCTGTTAAGCATTGCCTGGCAGTCTTATTTTCTAGGAGGAAACGGGATCTTACTGGCATATATATTTGGCCACCGGTAGTCCTCACTACAGATGTAAATATTGGTTCATTTTGGCAAAAGGGTAATCGGTCCTTTTTATCTGTAGTTGGATGATTGACCATATTGCATTGTATTTAGCAGATCGTTTTCTACATGTGCATTTGTAGTTACTCTCATTTCATTAGAAAATCAGAGCCAGGGCGGTATCACATGAGCCTATTAAATGGCCTATTAGGAAACGTTCACTACCAGTAAATGAGCACTAGCTTGCTTCAAGGCATTGTAAGCAGAGAACAATATCTGCTTAGTGCCTTGGACGTGGGAAGGAATAAAAGCATACCCTTCTGTTGGTGGCATGATGGTGATCATTGCTGGCCCACAGAAGCTTGGTTGTGGGTTCAACTGGGACCAAGGCACAATCGTTGCAGAGTTCTCCCTGTGGGGTTCTCCAGTGCAGTCCAAAGACATACTGGTAGATATTACGCAGTGTGTGTTACGTGTTATAAAGACCAAAAACTTACCAGTAGGTTGATTCGGATTGGGACAAAACAAAAAGCGCCCTGGCACCCTATGTCACAAAGAGTCCAGAGGCTGTACACAATCACATGATTGATTTCTCCTCTTAGTACTCGGGCCCAACAGATGTATTGGCGACCATGATGAAACCAACCTTAGGGTGTATCTTTACTTAAGCTCCACTGGGAGGGACCGATGTGGATGATCAAATATTCTCTGAATAGAGTTGGGCAGTATATGTTGGTGCCACTAAACATACTATAGGGTTTGTGAATCTACCCCATATGTGACCAAACCTCCAGGCAAGCAACACTTCCTGTGATGTCATACCGTGTCCCTGTTGACGTGATGCCATATTCCTGTTAAGCCACACCCACACACTGTTGGATTATGAGAAATTCATTATCAATAAATTGGATTGATGGGTTTTAGGAGGAGATGAAAGATTTATGTAACGGATACAGAGATCTCTGGCAAAGATGTTGCATGAAGCTGCATTCCCCTATGGTACTGATAGTCAAGAACAATGGTTAAACATATGTGCTATGCAAGAAATAATGATGCTATAACAGTTGTTTCATTTTGGGACACATTGTAATCTAAAACAATTATAATGACTTGGTTAGAAATTAAGTATAAGAATGCATTGTCAGGTTTTAAGGAATTTGACCTGCTTTGGGTGTGGTGCTTGTGTGTAGGAAACTGGGTGGACATACTGATTCCTCCTCATAGAATATTATGGACTCTGGGTTGAGCTGGTTGATACAGGAAACAGAACTGACAGGTGCAGAATCCTAGGATTGTAACTGGTACTCTGGGAGATTGGAAGTACTGGTGTGTAATGGGAAGTCAGCTGGAGCTGCTGAAGGCTTTTGGAGATTAAATTGGAACCGGCTTAGGCTTTTAAGATGCCAGACTGGGACAGGTTAGAACTCCTGAGATGCCGGGCTTGGACTGGTATAACATTAGTATGCAATACCAGGCTGGAACCGGTATAGCTTCAATATGCAAGACCGGGTTGAAATCAGTATGGCTTCAAATATACAAGACCGGGTTGATATGCAAGACCAGGTTGGAATCACAAAAGATCCTCAATTAAGAGGAATAAATCAAGCGCTAACAATCACTAATCTTAAAATGAGTCTATTAATTAACAATAGCTGCTCTCAAAAGGTGCTCTGAACACCCAATAAAACAAACCTAATATTGTCTAGATAACAAACAATAGAGAGAGCGCATGAGTAAAAGAGATAACAATTTATTATTAATAAACCTATTAAAAGGCAATATTGTTGAACATTAAAAAATGAAATAAAGTAAAACCGCACCAATGGAGACCACTGAAATCAATTATTTTTCACAAAATAATATATTATAATCATAATGCACTTAGCACATATAAACATAAGAAATAAACTAGAGACCAAACACTAAAGAAAGAAATAATGAAAGTAAATAGGTATGAATCAATGAAGAATCAAGATAAAATAAAGATTGAGGGAAAAATGAACCAAGAGACGCCACTACCCAACTTCTGACAATCACTCCGGCAATATTCCCCTATAGTAACACATTTAAATTAGGTAACAAATATGCTACATAGCAAAGAAGTCTAAATAATGTATATAAATATGAATATATATTTTGACAGTCAGAGTCAGATATCTAAAGCCCAAATAGGTTGATAGGGTATCTAATTATGAAACATGGGCAGCTCTGGAAGCGGCCAGCTATATACATCTGCAGCGGTGAGCAACCATTCTGTCGGATAGCAGTGGGGGGGTGTAGCCTAACCACGCGCTGGGGAAGGAATCATCTCCATTCTTTCCAATTATTCTAAGGAACTTTGCAACAGTATCTTGAGAGGATTAAGTGGACCTGCTACGGTTCTATTGTTCTACTAAGTACTTATCACCTATTTGGTGGGACATTGAACATTTTCACTCCTCAGCTCAATTGCGAACATGCTTCCTCTTTTCCCTATACTCATTTGGGAATATCAGTGTTAATAACTGTTGATTTCAGTGGTCTCCATTGGTGCGGTTTTACTTTATTTCATTTTTTAATGTTCAGCAATATTGCTTTTCAATAGGTTTATTAATAATAAATTGTTATCTCTTTTACTCATGCGCTCTCTCTATTGTTTGTTATCTAGACAATATTAGGCAGGTTGGAATCAGTATGGCTTCAAATATGCAAGACCAGGTTAAAACCGGAATAGCTTCAATATGCAGGCTCAAATAGAGAGTTGTGGGCAGCTAGGGCTGACTCAGAAAAGAAGCGGATATGAAAGGGGACCTGGAATCTGGAGCCACAGGATGCATGGTGACAAACATTGCTCTGGTGCCTCCTGAGTCCCAGAAGGCTCCTTTTCTTCTCCTTGTTCTGCATCCATTGGAGGATGTGGTCAGCTGCACAGAAACTGGAACTCCATATGGCAGCGCCCAGCAGATGGAGACGGCGGGAAAGGCAGCATGAAAAAAAGAAAAAGAAAGCCAGGGAGGAGGCTACACCCGAGTTCTGGAGATAAGGCTGCAAGTCACCACAGGACTTTGGTGGAACCCGGGCCATGGCTGGAAGTGATGACACTGGGGAACAGATCCTAGTAACCGGACACCACCAGGCGGGTAAGTGTAGTGGCCGCTGAATCCTGACATGCATAAAACAATATATGTTGTGGTGCAATGCTCATATAGTATATCTTACTTATAGTATCTCATATCTTCTTGTAGACTAGTGTGGTAATGTAACATTTCTTTCTGTATTTTATTTGGTTGGAAACAATATTGGTTTCCACTCCCAGGCACTGTGGGTGGATCAGAAAGAGGTAGAAGGAATGTTCAGAAGGGTCAAATCTAGGAAAGCCACAGGCCCAGGCGGAGTATCACCACCTGCCCTAAAGATCTGTGCTGTTCAGCTCGCCCCCATCTTCTCCAAGATCTTCAACACCTCACTGGAGACGTGCAAGGTTCCCTCCTGCTTTAAGTGTTCAACAATCGTTCTGGTTCCAAAGAGCGCAGCTGCAAAAGACCTAAACGACTACAGGCCAATCGCACTAACATCGGTGGCAATGAAAGTATTTGAGCGGCTGGTGCTGAACCACCTGAGAGAAACAACTAACACCCACCTAGACACCTTGCAGTTCGCATACAGAGCGAACAGGAGTGTCGAGGACGCAGTTAACTTTGGGCTGCACTACATCCTACAACACCTTATAATACAAAAGGGGTGGTATTCATGTGATCGCCGGTCAGCTGACCGACAGTCACATGACCTCCTCCACCAGCCCGACGGGTCACTATCCCGATGGTCGGCATGCCGACCAACAGGGACTATTTTCACTCGTGGGTGTCCACGACACCCATAGAGTGGTAATAGAACCCGTGACGACCGCAGGTCGCCACCGAGCCCGCAGCGTGGCGAGTGCAGCGAGCCCGCAAGGGGCTTGCTGCACTCGCCCTCCCCGCCGGGATCCCGGCGTCGGTATGCTGCCGGGATCCCGGCGTCGGTATGCTGTCGGGATCCCGGCGTCGGTAAGCTGACCGGCGGTCTCCTGACCACCGGTCAGCAGTACTACACCCATACAAAAGATGTGCTGCGCTCAGCCTAGTGTGTATGGATTGTGGTGCTTGTTACCAATAGAACTGATCTAAATTCATAAATTGTATAGTATACTAAATGAACGTAAACCAAGTATTGGATGTAAAATTATGCAGATAAGCAAAAAAATCATGTGTCACTGCTGTGTTCAGCCTAATGCTACAAATGAGAGTAATACGAATTAATATAAATGTATACTTTACTCAGTAAATATAATCAAATATGGAAACACAAATTTTGGATATAGTATTGAACAAGTACACGATGACGGTGAATTATGTAAAAGGAATAGAGATATGAGCTACGATGGTGGAAGAAAGAAGAAAGGAAGAAAAGAGAAGAATGAATGAAAAATGTTTTAGAGGAATTATATTATTGTGAACTTTGAAATAGGATGAGGAATGTGATCACTTTGATTGAACAGTAAAAACAATTTAGGTGTATGGGGATAAACAGTCCCGGATTGCTTGGTACTTGATGCTGTCTCTTTATGTTGCTCTCTGCACACTAAATCAAGATGCTGTTAAATGAAGCAAATTGTCTCCACGGAATATAGTAATAAAGTCAGTGGTGCTGCCAAACGTGGGTGAGTGGCGGCGTCCCACTCACTCACTTAGGTACCCAGAGCCGGCCATAGGCATAGGCAAACTAGGCAATTGCCTAGGGCATTTGATATGCCTAGGGGCATCAGCAGCTTCTGCTGATTAAAATGATATGCGGCATGCCTATATTCTGTGTGTAGCATTTCATATGCAGATACAGCCACAGTCTCACACAGTATATAGGCATGCCAGTGGCGCACCCAGGGGGGGGGGGGGTTCCGAGCACCCAGAAACCCCCCTCCACTAAAAAAAATTTTTTATTTTTTATTTTTTTTTAGCTACATGAGTATTATTAATGGCTGTCTAGTGTCCTCTGCAGCCTGCTGTCTTCCTGGTGGCACTTGTAAGTGCAATAAAAGTTTGCTTTATTTTGATTATAGTACATATATATCCATGTGCATACATATATACACATGTATATACATACATACATATAAACACACACACACACGATATATATATACATGTGTATATATATGTGTACTGTGTGTACATATATGTATATATATATATATATATATGTATGCATGTTTAATATGCTATGTATATATGTATGTATATGTATGTATGTATGTATATATATATATATATATATATATGTGTGTAGTTATATGTATATATACACTGCTCAAAAAAATAAAGGGAACACTAAAATAACACATCCTAGATCTGAATGAATGAAATATTCTTATTAAATACTTTGTTCTTTACATAGTTGAATGTGCTGACAACAAAATCACACAAAAATGATCAATGGAAATAAAATTTATTAACCCATGGAGGTCTGGATTTGGAGTCACCCGCCAACTCCTGGACAGTCTGTGGTGCAACGTGGCGTTGGTGGATGGAGCGAGACATGATGTCCCAGATGTGCTCAATTGGATTCAGGTCTGGGGAACGGGCGGGCCAGTCCATAGCATCAATGCCTTTGTCTTGCAGGAACTACCTGAGCCACTTGTGTGGGTTGTAGGGAGGTCATACAGGCACGTGGAGGCCACACACACTACTGAGCCTCATTTTGACTTGTTTTAAGGACATTACATAAAAGTTGGATCAGCCTGTAGTGTGTTTTTCCACTTTAATTTTGAGGGTGACTCCAAATCCAGACCTCCATGGGTTAATAAATTTTATTTCCATTGATAATTTTTGTGTGATTTTGTTGTCAGCGCATTCAACTATGTAAAGAACAAAGTATTTAATAAGAATATTTCATTCATTCAGATCTAGGATGTGTTATTTTAGTGTTCCCTTTATTTTTTTGAGCAGTGTATATATATAGACACACAGACACACTAGTTTTACGGACCCAGCATATACTGGGTCACCTCAGTCCGCACCCCCGTGATTGGCTCCGCCCAGTTCTGGAAACCCCCCCATGCAAATCCTGCGTTTGCCACTGCATGCTGCATATCATTTTAATCAGTAGAAGCTGCTTGTGCATCCTAGCCTCATAGCAATGCAAATAAGATGCATTTTCATTAAAAAAAGGTTCCAGATGTTAGCATTGAGGCACTATTTATGAGGACACATCTGTATCCAAGCAGAGGCAAAGGTCACAGTGTTAGTGGCAGTGTGAGTGCTGTGTGCATGTGAGTGGGTTGGTTGTGCAGTAGTGTTTGGAATATGTGTAAGGAGCATTATGTGTGTCACGTAAAAATGCATTAATAATGTGCAACATATGTGTAAGGGGCACTATGCATGTCATTATGTGTATAAGGGCATTAATAATGTGCGGCATATGTGTAAAAGGGTACTACTGTATGTATGTCATGTGTATAGGGGCACTAATAATGTGCAGCAAATGTGCAGGGAGCACTATGTGTGTCATTATGTGTATAAGGGCATTAATAATATACGGCTTATGTGTAAGGGACATTATGTGTAAAAGGGCATTAATAAAGGTTGTCATAATGTGTAAGGCACATTATGTTTATAAGGACATTAATAATGTGTCTCATATGTGTAAGGGGCATTACTGTGTGGAATTATGTGTATAAATGCATTACTAATGTGTGGCATTATGTGTATAAGGTGCTCTACTATGTGGCGTTGCGTATAGAAAAGGCACTACTGTGTCGTCTAATGTGAATAAAGAGCAATAGGGTGTGATGTAATGTGAATAAGGGGCTCTACTGTGAGTAGTAACATTTATAAGGTAAAGTGATACTACTGTGGGATGTAATATGAATTATGAACACTATTGCATTATCAAATGTGAATGAAGTTGCAGTACTGTGTGGCGTAAATGGAATTGGGGTTACTATTGTGTGGCCATGCCCCTTGCCAGCAAAAACACACCCCTTTTTGGGCTGTGAGCCAAATATGCAAACTGTTCCTATTTAAAATATGGGGGATACAAACACCAAAATAAAGACTGCTATGGGTGAGGGGTGATGGTGCTGGGAAAGAGGTGCAAGGTCAGAGGCGGAACCAGCGGTGGTACTAGGGGGCACCAGCCAAAATCTTGCCTAGGGCATCATATTGGTTAGGGCCGGCTCTGTAGGTACCTGGTTCTTGCCGCGTCTTACTGAGTGGGTTTTAACCTGCCCCCGGGTGCCTCTGCGCTCCGGACTCGCCGTCCTCCGCTCCGGGCCCGCCGTCCAAGGGGGTGTCCACCACGTGAGCCTCCGCTGAGACCCGGACCCAGGTGTGGACGGGTGTAGTCGGGGAAGAGTAGTTGGTACGGTTTGGCTTGTTCAGCCTAGCCCAACCAATTCCTCTCCACTACGGAGACTTACCTAGTCGGCCATGGGGACTCGATCTCTCCTCTCAGCCGCGCTGCTGCTGTGTTCCTGGGTTGGTCCATGCACGGATCGTGGTTTTGTCTGTTGCTGCGGTCTCTCTCTCTCTCCAGCGCGTTTCAACCAATTACTGGTCTTCTTCTGGCAGTTGTGAGTAGTGTGGTTCCTTAGTGTCCTACAACACCTAGACCGACCGGGCTCTTATGCGAGGGTCCTATTTGTCGACTTCAGTTTGGCATTCAACGCAATCGTCCCCAGTATCCTGCAAGCCAAACTCCTCTCCTTAGGGGTCCCAGAATCAACATGCTTCTGGATCGTCAACTTCCTGACAGCAAGGAAACAGGTGGTGAAAGCCTGGTCATTCACGTCTAGTTTGCGCACGATCAGCATGGGGGCCCCTCAAGGATGTGTCCTCTCCCCCCTGCTCTTCTCCCTATATGCCAACGACTGCACCTCGGCTGAGCATCAGTAAAAATTATAAAATTTGCAGACAACACCACCGTCATCGGCTTAATCATGGACGAAGATGAATCTGCATACAGATGCGAAGTGGAACGACTAACGCAGTGGTGCGGCAGGAACAACCTTGACCTAAATCCTCTCAAAACAGCTGAAATGGTGGTGGCCTTCAGAAGGAAATCCAATGCCATGCAACCACTCATAATAGCCGACAGCGTGGTTTCGTGGGTCGATTCCTTCAAATTCCTAGGGTCAAAAATTTCCCAAGACCTCAAATGGGAACCCAACATAAGCACTGTCCTAAAGAAGGCCCAGCAGCGGATGTTCTTTCTGAGGCAACTCAGGAAATTCAACATCCCGCAGAAGCTGCTGCTCATCTTCTACACAGTGATCGTAGAATCGGTCCTATGTTCCTCGATCACAGTCTGGTATGAAGCTGCCAATGAGAGTGACAGATGGAGGCTGGAAAGGGTGGTGAGGACAGCTGAAAAGATTGTTGGGGCTGACCTCCCTCCTGTCCAGGAATTATGCCAGTCAAGGGTCAGAGAGCAAGCGGAGAAAATCGTGACAGCACCCAGGTCTCAAACTGTTTGAACTGCTTCCATCAGGCAGACGCTACAGGTCCATTCCCGCGAAGTCGACCAGATCCATTAAAAACTTCTTCTACCTGTCCATCAGCTGAACAATATATAAATAGTCTAACATGTGTAATATGTCGAGTCTATCGTACAGTTGCAATGTGCAGTATGAACTCATACGTGTAATGTTTGTAATGTATGCTACGTTTTTCCCCCTTCTTATGCTATGTATTCCCCCTTCATGTTGCTGCTTGGCGATGCATTGTACCACAAAAAAATTCTTAGTGTACGTGAGTACACCTGGCCAATAAAGGTGATTCTGATTCTGATATTGCAATTGCTTAAAAGGCACATACTCTTCCCAGTGCTTACACTTTATGTAGGAACATACGATGCGCTTCATCTGGTTATAGGAAAACTGGTATTTTACTTCTCAAGACGACTGCTGTCCATACATGTAAAAATAATATATATATATTAATAAGTCACTACTTGTAGGTATGCAGTATAGATTGTATATACTTCAGAAGAAGAGTACTGTTTGCTGTGTTAATCAGTATTGTATAATATTATATATATTGGGCAGTACGGATGGTGTAATGGTTAGCATTACTGCCTCACAGCACTGAGGTCATGGGTTCAATTCCCACCAAGGCCCTAACTGTGTGGAATTTGTATATTCTCCCTGTACTTGCATGGGTTTCCTCAGGGTACTCTGGTTTCCTCCCACAATCTAAAAATATACAGGTAGGTTAATTGGCTCCCAAGAAAATTAACCCTAGCGTGAAAGTGACTGTGTGTATATGAGATAGGGAATATAGATTGTAAGCTCCACTGGGGCAGGGACTGATGTGAATGGCCAAATATTCTCTGTAAAGCACTGCGGAATATGTGTGCACTATATATATATATATATATATATATATATATATATATATATATATATATATATATATAATTTTTTTTTTTTTTAAATAATATGTTTGTAGGGCCAGGAATCTATGAACATTCCTGCTTTGCTACATAATTTAAACCTACACCCCGTCCTCGTATTATAGACAAAAGAGTTTTAGATCACAGGAAAAGATGTAGACAAATTTGCCAATTGCATCAAACAGCAGCCTGACCTCTGATGTGTGAGCCAGCCTCATATACTGCAGGTGTCCTATGGGAAGAAATGCACCCAATTCATAAATCACGCCAAGCCTGAGCTAGTGTACTGATAATGACAGGAAGCTATTATGACATCACACATCCACGGCTGGACCAATGGGGAGTTTAAAATATCTCACAACAGGTCAAATAGCACAGTCACCCCTGACCTTGTTCATGAGCTAAGCAAGCATTTAACTGTGCATTAGCCAGTGACAAATAACCCTGGCTGCATTATCCACTTGGAACTCTTGTGAATTCTGCCACTTAAATGTAATTGTTTGGCAACACAGAAACTTGACACTGATTGATACAATTATGGCGAGAAACTAGTTTAACTTGGAGAGAAGTGACTGCAGTGATTGGAGTTTATTGTAGGGTCCCTTGGGAAAATCCCTGCTGAAGATTTATCATAAGAAGATAGCATTGTCACCCGTCTTTCACATTTCCCACAGTGGTGATGGCTATAAATTCAATAAAGTCTGCATAAGTAACATGACATGGAGAACACTGCTAGATTTAATGACTCTGTGGTTATGGAAAAGTGTTTTTCATGACCATTTATTTCAACTTATTAGCAATTTGTCATAACAAAAGATAACGTACATAGTATAAGTGGAAAAAGAATGAAAATACTTAGTTAAATGAAGGGATAATTTTCTGGAACTTTGTGATTTTTTTTTACCTAAGAATGACTTCTTGTAATAGGCAGAGTTTCCTTTTTGCTGGTTACAGCGCCCAGGTGGACAATGTTATCCAATGCAGTTAGATTTAAAGGTCCTTGTTTTCCTAGGGTGTGGTATATTTTGATAACATGTCATAATGTCGACATGGTAGTAATGTTGACATACAGCATGATGACGAGATTAAAAAGATAAGATGCAGGTGCATACTCTAAGCACTAAGAACACTCGTAATACTAAGAACACCGGGAATCAGAAAAAGTATAATAAACTCCAATTTAACATGGAGTAAAATTTAGGCTCTAAGCTTAATTTTTGGCCAAAAATATGGGCCCACTTACAACGGCCAGGTGACCTCATCAGGTATGGCCCTAACATTCCTAATGTTCAAGTCCAGAACACAGGATCACCCAGGGCAGCACGACTAAACCACACCAAGGCATCTAACTAGTAAGACGTAGCAGTTTAAGTGTTAAAATGTGTTGCATTATTAAGAAGTAGCAGCTTAAGTGCTAAAAGTGTTACATTGGTGAGAAGTAGCAATTAAAGTGCTAAAAAGTGTTATGTTAGTAAAAAGCAGTTTAAGTTCTAAAAAGTGTTACATTAATTGTTACAATAATGATTGCCCCAAAGCAGCCCAGCCACACCAATCCAGGGGGCCCCACGCCCCAAACCCTGATGAAATGTCGACCTAATTAGAATGTTGACAAAATGTCCCTGGTAGTCTAGTGGTGACTTACCTGGAAAGTCCAACTGTGCCTTCTGAGTCTGGCAGTGACATCCTGATGACTTCCAGTGGATTCTGTAGTGCTTTCAGTGGTGAGTATATCCCTAACCCTAGCCTCTCCAGCCATAACCTAACCATACCCCTAGTGCCTAAAGGTGCCCATACACCTAAAGATTTATCTTAATGCTAACCATTACACCATCCGTATCTGTTCATCAAAGCGTACCCTTCGGCGTAACCTTGTCTTGCGGCCGCTCTCTCAACCTCATGCCTTGGCTATCTCTGCCTCGCTTACTTCCTGCCACCAGAGACTCATGTCACCTGTCTGCCCCCCCCCCCCCCCCTAGATTGTAAGCTCCTTGGAGCAGGGCCCTTTCCCTCCTGTTCTCACTGCCCTCTTGTCTTGCACTTCAGTTGTTGCTCTCTCCTACCGCATCTCCTCTCGCTCTTAGCCGTCATCTCTTCCAGTGGCCGCCTGCCCCTAGTAGTACACCAATTTCTCCTTGGCTTCCTTACATCTCAGTTGTATTGTGTACCGAGAATTGTGGTGCTAATTGTGACCTGTGTTGTTTTAGTTTTTCTGTTTCTGTAATGTTAAGTTCAGTGTACCCTGCATTGTTCTGATGTGTGCTGCATGTACAGTGCTGCAAAACACTTGTGGCGCCTTATAAATCAAATGTAATAATAATAGTTTGATCAAAGTCGCAGCTAAACAACTTTTGAAATTAGGTTAGGGGGGGGGGAGGGATCAACTTGAATGGCACCTTGACAAAAGGACTCACATTTTGCACCAGAGCTGAGTTGCTGGAGATAACTTCTCGGCTTCCTTTTCATATGAAGTTTATTCCTTTGTATATTGCACCTCTTCACACATATTTTGTTTGCAGGGGGAATACACTATACACAGGATGTGTGTTTTGTTTTGTTTACTGTGCCCTACAAATGAGCTTGTACTTAATTGAGGTCATCCAATCAAAAGGTTGAGGCTTTAGAAAGTTACAAACATATGTTAGTCACCTGCATTATTAGAGGTGGCAAAGGGGAAAGCTTTTTTTCTTTGTAGGTAAATGCTACCGTTTATGGCGTGCGAGCTCATCTCTCCTTTGTTGGATGTTGTCTGGTGTTATTGGTTACCATAGCATGACAGTGACAGTGCAGGATGACTTACATCCACATACGTAGAGATACATTTTTATAGTCTTCAGTAAAACCATACTTATACTTTAGTTATGTTACCCTTGTTCCATTTGTTTGTTTGCAGCTGTTGCACACTTTGAGGGAAAAGAGAAGGCGGAATATGAGATGCTGGATGTACGCTGGCTGATTACATTCCAAATAGATGTATAGCCTGTCTGGAAGTAGTATAGATGCCGGCAGGCAGTGTAGCTGTGTGAGATGAATGGGATCGCACTAACGCGTTTCACCTTATGTAAGGCTTCATCAGAAGGAAGGTGTGAATAAGCGTCCAATACACAGTGGGTCCTTTTGTGTGAGAGTAGCAGCTACTGTATATCATAATGCCAGGTTAATTGTTGATCTCAACCACCTTTACAGTTCAGTTTTATGGAGAACACAGACACATACACACACTGAAGACAAACATTTTGTGATGTGCACCAATATTGATGACACTAAGTAGTGTATTTGGGGCTTAATTCAGACCTGATCGCAGCAGCAAAATTGTTCTCTAATGGGCAAAACCAGGTGGGGCAGATGTAACACGTGCAGGGAGAGTTAGATTTGGGTGGGTTATATTGTTTCTGTGCAGGGTGATACTGGATGCATTATTTTTACATTGCAATTTAGATTTCAGTTTGAACACACCCCACCCAAATCTAACTTTCTCTGCACATGTTACATCTGCCCCCACCTGCACTGCACATGGTTTTGCCCATTAGAGAACAATTTTGCTGCTGCAATCAGGTCTGAATTAGGGCCATGGTTCCCAATGTTTGATAGACTACATCTGAATATTGTTCCAGGAACAAAATTGCCAACTTTCCTGGACACTCAGTCAGAACACATCACAAAACACCTTAGTTTGTCCATCCAGCGTTCTTTAAGGGGTACACGTGCTCTCTCCACTGTTGTGGTACCTGTAAAGAAATTAAAGTTCTACCAGCGAGTGGACTTTGGAATTGTCTTTAGTATATACACACATTTTTGTCTTTAACTTTCTTGATGTGGCCAGTTGTGGATCCTGAAGAAAATAACAGGAGGGGTGGTGATAGGTGGAGGTGGAGATTGTTATCGGTACCAAGTACATTTGTGCATGCACGCTCCAAGAAAAGAGGTGTGGCCATTGGGTTGGTGTACAAAAATGAATTAGGCCCTAAGTCACAGTCCTGCATACATGCCTGGTAATGGTGGGAAGCTGGATCGATGTATGGGGAAGTGTGTGCTGGTCGCTCTGTGCTATGTTTGTCATGCCCACTGTACAACGGGATGAGTTTCGGTCAAGCCACAGCTCTAATAGCTCTCTATGCGAGAATTTTTAAAGTGCACCCCCAATCAAACTACATTTATCAATAATACTTATACTAATAATTATTAACAGAAAAATAATGACTTGTTTTTAATTTTCGAAAATTTCAGAAAAGACTCGAAAGAATTCAAAGGCACATATGACCGCTCCCTCCCCCCCTCCCCCACTGCAGTCACCCATATGCCCGCTGTGTCCCTTCCAGCCTCATGCCTCTTGCTTCCATTCCAGACTTATGCCCCCTGCATCCAGCCTCATACCTCCTGCGTCCAGTCTCATGCCCGCTACGTCCCTTCCAGCCTCATGTCCTCTGCGTCCAGTCTCATGCCCTCTGTGTCCCTTCCAGCCTTCTGCTCCCTGCATCCCTTCCAGCCTCATGTCCTCTGCGTCCAGTCTCATGCCCTCTGTGTCCCTTCCAGCCTTCTGCTCCCTGCGTCCCTTCCAGCCTCATGTCCTCTGCGTCCAGTCTCATGCCCTCTGTGTCCCTTCCAGCCTTCTGCTCCCTGCGTCCCTTCCAGCCTCATGTCCTCTGCGTCCAGTCTCATGCCCTCTGTGTCCCTTCCAGCCTTCTGCTCCCTGCGTCCCTTCCAGCCTCATGTCCTCTGCGTCCAGTCTCATGCCCTCTGTGTCCCTTCCAGCCTTCTGCTCCCTGCGTCCCTTCCAGCCTCATGTCCTCTGCGTCCAGTCTCATGCCCTCTGTGTCCCTTCCAGCCTTCTGCTCCCTGCGTCCCTTCCAGCCTCATGCCCCCGCATCCAGTCTCATGCCCTATGTGTCCCTTCCAGCCTTCTGCTCCCTGCGTACCTTCCAGCCTCATGCCCCCCGTGTCCAGCCTCATGCCATCTGCCTCCCCTCCAGCTTTATGGATCTTGTGTCACTCCAGAGCTATCCCTTCCCACAGCCCCGTACTTGCCTTCTCACTGCCCAGTGTCTGCACCCCCACTAATCATAGCCGATAGTGTGGTGTCGCTAGTGGTCTCCTTCAAGTTCCTGGGGACCACGATCTCTAGAGACCTCAAGTGGGGACCAAATGCAGATGCCACCATCGGAAAGGCGCAGCAGAGGCTGTTCTTCCTAAGGCAACTTAAGAAGTTTAACATCCCACAGAATCTCCTGCTCCTCTTCTACTCCGCAATTGTAGAATCTGTTCTGTGCTCCTCACTTATCGTCTGGTATAGCTCCGCCAGTGAGAGAGACAATCGTAGTCTCCAAGGAGTAGTAAGATCTGCTGAGAAGATCATCTGAGTTGACCTCCCACCTGTCCACGACCTGTACCGGTCCAGAGCCAAAAAAAGGGCGACCAGGATAGTCAATGATCTGCCTCACCCGGGCTATGGCGAGCTCAACCTGCTGCCATCAGAAAAAAGATACAGGGCCATTCCCACCAAAACCAATAGAAGCCTCAAAAGCTTCTTTCCTCAAACAGTCCACCTACTGAACTACTGACAAACCACCGGGTTGACTGTCCAGTCGCTCTACTCCGATCTTCTGATTGTAATGAAGACTGTGTACTTTTACTTAAGCTGTATACTGCATATATTTCCCCGCCCCATCCTCCCCTCTTGTCTATGTGTTACCACCCTGGCTGCTGCACTGTAAACCGAAATCAAATTCGTAGTATATGCAAGTATACCTGGCCAATATAGCTGATTCTGATTCTGCTCCTTAGTGCCTGAGTGGCTCCACCCTCTTCCTTTCTGTGGCGCAATGCGAAGGCATTAGCATGTCAATACTGGAAGAGGCTGCCTCGACCCAACAGAGAGCTGTGCCTCCACAAATTTGGAGCTCAGGTCTTCAGGGGGTAGCATGAGACTGGCAGGGCTGGAACGACCCCACCGCTGTTAATGCCTCGGCGGATCGGTCCTAGTGCCCGCTGGCTCTATAAAATCTGCTGCTCTCTTTAGAAAAAAAAACCAACACAGAATCAACAGCGGGGCACAGACCTATGTGTCCCCCTCCCCCTTCCTGGATCCGCCAGTGTGTGTGTCTAGAAATACGCTTCTCTGCTGATGCGCAACGTGGAGGCCCAAAATGGGCCCCTTTACAATAAAGTACAAGGTCTGAAGTCTGACGCTAGAGGCATTCATTGATGAGCGCCCTTCTGTGAGTAATGCACTCCATCCTTCACACTACTCCATGTGAGAACATCTAACTGCAGCACTGGTGCAACAAATTTCCCAAGGAGTGCAGGGTGCCAGTTTGCTGGTCCTGATCCCTGGTTGACCTGGTTGAGGATGGTAAATTGTGGGTGGGGGTCTGGACTGCACACCGTAATTTAAAAAAAATAAGAGGCGCTACCTTGTTGTAGTGCTACACAGAAAAAAATGAAAATGCAGGTGCACACTAATCACTAAGAACACTGGTAAGCAAAACAATTATAATAAACTACAATTTAACATGGAGTAAAATTTAGGTAATTACCACAATTTTGGCCAAAAATGTGGGCCCACCTACCACGGCACGGTGACCTCATCAGGTGGGTCCCTAATATCCCTAATACCGACATTATATAAATTTATTCAGGTCTTACCTATCATAGTGCCCAATCTGATATGTAGACAGCAAATACAAGGTCCTGTACTAATTAAAAACACCTAAGGGCAGGTGAGTGGGGTTCTAGTCTGGGTATAAGGGTCTCCACCTTCAAGTGATTGGGGATGGTGTTAGCATAATATGTCATGTCAGCAATGGAAGCCAGGGAGAGCTAGTGAGATTGATCTGGAAGGAGAGGGGAAGAGAAGATGGCAGCAGCAGGCTGGAGATCAGGGGCGGCACAGATCACATGAGCAATGGTGGATTGCAGGTCAATTATCCGATGAGTGAGGGATATCACTGGTGAGCAGAAGATGTGGGTAGGGCATCATTCCAACCGGGTACAATTGGCTGAAGCCGGGGCCTAAGCATAACAATAATAATAATGTAATATAATAAGTCTTTCTCCTTAGGTCACGTTGTCGTACACAGGTCAGTCGCAACTGCACTTGCAGCTGAAAGGAGGTAACTGGGCTGTGATGTAGCTGTCACACGTGGGCAGAGCCGGATTAAGGCCATGGGGGGCCCAGGGCACATAAGACAGTGGGGCCCCTAATAAAGAGCAGGCAGATGAAATTTTATAAGTTGTAACACTGTAGGGGTGCAAGGCGCCTTTTCCTGGGGAATATGGTAGCACGCAGCAGCTGAGGAACAACACAAGTCCAGTTTCTGGTACAACTGACCCCGGCCAGTTTTATTGAAACAGAAAATAAAACAAACCACAAAATAAAAATACCTTGCCTGTCCGGCACTAACTAAACATAAGATATTCCTAACTGTCACTAAACAAAACACAGAGTTCTTCAGTACATACTGTATAGCTCACTTGCATCAGAAAGCGTGTCTCTCACACACAGATCCCTCAGCCTTCCCAGGCAGTCTGCCCATACTAATCAGGTTAGCAGCACTATAACACACTTACACAGCTGAAACCCTGATTAGCCCTCTGTGAGGCCAAAGACCCGAACTGGGCCCAATGTCTAGAACTCGCCTTATCTCTCTCTCAGAGCCTTTACCCAGCTTTTACAGCAAACTGAAAAGGTTCAGACAAAACAAAAAGCATTTTTCCTAGAAGTTAACATTTTCTAAAACATGTAAGACAAGAACCTGGGACAAATATACCTGCCCTCAAACACTATCCCAGTGTTCTTGTCACATATCCCCCTCCCCTGTTTCGACCTAGGGGCCGGAACACTTGTAGCCCCCAAACAGAAGATGCGAGACAATGCATCTGCGTTGGCCAATTGTGTTCCCGGTCTATGTTCGACAGTAAACTTAAAGTCCTGCAACGCTAGAAACCATCTAGTTACACGAGCATTCTTGCCTCTATTTACATACATCCATTTTAAAGGGGCATGGTCTGTCACTAGTCTGAATTGTCTACCCAAGAGGTAATATCTCAAGGTATCTAGTGCCCACTTAATGGCCAAAGCCTCCTTTTCCACAATGGCATACCTTTTTTCATGCTCATTGAGTTTCCTACTCAAATAAATGATAGGGTGTTCGTCCCCATCTCTGGTTTGGGACAGCACAGCACCTATCCCTACCTCTGAGGCATCTGTCTGTACCACAAATTCTTTTGAAAAATCTGGTGTTATCAACACCGGTTGTGAACACAAAGCCACTTTTAACGCTTGGAACGCCTTTTCTGCATCAGGGTTCCATTTCACCACATTTGACTGCTTCCCTTTGGTAAGGTCTGACAACGGCACCGCTGTGGTCGCAAAATTAGGAATAAACCGTCTATAGTACCCAGTAATTCCCAAAAAAGCCCTTACCTGTTTTTTATTCACTGGACGAGGCCAGTTTTGAATAGCATCAACTTTATTCAATTGGGGCCTAATCAGACCTCTGCCTATGGTGAAGCCCAAGTATTTGACCTCCTCCATTGCGAGGCAGCACTTCTTTGGGTTAGCAGTTAACCCTGCCTCTCTGATTGAGTCCAGTACTGCTTGTACTTTAACCAAATGGGACCCCCAGTCTGTACTGTGAATTACCACATCATCCAAATAGGCAGCTGCATATTTTCTATGGGGCCTCAAAATTTTATCCATCGCCCGTTGAAAGGTTGCTGGAGCCCCATGCAACCCAAAGGGTAACATCTTATACTGGTACAGCCCCTCCGGAACCGAAAAGGCTGTTTTTTCTTTGGCGCTATCAGATAAAGGTATTTGCCAGTAACCTTTGGTCAGGTCCAATGTGGTGAGAAACCTGGCTGTTCCCAGCCTTTCTACAAGCTCATCCACACGGGGCATGGGGTATGCGTCAAACTTGGACACCTCATTTAACTTACGAAAGTCATTACAGAAGCGTATGCTACCGTCGGGCTTCGGGATGAGCACTATGGGACTGGACCACTCACTGTTAGACTCCTCTATGACTCCAAGTTCTAACATGGTTTTAACTTCCTTAGAAATAGCTTCTCGCTGAGCTTCAGGAATCCTATATGGCTTTAAATGAACCCTGACCCCTGGTTCTGTGACAATGTCATGTTTTATTATGGTCGTTCGGCCAGGCAGCTCTGAAAATACCTCCCTATTTTGGATGAGAAATTCTTTAACCTGATTGTTCTGATCAGCTGATAATGTCTCTGACACCTTCACTGCGGGAAGCAACCGGGGTGAAGACACCGAAGGGCAAGGCTCCGCTGACAGAGACAACCTATCTTTCCAGGGTTTGATTAAGTTAACATGGTAAATCTGTTCGGGTTTTCTCTTTCCCGGCTGGTATACTTTGTAATTAACCTCATTCACTTTTTCCCTAATCTCAAATGGACCCTGCCATTTAGCTAGGAATTTGCTTTCCACAGTGGGTACCAAAACAAGAACTCTATCTCCAGGAGCAAATTCCCGTATCTTGGCACTCCGGTTATAGACCCTCTGTTGAGCACTTTGGGCCTGTTCCATGTGCTCTCTGACAACAGGTACCACGGCTGCAATCCTATCCTGCATTTGTGTTACATGCTCAATAACGCTTCTATAAGGAGTGGGCTGTCCTTCCCACGTCTCTTTGGCAATATCCAACAGCCCTCTGGGGTGTCTACCATACAACAAATCAAATGGAGAAAACCCCGTAGAGGACTGAGGAACTTCTCTGATGGCCATTAACAAGTAGGGCAACAAACAATCCCAGTTTTTCCCATCTCTCTCAACAACCTTTTTTAACATACTTTTTAATGTTTTATTAAACCTTTCCACCAACCCGTCAGTTTGGGGATGGTAGATGGACGTCCTGAGGTGAGTGACCTTAAATAACTTGCACAATTCTTTCATGATCCTTGACATAAATGGAGTACCTTGGTCAGTCAAAATTTCTTTTGGTATTCCCACTCTACTAAATACCTGCACCAGCTCCTTAGCTATCGCCTTGGTTGTGATAGTGCGTAAAGGGACAGCCTCAGGATATCGAGTGGCATAGTCCATAATTACCAGGATATACTGATGGCCCCGAGCAGACTTTAACAAGGGCCCCACGAGATCCATGGCTATTCTGTCAAACGGGACCTCTATAATAGGCATGGGAACTAGTGGGCTCCTGAAATGGGGTCTAGGGGCATGATACTGGCATTCAGGACAGGAAGAACAATATTCAGACACTTCTTTATAAACCCCTGGCCAAAAGAACCTTTGTAAAACTCTTTCAGTGGTTTTTTCTGCCCCTAAATGTCCTGCGGTAACGTGACTATGAGCTAAATCTAGTACCGTTCTCCGATAAGGCTGGGGAACTACCAGCTGTTCTACCACATCCTCACCCCTTTTGACAATGTGGTACAAGAGCTCATTACAGATGGCCATATGGGGATACGTAACCCTGTCACCTGGTACCACAGGTTCTCCATTAACAATCTTAACATTCTCTCTAGCCTTTATTAAGGTAGGATCCTTTAACTGTTCAGACGCAAACAGATCCTTCTTTACCTCCAGGTCAGGCACGCTTTCAGTTCTAACTACTATGTCTCTGTTCCCGGCAAGAGGGTCCTCACTGGACTCCCCATCTGTCACTTCCCCAGCCAAACTAGCAAAAGGCAAAGGGCCAGAAAGTTCCGAAGACCCACGTACATCCATAAAATCACCGGTATTATCAACTGGCTTTTTACTTCTCACATCTGTTGATAACCGTGATTCCCACAGTTTCCAAAAATGAGGAAAATCCCTCCCTATTATGGCCTCATGCACCAAGGTAGGGACCAGTCCCACTTTAACCATTGCTGACCCACAACAAGTTTCTATATTCACCTCAGCAGTGGCATAATGTTGGGTATCCCCATGTATGCAAGTTACCCCAATAGGTATTTGCTGGACCTTTAAGGGGTTCACTAACCCAGCTTTCACGAGGGTAACTAAACTTCCTGAATCTAGCAAGGCCTCTACCCGGTTACCCTCTAAGAACACATCACACATTTGTTTTTCCAGCTCAGGTGAAGGTACCACAGTACAGGCTAACCTAGCAAAGAAAGACATTCTGCGACATTCAAAGGCAGCATCACATTGCATGGGTTCTTGCATGACTGGGCAATTGGCAACAACATGACCTGGCATACCACATCTAAAACATTTAACCACACGATTATCAACCCGTTTGGGCAACATAGACCGTTCTAGCCCCATTGGCCTGTCTCCAGGGCCAGTGTTTACAGTCTCTCCAGCCTTGCGTTCTCTTAACCGCCCAGCAACGTTTTCCCACGGAACAGTCTTACCAGTCTTTACTGAAGGGCGCTGTCGAGGATCTATGGGTTGCTGGGTGGTCATCAGTAGTTCCTCTGCTGCCAAATACCGCTCTACCATGTCTACTAATTGGTCAGCAGTACCCGGGTTTCCATGGCTCACCCACTTGCGCAGGACCATGGGCAAAGATCTCAAGTAGCGGTCCATGACGACTCTTTCAACCATCTGGGGACCAGTTAATGTCTCTGGCTGTAGCCATTTTTTTGTTAGCTGAATAAGGTCGTGCATCTGAGAGCGCGGAGGCTTCTCCATGGCGTACACCCAACGGTGCACCCGTTGTGCTCGTACTGACAGCGTGACTCCCAGGCGGGTCAGGATCTCAGTCTTTAGTTTATCATAGTCCCGAGCCTCAGCAGGGCTTAAATCAAAGTACGCTTTTTGGGGCTCACCTGACAGAAAAGGTGCCAGCAGACTGGCCCACTGTGCTTTTGGCCAGTTCTCACGCTCTGCAGTCCTTTCAAACGTGGTCAAGTAGGCCTCCACATCGTCAGCCTCTGTCATTTTCTGCAAGAAGTGACTGGCCCGTATAGAACTAGAGCTGGTCGGAGCACTGACGGCCACATCTCCAATCCGGGCTGCAAGGCTCTGCACCACTTCTGTTAAGGCCTCTCTATCCTGACGCTGTTGCCGGTAAAGTTCGTCAATAGCCACCTGCTGCTGTCTCCTATTTTCCTCCATTGCCACCTGCTGCTGTCGGTTGGCCTCCTGCTGAGCCGCTGTAGCTTGCAGCAAGGCTTTAAGCAGATCCTCCATGTCGACAGATTTTTCAGGCGGCTTTGTAGCTGCTTTCACCCAAGACATATATCAAACCCTCAGGGGTGAGTCTCAGTAACTTCACACTGGGCTGTATCTGCATAAACCACCGTTTTCTGCAGGCCTCACAAAGCTGCTGCTTTCACTTATGCGCAGAACGGGGTTGCTCGCATTCTCCACCAAGTTGTAACACTGTAGGGGTGCAAGGCGCCTTTTCCTGGGGAATATGGTAGCACGCAGCAGCTGAGGAACAACACAAGTCCAGTTTCTGGTACAACTGACCCCGGCCAGTTTTATTGAAACAGAAAATAAAACAAACCCCAAAATAAAAATACCTTGCCTGTCCGGCACTAACTAAACATAAGATATTCCTAACTGTCACTAAACAAAACACAGAGTTCTTCAGTACATACTGTATAGCTCACTTGCATCAGAAAGCGTGTCTCTCACACACAGATCCCTCAGCCTTCCCAGGCAGTCTGCCCATACTAATCAGGTTAGCAGCACTATAACACACTTACACAGCTGAAACCCTGATTAGCCCTCTGTGAGGCCAAAGACCCGAACTGGGCCCAATGTCTAGAACTCGCCTTATCTCTCTCTCAGAGCCTTTACCCAGCTTTTACAGCAAACTGAAAAGGTTCAGACAAAACAAAAAGCATTTTTCCTAGAAGTTAACATTTTCTAAAACATGTAAGACAAGAACCTGGGACAAATATACCTGCCCTCAAACACTATCCCAGTGTTCTTGTCACAATATATATATATATATATATATATATATATATACACATACATACATACATACATACATACATACAAATATATATATATATATATATACACACACACATACATACATATATATATATATGCACACACACACACACACACACACACACACATACATATATATATATATATATATATATATATACACACACACCTATATATATATATATATATACATAGGCACATACACCACGTGGCGACACTGCATGCTGTAATGAGGCGTCTGCCACTAACACTCAGCTTGACCCAGGGACTTGGGAGCACACCTGCGCACCATGCTAAGAAATGGTTACTAGGCTGTCCGTACACTAAAGAATCTATACCCACAGCCCCAACAGCACCTACCGAGCCGCTGCTGCGAGGAGGGCCAGCCTTACTCTGCTGGCTACACAGCCTCCCAAAGCAGCACACAAGCTTTGCTGGGCGCTGGCTCCACAATCCAGACTGCTGGGGATCCCTCCTTCCGTGCAGCCTGCGCGCCCAGCCAATGACTGAGCGGCAGGCTGATTCATTCAAAGATTGGACAGCTGAGCCGTCGCTCAGCTGTCCCGTCTCTGTGTTTCTGCTACACTCAGCCGGTCGCCACTGTAGTGGGGCCAGGAGTGCGGCACCGCAGATCGGAAGCGAGATCCGATCTGTGGTGTGGCAGGGGGCCCTTTTGGAAAGGGGGGCCCGGGGTACTTACCCCCAGGGACCCCCCTTAATCCGGCTCTGCACGTGGGCTAAGGTCAGAGAGGGCGTGGTAATGGAATTGCTGTCTATGCAGAGTTCTGGGTATGTGTAATTACATCTGTTCTCAGGGCTTTATTCGGCATTGATTGCAATTACAACTGAATGCACACTGATTGCGATCGCAAATCTACGAAGACCTCTAGCCAAACCCACAATCTCATCTGAGATTATACAACCCCAACGCAAATCTAGCCCACTCCCATTGCGCGCATAGCTACAAATGCAATATTGCGAGAATAAGCGTAGCTCTTATACATGAATGTTAGCACAAAACTGGGATGGTTTGTTTCTTGTTCTATTCTGTCAGAATAATGCGCCTAATTCAGACCTGATCGCTCGCTAGGGTTTTTTTGCACTGCTGCGATCATCAGATAGTTGCTTCCCACCGGGGAGTGTATTTTAGCTGTGCAAGTGTGCGATCGCATGTGCAGCCGAGCGGTGGGAAAACAACTTTGTGCAGTTTCTGAGTTGCCCAGAACTTACTCAGCCGCTGCAATCACTTCAGCCTGTATGGGCCCGGAAATTGACGTCAGACACCCTCCCTGCAAACACTTGGGAACGCCTGCGTTTTTCCAACCACTGCCTGAAAACGGTCAGTTGCCACCCACAAACCCATTCTTCCTGTCAATCTCCCTGCGATCTGCTGTGCGAATGGATTCTTTGTAAAACCCATCGCACAGCAACAATTCGCTTTGTACCCGTGAAACGCGCCTGCGCATTGCGGTGCATACGCATGCGCAGTTCTGACCTGATCGCAGTGCTGCAAAAAAAACTAGCGTGCGATCAGGTCTGAATGACCCCTAATGTTAGGCAGGAATCAAGGGTCATGGGGCCTAATTCAGATCTAATCGCTAGCAGGCGATTTTTGCACTGCTGCGATCAGATAGTCACCGCCTACAGGGTGAGTGTATTTTAGCTGTGCAAGTGTGCGAACGCATGTGTAGCAGAGCTGTACAAACAGATTTTGTGCAGAGTCCAGGACTTACTCAGCCGCTGTGATCACATCAGCCTGTCCGGTACCGGAATTGACGTCAGACACCCGCCCTGCAAACGCTTGGACACGCCTGTGTTTTTCCAGACACTCCCTGAAAACGGTCAGTTGACACCTACAAACGCCTTCTTCCTGTCAATCTTCTTACGATTGCCTGTGCGAACGGATCCGTCGCACAAACTTATCGCTGAGCAGTGATCCGCTTTGTACCCGTGCAACGTGCCTGCGCATTGCGGTGCATGCGCAGTTTGGACCTGATCGCCCGCTGTACGAAAACGCAGCCTAGTGATCAGGTCTGAATTAGCCCCATGGTGTAAACAGAATACATACATGTAAAATGTTAAAGTACACATTGCTTACAATGGTATCCGGACTCCAGGTCGACAGCAAAAAGGTCGACAAACCTTATGTCGACCCAATTGGTCGACACACCTTAGGTCGACATGGACAAAAGGTCGACAGGGACAAGGTCGACATGTAAAAAGGTCGACATGAGTTTTTCACAATTATTTTCTTTTTTGGAACCTTTTCATACTTAACGATCCACGTGGACTACGATTGGAACGGTAATCTGTGCCGAGCGAAGCGGTAGCGGAGCAAAGGCACCATGCCCGAAGCATGGCGAGCGAAGCGAGCCATGCGAGGGGACGCGGTGCACTAATTGGGGTTCCCAGTCACTCTACGAAGAAAACGACACCAAAAAAACATAAAAAACTCATGTTGAACTTTTTCCATGTCGACCTTGTTCCTGTCGACCTTTTGTCCATGTCGACCTAAGGTGTGTCGACCAATTGGCGTCGACATAAGGTGTGTCGACCTTTTTGCTGTCGACCCTGAGTCCCAGGCCCGCTTACAATAGCAATACCCATACTGTGCTAAAATCAGCATACATATGACATCATACTGTACATACCTAAATACATATCTAAATAAAAGTGTAGTTTTGTAGATTTAAAAAAATAAGCTAATTTATATAATTAGGCATGTAGCACTAACTAACAGCATTCCCTGCGTCACTGAGACCACCATCAGCTGCCTGTGATTGTGCAATTCTCATCCTGACCATCGGAACTTTTGCTGCTGCCATAAGCACTTCCACGGTCTGCGTTGCTCTCTAGCTACTCAGCCTGTGCTGTTGAAGTGTTTGCAATAGCTGCAAACTGTTTCGCTTATATTGTGATTGCAACGACCACGACACACCCACTACATGCCCCACATAGCAGAAACTGCGTACCCGTCCCACTGACACGCCTCCGCCACTCCTTTTTATCGTTGCTAAATGCGAACACTACTGTATTCGCAGATACAAAAAAACAGACTCGGTATGTGCGCACTGTTTTGTGTGTGGCTGTGTACGCATGCGCGGTGTGCCGATAATCACTCACTACGTGATTATTTCCATTTGCAACTGATGGTGAATGAGGGCTCCAGACTGATCTATTACACGAGGGATAGGCCTGGTGCATGTGCGCACTTATATTGATTAGGAAACCAAGCGTTTGGAGAGGGGCAGTACGATCATAGAAGTGTGTATCTGCAAATATACGCATTTAGTTATGTGCACAGGAACAATTACGAACACTTGCCTTCAACTCTGTATCAGCTGCAAGTATTTGGGAAATGTAAATGCCAGAAGTCGGTCGCTAGTATTGTGTACTTCCCGGTGTCTCAGTCCTAGGGGCTGATTTGTGATTTTGGGGCCTATTTTCACCATCCGCATCTGATGATGCGGATTACAGGTGATAAACTAGGCCCAAGTCGCACTGCGATAATTGAGTACATCGCATGGATGTATCAATTATCGCATGCAGGGACTTGCAAGCAAGCTCTGTCCCTGCGATGCCTCTCCGCAGCATCATCGGGGTATTTTTTGCAAAAAAATACCCAGATGTCCTGCTGCACATGTGCCGATGCTACCACCACCGCCGGGATTCCTCCCGTCGCGACTTCCCCCGCACGCAAAAGAGCCCCCCTCCACCAGATTTTATACTTACCAGTACAGGGAGACGGTATCCGCTGCTCTGGTGAGCGTTGCCGGGTCCTTCTGCGCTGTGACCCCCGATGCTGTAAAGTGCGCTGCCACTTTGCAGCATCACATTACTGTACCGGGGTCACAGCGCAGCATATGGGGGAGCCGGCGCCCGGCAGCGCTCACCGGAGCAGCGGCCACCGGCTCCTGGGGCTGGTAAGCATGATTTTTTTTTTCTCACTGTGATCAGCTTGTGTGTCGATCGGACACACATAGCTGATCACTAGAGCCGGGTCCTGCACAGCTTTCTCTGCCAGAGAAAGCTGGGTAAAAGGGTGTACATCGCAGTGCTGGCGAAATTATCACAGGGCTCACTGCTGTATTTTTTGACATTTTTTTTTCGTAAATTCGGCCCAGATCACATTTCCCATTATAAGTATGGGGAATGCAGTCTGGGTTACTAAAAAAATAGCAATTAAAGGGTTTGGAGCAGTTTTTCATGAAATACATTTAAGTGATTCTAAAAGAATGTGAAAAGGGTGTGAAAACATCAGTCCGGACGCAGTGTGCTTTCATGAGCCCCATTCATAATCTTTAGATGGCATAGAGCACTGCTGGGGACCCCTCTGGACACTAGAGGGCAAATAGCTACCAATACCATTCTTCTCTTTGTCTAGTTTAGAAATAAAAGCTGTTGAACTGGTTTACTATGGGTAGCACCATTTTAATCCAAAATATTTGGTTTCGCTTATGTACCTGTGACATCTTATGATGCCAGGGGCTCCAAGAAGGGGAGGAACTCGGGAGTGCAGAGGGAGTGTAATCACACCCCCACACAGGGTCGGACTGGGGTACAGGCCGGGAGAAACCACCAGTGCGCCCCACTGCCACTTCCTCCTCTAGGAATCAGGTTCCATCCAGGCTGTGCACTTTACATTCTACATATGTTATATCATACTGGATGGTGTATTTTCTACAGTGCATTGTTGTTCTTAATCTGGTAGATTATCATGCATTCAATAGCAGTGTTTACCAAATATATTTATGATGAGGCCAAGACCATTCACTCTATAATGGTTAGCCAAACCTCTTTAGTGGCTGGTCACACCCCCTCTGGATTCCTCGGTCCGACACTGCCCCCCCCCCCCAATGCACAGGAGCTTTGTCCATGACAGTTGTGGTGGTCACGCCCCTTACTTTGCTTCCTCTCCCACAGAACAAAGACCTATTGCTCCAGCTAGAAATTACATGAAGGAAATATAAAGTGGATATGCCTCAGGTGTGTCCAGGGATCACTTTTCATTCTGTGCTGCACATTATGTACAGTAGGCAAGATATATAAATCACTCTGCATGTCTCAATGTGACAGCTGCGTTCTTTGTGGAAACAAGATTTATTATTTAATAAATACAAGTTTGAAGATATGAACAAATCCTGTGCAGATTGGGGAGACTTTCAGCTGTAAATTAGCCCCCTTTTACGGTATGAGAGAAGTGGAACAGGCGGCTAGTACACTTTATACCCAGAGCTAGACCTCACAGATTGTGTCAGGTGTCCTGCTCCATGCCGTCATGCCCACTGCACCTGAAGGCGCCATTCATCACTTTCTGCAGACTCCCATACAGTCCTCACCTAGCCAAACACGAGGGAGGTCTTCCTACACCCACCTTAATAAAGAATATCAGTTCTGGATAGCATTGTGGCAAGTGATATGGAAATAACTGCTGCATACAAAACATGGCAAACCCTCAATGCAGCTGAAGGATGGTCATTGTATTGTAAGTCTTACCTCAGGCTCACCTCTCAGCATCAGCCCTGAGATCTGTAGTTAGCGCCATTGTACTGCTGGGTAAACTGCCTGATATCATCGTCCTCTGGGGAAACAGTTAATACCATGAAGCACTTACCTGTTACTGCAGCTCACAGAGAACAGCGGGGCTCAGACCACTGAACACAATAAAACCTTTTTTATCCAGAATGCCTTTTACTAAATATGATTCACCTGATGTGGCTGTGCAAGGCAGCATGACACGTTATCACCGCTGGATTATTGTATACATGTGCCGGATACAGAAGCGTAGGCTAGATATAATGTTTATGCTGCCCATGCAGTGTCGGACTGGGCCATGAAAGGCCCATCGGGGCGGATGCTGTGGTTGGGGTCCATGTTTAGGGGTGAATTTAGTCTTCAGCCACCATATTGGTTTGCCTAAACATTAGAGAGTGCATGGGCCAGGCCCCTTGATAAATATATATAGTAAATACTGCTAACACATGCATGATAATATACAGGATTAATACCAGAAATGCACTGTCAACATTTTTTAGTAGTCCTGTGTAGTACAAGGTAACATATGTATATGGGGTCCACCAGGGGGTTCCCCCTGTACCCCTGTGGACCAGTCCAACCCTGTGCCCATGTATATCCATACTGTTTTTGGGCAGTTGTTGCTGCCATCTTTTGGCTGACTCTCTGATCATCTGTAATCTTTCCCCAAATGGGATGTAGTTGGCATCCCAGTGGTGAGGATGCCGGCGTTCAGAAGACTGTGCCGGAATCCCGACACCACTCAGAATGTCGACTTCGGAATCCTGACAGTCCAGCATCCCGAACATAAGTATGTCAGGGAGGGTTAGGGTTAGGCTATGGGGGGGGGGGTTAGGGTTAGGCACTAGGAGGAGGGTTAGGCTGCAGGACGGGAGGGTTAGGGTTAGGCTCTGGGGGAAGAGGTTAGGGTGAGGCACTAAGAAGAGGGTTAGGCTGCAGGATGGGAGGGTTAGGGTTAGGCTCTGGGGTGGGAGGTTAGGGTTAGGCACTAGGAGGAGGGTTAGGCTCCGGGGGAGGTTAAGGTTAGGCACAAGGAGGAGAATTAGGCTGCAGGATGTTAGGGTTAGGGTGAGGCACTAGGAGGAAGGTTAGGCTGCAGGATGTTAGGGTTAGGCTCTGGGGGGAGGTTAGGGTTAGGCACTAGGAGGAGGGTTAGGCTGCAGGATGGGAGGGTTAGAGTTAGGTTCTGGGGGAGGTTAGGGTGAGGCACTATGAGGAGGGTTTGGGTTAGGATACGGGGGGAGGTTAGGCTGAGGCACTAGGAGGAGGGTTAGGCTGCAGGATGGGAAGATTAGGGTTAGACACTAGGAGGAGGGTTAGGCTCTGGGGGGGAGGTTAGGGTTAGGCACTAGGAGGAGTGTTAGGCTGCAGGATGGGAGGGTTAGGCACTAGGAGGAGGGTTAGGCTGCAGGATGGGAGGGTTAGAGTTAGGCTCTGGGGGAGGTTAGGGTGAGGCACTATGAGGAGGGTTTGGGTTAGGCTCCGGGGGGAGGTTAGGGTGAGGCACTAGGAGGAGGGTTAGGCTGCAGGATGGGAGGGTTAGGGTTAGGCTCTGGGGGGGAGGTTAGGGTTAGGCACTAGGAGGAGGGTTAGGCTGCAGGATGGGAGGGTTAGAGTTAGGCTCTGGGGGAGGTTAGGGTGAGGCACTATGAGGAGGGTTTGGGTTAGGCTCCGGGGGGAGGTTAGGGTGAGGCACTAGGAGGAGGGTTAGGCTGCTGGATGGGAGGGTTAGGGTTAGGCTCTGGGGGGGGAGGTTAGGGTTAGGCACTAGGAGGAGGGTTAGGCTGCAGGATGGGAGGGTTAGAGTTAGGCTCTGGGGGAGGTTAGGGTGAGGCACAAGGAGGAGGGTTTGGGTTAGGCTCTGGGGGGAGGTTAGAGTGAGGCACTAGGAGGAGGGTTAGGGTTAGACTGCAGGGAGGTGTAGGAGGAGGGTAAGGGATAGGGTTAGCCTACTTACTAAAATGTGTCGGTATTCTGACCGCCGGCATCCTGACTTTTTGGATCAGGTACGGGCTGGGGATGCTTTTCAGCGCTGGCATTTGAGTTTGCGCACGCGCATGTTACAGGGGGCGTGTCCACTGCTCTTTTAAGTGTATATGATGAGCGGTACGTTCGTGCATGTAAATAGCGGGACAGAACAGTCAGCTCACATCCCTCCGCTAACCCGCGTGCGGCCCCAACCGCCGGCATTCTACAAACGGAACCCGCTATTTACATGCACGAACGTACTGCTCACCATACACTCTTAAAAGAGCTGTACACATCACTAACCACTTTCTTCTACAGGTATTTTTTCTTTTTACCAATAAGCGTTCCTAACATTTACTTTATTATTTGACTTTATTAAAAGGAGCTGTTAACTACACTAAATCATTTATTAGCGCGGAATATTCTTTCATTTTATATGTAGCTTCTATTCCGTTAGGAGCCACAGTTTGTATAAACCGAGCTGGATTGAATCACACACCTGGTGAGATTCAATCCAGACCTAAATCGACAACCTAAATCGCAGGATTCTAATTCAAGCACTTGTTGTTTGTAATCATGTGATCACATGAATGTTGAGGACTCCCCGTTTTGGATCCACCATTTAGTGTCTTTCACTTGTTCGAGTGTCTTGGAAATGGTTCCAAGCAGGGCAGAACATTGATGATGCTTATATTCAATGGCTTGATTTATTTTTTACGAGGCCCATTTGTTGAAAGTAATAGACTACGGTGCATGATAAAAGTCTGACCTACTAGAAAGGAAAACAACTCACATGTCGAGTTGTTTCAGTTGTGTTTCCATGTTGTGTTTGAATGATGGTGTGAATGCAGCACAGTTCAAGGTAAGAATCCAGCAGAGGTAGAGGGCGTATGTCATCCCATGCAAAGCAAACAGGTCTAAATTTGGGATTTTAACAGAATGGAAGGGGCGATATTAGCCGCCAACTTGTCTAGGGCTGCTAATATGGGTATTCTTCGTTAACAATACTATGTTCCTAGCTCTGGAAGTCAGGCGTACCAACCCATTTTAGCTTCCTGTACTTGTGCAGCAGGACTTAGGTATACTCTGTAATATTAATAGTGTGCGATGTACTTCTCTGCCTGTCCCCTACTTTTACACTGAGCTGTAACTGACAGACCAGAATTCTAGCGCTTGGGTCACAAACCACTTTTAGTTAAGACCTATGTAAAGCATTTTGGCAGACGCTCCTTGTGAGAATTCAATGAAGGAATAGTGGGGGTCATTCCGAGTTGATCGTAGCTGTGCTAAATTTAGCACAGCTACAATCATTCTCACTGAAATGCTGGGGGACGCCCAGCACAGGGCTAGTCCACCCCGCATGTCAGTGCCCCCCCCCCCCCGCAGAAGTGCAAAAGCATCGCACAGCGGCGATGCCTTTGGACTTCAAGAGTAGCTCCCGACCAGCGCAGCTTTAGCGCGCTGGCCGGGAGCTACTTGTCGCTCCCCGGCCAGCAGCGGCTGTGTGTGATGTCACGCAGCCGCCGCGGACCACCCACCCAACGGTCCGGC
Organism: Pseudophryne corroboree; assembly: GCF_028390025.1. Taxonomy (NCBI): domain Eukaryota; kingdom Metazoa; phylum Chordata; class Amphibia; order Anura; family Myobatrachidae; genus Pseudophryne; species Pseudophryne corroboree. Next base: position 448,116,656 of record NC_086452.1, on the reverse strand, counting down.
CACGCCTGGGTTGGCCGGATCGCTCCCCCTAAATGGCGGCTTAATGTCGCCGTCTATCCCCCTCCTGCCCAGCGACCGCCTCTGCGCACTGCGGCACCAACGCATGCGCAGTTCCGACCCGATCGCTGCGCTGCGAGAAACTGCAGCAAGCGATCGGATCGGAATGACCCCCATTGGACCTTATTCAGGTCTGGTTATACTTGCTTCGCATGCCGCAAAGCACCATTATAAGCCGGTGCTGCCATCTTGCAGGAAACTTTCACAGTATTTTCGTTATTTTGTACGTTTAAATGGACATTGAGATTTGAATGGCAACTGTCATCGCAATACATTCTGCGCAACACATTTTTTAATAATGTCCATTTAAATGGACAAGGGATCATAAAGGGTTAAAAGAAAATGTTTTACAAATAAAAGTGAATAATGAACATTTGTCATGGATCACTTAAATTGAGTGAACCTCTTATAAAGTACACATAGGTTATTTCTAGGTGATAAAATAAATGCAGAGGTGTATTTCAAGTGTTGGACTAATTAAATAATGCAGAGGCTAGAGTCCTCTTTTCCAATGAAATGTAAATACAGAAAAATGGCGGGCTACCGGGCTGATGCAGACCCGGGCACAGCCCCGATTCAGTCGCGATTGCTGGTGGTTTTGGGACATTTCATGCGCCATATTGGCATTTGTCATGAATTAACAGGCTGCAGGCGTTTCGGGGTGGTGATGCGAAGCGTTGCAGATATTGGAGGCATGTCAGCTCTGTTTTCTGGGGTTACTGAAGCCAGTGGCTGTGTCCTTGGATGCAGTTTCCCTGGTCCCGGAAGTGAAGTTATGGCGGACATCCTGTGCAGCCTGAGGATTACTCAGAAGTCTGATGAGCCGGCCAATGGGGGTAATTCCAAGTTGATCGCAGCAGGATTTTGTTAGCAGTTGGGCAAAACCATGTGCACTGCAGGGGAGGCAGATGTAACATGTGCAGAGAGAGTTAGATTTGGGTGGGGTGTGTTCAATCTGAAATCTAATTTGCAGTGTAAAAATAAAGCAGCCAGTATTTACCCTGCACAGAAACAAAATAACCCACCCAAATCTAACTCTCTCTGCACATGTTACATCTGCCCAACCTGCAGTCAGCAGTTTGCCCAACTGCTAACAAAAATCCTGCTGCGATCAACTTGGAATTACCCCCAGTGTTCGCACTGTGGATCCAATGCTACGTGGTCAGACAGCGGCAGTGGATCTGAGAAGCCGTCAGTGGGAAAGTCACCACCTGCGGCATTAGCATATGCTCTCAGATGTACTACGACCGAGGACGCAGTACCGAACCATGCTGCTCCCACCTCTGACACAGGCCATACGTATGATACTGCAATACATGTCTGTCTGGAAGAATAGAAAATAGTGCCACATTTGGTTACATAAAATATTTCATTACATAAAGGTTACGTTTTTGGCACGTGCGGAGAGCAGCGTAATTTTACGCAACAGTAAAATGGTAAGTTTAATATCATCCTGTTGGACGTGATTGGATACAATATATACATACAATGTATCATACAGCTGTTCTGAGGGAACCTCACACCTGTCTACCCACATACGGAAGAGTAACCTGAAGACAGAGAAGAAGGATAATGTATAAATACTGAAGACATTGGGGTGGCTTATGCAGATGGTGCTCTTGTAGATGGCTGAGAGGGGAATCATGGCTTTTGACTGTTCTTTCATTACGGATTCCGCTTGCAGTGTTATTTTCCTTCCTACAAAGCGTCTGATATCTGCACGACTCGCTCTCTCCCAAGTCACATCTCTTCCCAAAAGTCCTCTTCTCGTCTACTTCCGTTGCCCCTTAGAGCATTTATTTTACCTCTATTATCAAAGCTCCTCCTTCTCTTTATGCCGCTCTTATCTCTGATTTTGGCTAAGAAGCACATTTATTTGGGAGTAATATTCCCATGGCAACCGAGCAGATGGTTACTTCTGATTAGCTATTTTTCCCCCTCCCTGCCAAATCACAATCCGTCTTTGAAATTAAATCAGACTGTGATAACATCAGTTGTTCTGGAGAGGGACGAAGTAAATAGGCTTGGATTATTACACTACAAGTCAGGCTGTAATGCAAATTCACTCTCCTTTCTCTCCCTCATATATGCTGTCTATTTATATAGAAAAATATACAGATGGGTATATATGCAGCGTCAGCGTCTATGCAACAAAAAATAATGGGTCGAGAAGAGGAAGAGACAGCAGTAACACGGAATTGTGTCTTAAATGGCTGTGCTAGATTCCTGGATGCTGTCCTCACGTAATAGTGACATATATGTGCTATGATCATCTTCTTTTTACATATTTTCCTTACTTGTTTTATTCCTTAGAAATTGTAAAAAAAAAAAATAACTATCCCGGACAGCTTGGGGTTCAATGGGGTTCATTATTGTGGGTGGTAGTTGTCTGGTTCCTCGCTGAGCCGATAGGGTTTAATCTGACGTATGTGAGCAATATGGCTGTAATCTATTATACAGTGGAGAAAGTCCTGTCATGTCACATACACTAGTGGTTTCTGCAGCCGCGTCTCTGGCTGGGGAGAGTCTGTGGACAGTGCAGGGGTGACAGGTACTGGCTGGGCCACCATCAAGGGGGGACGGTGGGTACTCCCGTCCTGGGCCCGGGGTGAGATGGGGCCCGGGTGGTTGTAGTGTGGATCAGGGTGCCAGGTCAGCTGCCTGCCCGCGCATCGGCAGGCAGCCACAGAAGAACGGAGGCAGAGGCAAGCAGTGGCCAGCGATCATATTCTGTATTCAGAGCCGGCCATATTCTGTATTCAGGAGCTGTATTCAGGCCATATTCTGTATTCAGCGATCATATTCTGTATTCAGAGCCGGCCATATTCTGTATTCAGGAACTGCATTCTGCAGCTCCTGATTGGCTGCCGGTCCATGAGCTCCGATTGTCTCACGGCCGGCTCTGTATAAAGATGAAGAATATCACCACGGCCCTCTCTCCGTGGCTGCCTGCCGATGCGCAGGCAGGCAGCTGACCTGGGCCCCTGATCCACACTACAACCACACAGACTTCCTCAAGAAGTAGTTTAGGGGGGGGGGGGGACGGATCGGACGGAGGGGGTGCCCTGCCTTGTGAGGGTCAGTCCCGGGCCCCATCATTTCTGATGGCGGCCCTGGGTACTGGGATCCGTTCAATTTTCCCGAATCAGGATACTGATGCCGGAATCCCGCCACATGCAATGCCACCAGCTGGAATACCGACGCACAGGGGCTATTTCCACTCGTGGGATTCCACAACACCCATAGAGTGGGAAAAGAACCTGTAGCAAGCACAGCGAGCCTGCAAAGGGACTTGCACCGCTTGCCCCGCTGTCAGGATACTGACAGTCGGCATCCCTCCCGACGGGGTTACGTATGTAATTCCAGGTATTAGGTGTCTTTATACTATTACTCTGATACCGTCTAAGATGGTTCTTATCCCTCCCTTCCTGGCGGCTCACAATCGCTTCTGCCTTGTGTTCCGCTTTCCTACTCCCCCCCCACTCCCTGCTCCTTTTTTTCTGTGTCTTCTCAGGGTGTAGCAGTTTACTCCTGTACAGCCTTTCCACAAGAAAATACAGTAATTCTCAGTGGCGTGACATGTCTCCTGTTAGTCCATTCGGAAGATGACCGCAGGCACAGGTCAATCTGCGCACATCCTTTAACAGGATGCCCAATAATGGTCCATCCATTTCCATGGCATTATAGTCCAATACCACAGTCGTGCAGAACCACACACATCTGCACATGTGTGCACCTGTGTTTCCGGGCCCATGCATAGGCAGTTCATGCAAGATACCCTACGTTATTATAGTACTCACTCTGCCCAGCTCCTGTGTTTGTTGCTCTGCTATATGGCATGTTGTTGTAGCTCTCCTATTCCAGGACTACTGTTCCCACTAGGATGCAGGCAGGGCGCAGAGGTGAGGGGGAGCTCAGAAAAGGGACACGGCCAGGTAAGGGGAGGGGGGGGCAGCTCCACCAGCATCTCAATTGGGGGCGGGGCGCCCCAGTCCACGTTACTAATGGGTGCGTGCTCAGCCGTTTGCATCACCAATGAGAGCATGCCATCCTGTCCGCGTCATTAATGGTGCTTCCCCCAAACTCTCCCCTTAATGTGCATAGATGCACACGGCAGCTGCACGGTAACGAGTAGGTTGTTTTAGCAGGGTGCCGCTAAAAGGGCTGGGTGCATTTCGCCCTTTAAACATCAGGCAGGGTGCAGCACCCTGCTAAAACAGCTTAGTGTGAACACTACAGGACAGTGAAACATACGGCCAAAAAAAAATAACAAGAAACTATGGGGGTAATACAGATCTGATTGTAACCCGCAAAATTTTGCAGGGCTACGATCAGTAACACAGACATGCGGGGGGACACCCAGCACAGGGCTAGCCCACCCCGCATGTCAGGCCCGCACAGCGGCGATGCTTTTGCACTTCAGGAGTAGCTCTTGGCCAGCGCAGCTTTTGCGTGCTAGCCGGGAGCCACTCATCGCTGCCCGGGTCGCAGCGGCTGCGTGTGATGTCACACAGAGGATGCTCACCCCGCGCATGGTCCGGCCACGCCTTCGTTGGCCGGACCACGCCCACAAAACGGCGACCAAATGCCCCCGTGCCGCCCCCTCCTGCCCAGCAAACACCTCTGCCTGTCAGTCAGGTAGATGCGATCACTAGGCAACGACAGCCGTCAGCTGTCAGCCATGCGGCGCATGTGCACTTCTGTCCTGATCGCTGCGCTACGATGAACAGCAGCGTGCGATCAGGTCAGAATGACCCCTATAGGCGCAGTAGTATACTTAGTAAAAGTTGCTGGAGGGTTTTTTAAAGTTCATTGAATTAAAAGGATTTGAAATTGCCCCCAACGTTACCGGTCCCTCTGCTGGCTGCAATGTAGCTGCTGAGTGACCCGCAGATCCCTGGATGGCAGAGACTCACAATGTGACTGTTATGTAAGCAGTTTTAGTGTCTTAAAAGAATCCTTTGAAGAGTTTGTATAACATAAGCACTTTCTGCCAGGCTAAATGAATGGTATCATTTGTACAAGGCATTGTCTGTACTTTGAGAAGCGCACAAATGACATTTAGCAGCCTGATTGTAATCATGGGACACATCATACATTAGCGTATTGCCTTATATTCATTTCTAATTTAATATCTCATGATTCCACAGCAATCCACGCTGACTGCTGCCGCGTGTTGTAATTATCCACATGTTCCTTTGAAGAGCTTTATAAGCGTGCTTTCCTTTGAACCTTGGGTGGAATTGGTCTTGGTGCTGTTCTAAGAACCTTTTCTGTATGCACTTTGTGGTACGACATCCCGATCTCTGATTGGATGGCTAATGTACAATCACAAATAACACTATTTACATTGCTCCAACTATGTTGCGCAGTTTAAAGAATTTCTTTTCTTTTTGTAAGTAAAGATGTTCTAATAAACATTTCCATATCTATTAATCTTATACTTGCTTACTATCCAAGATCATCCAGGAGGACCCCAAATTGTACCCCAGAGGCTTCCCACCGTCCATACACTGCTGCCCACTTCCCGAGTGAAATGGGCGACCGTCGAAATGATTTGCGTTGAATTGCATCATCACCCTACCCCCCATCCCATCCCCCCCCCCCCCCCCCCCCGTTACCCTCCTTTTATAGTGCCAGTAATTGTGGCATTGCATACCACAGGTCAGGGCCATGATGACGGAATCACACCCTTGCGTCAGTGACATGCCTAACCTCCCCCCAAAGAGTATTGTCAGTCTATCCATTCATCCCAGTGGCATCATAAGGGTGGGGTGGGGGGTGCGGAATGCACCCGGGTGTCGCCCTCCGAGGGGTGACACCAAAGTGCCAGCTCCTGCAGGAGCCAAGTGCTGCACTATAAAATAATGTGCTGCAACCAGGCTGCTGTCACAATGCAGAAGCCAGGCCAGCACTGCAGATGCACCAGTCTCCGGTGGCAGCCCGCTTCCCCCGGACCCCTGATGAAAAGAAAATGGGGGTCAGGGTGCGTAGCCACGCCCCTTATGACAAAGCCACACCCTTACCATGAAGCCATGCTCCCTTTTCACCCGCACCGGGTGTATATTGAGTAAGTAACGCCTCTGATTAATCCATCCCTTTATGTCTGGACAGGTAAGTGGCTTTTGCAGTTCCATGCAAATGAAATGCAAGTCGCCTCATGCAGGTATCTGCAAGATCCAAGTGCTGCATCTGAGGACCCAGCCTCGGATCACCATCGGTAGTGATCTACGATATCTGCAAACCACGATCAGTCTGTGTTAGCGTTAACTTACTCAGACTGGGCGTATGATCCAGATACCCTGGACCCAGCACGCCTCCAAAACAAGGGCGATCTGCCCTCCGTTTAGAAGAACGGTGCCAGTTGCTGCCCACGCTCCGCCTCCCAAACACTGCAGCATGTCAATCATACTACGACTGACGGGGCTGCCAGCGATATCTGAAGACCTGTTCTGCACTTGCGCAGACCCCTATACATCGGATTTGTACGTGAACCATCAGGTTTACAACATACAGATCTTAATCAGGCCCAGTGTGTGTCGTCAGGAAGCCGTTGGCTGAAAGAGCCACAGAGTGACAGGGTACAATCTGTGCCACATCATTAATAAATAAGACGTTACACCTTATAGATTGTAAGCTTGCGAGCAGGGCCTTCCTTCCTCTATGTCTGTTTTTGCCCAGTTTTGTTCTATTGCTGTTGTTCTAATTGTAGAGCGCAACGGAATATGCTGCGCTATATAAGAAACTGCTAAAAATTAAATAATAACTAACACTGCTCACATCACATCTACTTTTTCCCCCAGATGTGTTGCTCACACATCTGCCTGTTGGGGGCGCTCTACAAAACGTATCCTCCTGCCTCATCTTATATCCACCTCCCACTCTACTGTCACTCCCATGCCTTTCGATGGTTTACAACATCCCTAGAAGAAAGTAACAATGCACATAGGGGGTCATTCCGAGTTGTTCGCTCGTTATTTTTTTTTTTCGCAACGGAGCGATTAGTCGCTAATGCGCATGCGCAATGTCCGCAGTGCCTCTGCGCCAATTAAATTTGCTATGCAGTTAGGTATTTTACTCACGGCATTACGAGGTTTTCTCTGACGTCCTAGTGGATGCTGGGGACTCCGTAAGGACCATGGGGAATAGACGGCTCCGCAGGAGACTGGGCACATCTAAAGAAAGATTTAGGACTATCTGGTGTGCACTGGCTCCTCCCCCTAAGACCCTCCTCCAAGCCTCAGTTAGATTTCTGTGCCCGGCCGAGCTGGATGCACACTAGGGGCTCTTCTGAGCTCCTAGAAAGAAAGTATAGTTTAGGTTTTTTATTTTACAGTGAGACCTGCTGGCAACAGGCTCACTGCAGCGAGGGACTAAGGGGAGAAGAAGCGAACCTACCTAAGTGGTGGTAGCTTGGGCTTCTTAGGCTACTGGACACCATTAGCTCCAGAGGGATCGCACACAGGACCCGACCTCGTCGTCCGTTCCCGGAGCCGCGCCGCCGTCCCCCTTACAGAGCCAGAAGCAAGAAGGTCCGGAAAATCGGCGGCTGAAGACTTCTGTCTTCTCCAAGGTAGCGCACAGCACTGCAGCTGTGCGCCATTGCTCCTCATGCACACCACACACTTCGGTCACTGATGGGTGCAGGGCGCTGGGGGGGGGCGCCCTGAGCAGCAATATTAACACCTTGGCTGGCAAAACTGACACCATATATAGCCCCAGAGGCTATATAGGTGTAAATTACCCCTGCCAGAATAACACAAAAAGCGGGAGAAAGCCCGCCGAAAAAGGGGCGGAGCCATCTCCCTCAGCACACTGGCGCCATTTTCCCTCACAGCTCCGCTGGAAGGATCGCTCCCTGGCTCTCCCCTGCAGTCCTGCACTACAGAAAGGGTAAAAAAGAGAGGGGGGGCACTAAATTTAGGCGCAGTATATATATAATACAAGCAGCTATAGGGGAAAACACTCTGTATAGTGATATCCCTCTGTTATATAGCGCTCTGGTGTGTGCTGGCATACTCTCCCTCTGTCTCCCCAAAGGGCTTTGTGGGGTCCTGTCCTCTGTCAGAGCATTCCCTGTGTGTGTGCTGTGTGTCGGTACCGCTGTGTCGACATGTATGATGAGGAAAATGATGTGGAGGCAGAGCAAATGCCTGTAAATGTGTTGTCACCCCCTGAGGGGTCGACACCTGTGTGGATGGACTTATGGAAGGAATTACGTGACAGTGTCAGCTCCTTACATAAAAGGTTTGACGACATAGGACAGCCGGCTACTCAGCTTGTGACTGTTCCAGCGTCTCAAATGTCATCAGGGGCTTTAAAACGCCCGCTACCTCAGATGGCAGACACAGATGTCGACACGGATACCGACTCCAGTGTCGACGACGATGAGACTAGTGTACCCTCCAATAGGTCCACCCGTTACATGATTGAGGCAATGAAAAATGTATTACACATTTCTGATAGTACCCCAGGTACCACAAAAAAGGGTATTATGTTCGGTGAGAAAAAACTACCAGTAGTTTTTCCTGCATCTGAGGAATTAAATGAGGTGTGTGAGGAAGCCTGGACTTCCCCCGATAAGAAATTGATAATTTCTAAACGGTTATTGGCAGCATACCCTTTCCCGCCAGAGGATAGGTCACGTTGGGAAACATCCCCTAGGGTAGATAAAGCGCTTACACGTTTATCAAAACAGGTGGCACTACCGTCTCAGGATACGGCCGCCCTAAAGGATCCTGCTGATAGAAAGCAGGAGGCTACCCTAAAAGCTATATAGACACACACGGGCATTATATTGCGACCAGCGATTGCATCAGCATGGATGTGCAGTGCTGCTGCTGCGTGGTCAGATTCCCTGTCGGATAATATTGATACCCTGGATAGGGACAATATTTTGCTGACAGTAGAGTATATAAAAGACGCTGTCTTATACATGCGCGATGCACAGAGGGATATTTGCCGGCTGGCATCAAAAATAAGCGCAATGTCCATTGCCGCCAGAAGGGGGTTATGGACTCGGCAGTGGTCAGGTGATGCCGATTCAAAAAGGCACATGGAAGTTTTGCCTTATATGGGGGTGGAACTGTTTGGGGATGGTCTTTCAGACCTCGTTTCCACAGCTACGGCTGGGAAATCGACATTTTTGCCACAGGCTACCCCACAACAAAAGAAAGCACCTTATTATCAAGTACAGTCCTTTTGGCCCCATAAACACAAGAGGGCTCGAGGCGCATCCTTTCTGCCGAGAGGCAAAGGTAGAGGGAAAAAGCTGCAGCATACAGCCAGTTCCCAAGAGCAAAAGTCCTCCCCCGCGTCCGGTAAGTCCACAGCATGACGCTGGGGCTTCACAGGCGGACCCGGGTACGGTGGGGGCCCGTCTCAGAAATTTCAGCACACAGTGGGCTCTCTCACAGGTGGATCCCTGGATCCTTCAAGTAGTATCTCAGGGGTACAGGCTGGAATTCGAGACGTTCCCCCCCCCCCCCCCCCCCCCCCGCCGTTTTCTAAAATCTGCCTTACCAGCAACTCCCTCTGCCAGGGAGGCAGTGTTGGTGGCTATCCAAAAACTGTATTCACAGCAAGTGATTGTCAAGGTACCCCTCCTTCAGCAAGGAAAGGGTTACTATTCCACAATGTTTGTGGTACCGAAACCGGACGGTTCGGTGAGACCCATCTTAAATTTAAAATACTTGAACACGTATATCAGAAAGTTCAAGTTCAAGATGGAATCGCTCAGGGCGGTTATTGCGAGCCTGGACGTGGGGGATTACATGGTCTCTCTGGACATCAAGGATGCCTACCTGCATGTCCCCATTTACCCTCCTCACCAGGAGTACCTCAGATTTGTGGTACAGGACTGTCACTATCAGTTCCAGACGCTGCCGTTTGGGTTATCCATGGCACCGAGGGTCTTTACCAAGGTAATGGCCGAAATGATGATACTCCTTCGCAAGAAGGGAGTTTTAATTATCCCGTACTTGGACGATCTCCTGATAAAGGCGAGGTCCAAGGAACAGTTGGTAGTGGGGGTAGCACTTTCTCGGGAAGTGCTACAACAGCACGGCTGGATTCTCAATATTCCAAAGTCACAGCTGGTCCCGACGACACGTCTTCTGTTCCTGGGAATGATTCTGGAAGTGTTTCTTTCAGTGGAAAAAGCCGAGGAGTTGTCATCTCTAGTCAGAGACCTCCTAAAACCGGGACAGGTGTCGGTACATCAATGCACACGAGTCCTGGGAAAAATGGTAGCTTCGTAATTCCATTCGGAAGGTTCCACGCAAGGACTTTCCAGTGGGACCTGTTGGACAAATGGTCCGGGTCCCATCTCCAGATGCAACAGCGGATAACCCTGTCGGCAAGGACCAGGGTGTCGCTGCTGTGGTGGCTGCAGAGGGCTCATCTACTAGAGGGCCGCAGATTCGGAATACAGGACTGGGTCCTGGTGACCACGACCTCCACCCGGGAGAATGGGGACTTCATCCAGAAGTCTTCCAAATGCTGGTAAACCGTTGGGAAAGACCACAGGTGGACATGATGGCGTCCCGCCTCAACAAAAAGCTAAAAAGATATTGCGCCAGGTCAAGGGACCCTCAGGCGATCGCTGTGGACGCTCTAGTAACACTGTGGGTGTACCAGTCGGTTTATGTGTTTCCTCCTCTGCCTCTCATTCCCAAGGTACTGGGAATAATACGAAGGCGAGGAGTGAAAACTATACTCGTGGTTCCGGACTGGCCAAGAAGAGCTTGGTACCCGGAACTTCAAGAGATGCTTTCAGAGGACCCTTGGCCTCTGCCGCTCAGACAAGACCTGCTGCAGCAGGGGCCCTGTCTGTTCCAAGACTTACCACGGCTACATTTGACGGCATGGCGGTTGAACACCGGATCCTGAAGGAAAAGGGCATTCCGGAGGAAGTCATCCCTACCCTGATCAAAGCCAGGAAGGATATCACCGCAAAACATTATCACCGCATTTGGCGAAAATATGTTACTTGGTGTGAGGCCAGGAAGGCCCCAACGGAGGAATTTCAACTGGGTCGATTCCTGCATTTCCTGCAAGCAGGGGTGACGTTGGGCCTCAAATTGGGGTCCATTAAGGTCCAGATTTCGGCCCTGTCGATTTTCTTCCAGAAAGAACTGGCTTCACTGCCTGAAGTTCAGACTTTTGTCAAAGGAGTTCTGCATATTCAGCCTCTTTTTGTGCCCCCAGTGGCACCTTGGGATCTCAATGTGGTTTTGGAGTTCCTGAAATCACATTGGTTTGAACCACTTAAGACTGTGGATTTGAAATATCTCACGTGGAAAGTGGTCATGCTGTTGGCCCTGGCTTCGGCCAGGCGTGTGTCAGAATTGGCGGCTTTGTCCTATAAAAGCCCTTATCTGATTTTCCATATGGATAGGGCAGAGTTGAGGACTCGTCCTCAGTTTCTCCCGAAGGTGGTATCAGCGTTTCACTTGAGCCAGCCTATTGTGGTGCCTGCGGCTACTAGGAACTTGGAGGATTCCAAGTTACTAGACGTAGTCAGGGCCCTGAAAATTCATGTTTCCAGGACGTCTGGAGTCAGGAAAACTGACTCGCTGTTTATCCTGTATGCACCTAACAAACTGGGTGCTCCTGCTTCTAAGCAGACTATCGCGCGCTGGATTTGTAGCACTATTCAGCTGGCGCATTCTGCGGTGGGACTACCGCAGCCTAAATCTGTAAAAGCCCATTCCACAAGGAAGGTGTGCTCATCTTGGGCGGCTGCCCGAGGGGTCTCGGCTTTACAACTTTGCCGAGCTGCTACTTGGTCAGGGGCAAACACGTTTGCAAAATTCTACAAATTTGATACCCTGGCTGAGGAGGACCTGGAGTTCTCTCATTCGGTGTTGCAGAGTCATCCGCACTCTCCTGCCCGTTTGGGAGCTTTGGTATAATCCCCATGGTCCTTACGGAGTCCCCAGCATCCACTAGGACATCACCGGTAATTCTATTTCTCATAGTCCGTAGTGGATGCTGGGCGCCCATCCCAAGTGCGGATTGTCTGCAATACTTGTAAATAGTTATTGTTACACAAATCGGGTTGTTATTGCGAGCCATCTGTTCAGAGGCTCCGTTGTTATCATACTGTTAACCGGGGTTCCTATCACGAGTTATACGGTGTGATTGGTGTGGCTGGTATGAGTCTTACCCGGGATTCAAAATCCTTCCTTATTGTGTCAGCTCTTCCGGGCACAGTGTCCTAACTGAGGCTTGGAGGAGGGTCATAGGGGGAGGAGCCAGTGCACACCAGATAGTCCTAAATCTTTCTTTAGATGTGCCCAGTCTCCTGCGGAGACGTCTATTCCCCATGGTCCTTACGGAGTCCCCAGCATCCACTACGGACTACGAGAAATAGAATTACCGGTGAGTAAATTCTTATTTTTTCTTCGTTCTGGTGATCGTAATGTGATTGACAGGAAGTGGGTGTTTCTGGGCGGAAACTGGCCGTTTTATGGGTGTGTGTGAAAAAACGCTACCGTTTCTGGGAAAAACGCGGGAGTGGCTGGAGAAACGGAGGAGTGTCTGGGCGAACGCTGGGTGTGTTTGTGACGTCAAACCAGGAACGAAACTGACTGAACTGATCGCAGATGCCGAGTAATTCTGGAGCTACTCAAAAACTGCTAAGAAGTGTCTATTCGCAATTCTGCTAATCTTTCGTTCGCAATTTTGATAAGCTAAGATTCACTCCCAGTAGGCGGCGGCTTAGCGTGTGCAAAGCTGCTAAAAGCAGCTTGCGAGCGAACAACTCGGAATGACCCCCATAATACTGCGGGGATGGGCGCAGTCAATAGACAAAATAATAACAACTGTGATTGGACCAAGCAGCTTGTTCAGCTGCTGCAATTCAGCAATTTATAAAAAAGAAGAAAATATAACAGTGCTGTGTTCAATAGTCTGCATGTAAAATGATGCTGTAGCCATGCTAAAATACATAAAAATATTTAATGAAAACAGATATGGACACAATAATATAAAAACATATAAATGTTAAGGTGTGTACACACGGTCAGATTTTTTCTTATGATTTTGACTATATAGTCAAAATCGTAAAAGTTAGTGTAGATCCCGATGCGATGCGCAGTCCCGCACGGTCGGTATCGCAAGCCTAGATAGACTGTGCAGGCAAGTCAATTTTGACTATCTCGTAGAAAAGAGGGGTCATTCCGAGTTGATGGCTAGCTGCATTCGTTTGCAGCGCAGTGATCAGGCTAAAAAATTGTATTTCTGCGCATGCGTATGTGGCGCAATGCGCACGCGTGTCGTACGGGCACAACGAACGATGCAGTTTTGCACAGGGTCTAGCGATGCATTTCAGTCGCACTGGTTGCCGCAGAGTGATTGACATGAAGGGGGCGTTTCTGGGTGTTAACTGACCGTTTTCAGGGAGTGTTTGGAAAAACGCAGGCGTGCCAGGAAAAACGCAGGCGTGGCTGGGCGGGTGTGTGACGTCATATCCGGAACTGAATAGTCTGAAGTGATCACAAGCGCTGAGTAGGTTTTGAGCTACTCTGAAACTACACGCAAAATTTTTGCAGGCGCTCTGCGATAAAAACGTTCGCACTTCTGCTAAGCTAAAATACACTCCCAGTGGGCGGTGGCATAGCATTTGCACGGCTGCTAAAAATTGCTAGCGAGCGATCAACTCGGAATGACCCCCTTAAGCCCTCATTTCAAGTTGATCGCTCGCTAGCTATTTCTCTAACGTCCTAGAGGATGCTGGGACTCCGTAAGGACCATGGGGAATAGACGGGCTCCGCAGGAGACATGGGCACTTTAAGAAAGACTTTAGACTCTGGGTGTGCACTGGCTCCTCCCTCTATGCCCCTCCTCCAGACCTCAGTTTTAGACTGTGCCCAGAGGAAGATGGGTGCACTGCAGGGAGCTCTCCTGAGTTTCCTGCTAAGAAAGCACTTTGTTGTTTTTTTTTGTTATTTTCAGGGAGCTCTGCTGGCAACAGACTCCCTACATCGAGGGACTGAGGAGAGAGGAGCAGACCTACTTAAATGATAGGCTCTGCTTCTCGGCTACTGGACACCATTAGCTCCAGAGGGAGTGGAACACAGGTTCGTCCTGGGCGTTCATCCCAGAGCTGCGCCACCGTTCTCCTCACAGAGCCGGAAGAAACGAAGAAAGAAGACTACTGAGGCAGCAGAAGCCCTCGGGTGCTTCACTGAGGTAACGCACAGCACTGCAGCTGTGCGTCATTGCTCCCATACACCTCACACACTCCGGTCACTGTAAGGGTGCAGGGCGCAGGGGGGGGGGCGCCCTAGGCAGCAATAGAATACCTCTCCTATGGCAAATGACTATATACATGTACAGGTGGGCACTGTACATGTATATAAAAGAGCCCCCGCCATATTTTATTAAGTTTGAGCGGGACAGATGCCCGCCGCTGAGGGGGCGGGGCTTCTCCCTCAGCACTCACCAGCGCCATTTTCTCTCCACAGCACCGCTGAGAGGAAGCTCCCCGGACTCTCCCCTGCTAGACACACGGTGAAAGAGGGTTTTAAAGTAGAGGGGGGGGGGGGGGGCACATAATTGGCGATTATACATTACAGCAGCGCTACTGGGTAAACATTCTGTGTTTTTCTCCGGGGTCATATAGCGCTGGGGTGTGTGCTGGCATACTCTCTCTCTCTGTCTCTCCAAAGGGCCTAAAGGGGAACCTGTTTTCAGAAAAGAGTTTCCGTGTGTGTGTGTGTGTGTGTGTGTGTCGGAACGCGTGTGTCGACATGTTTGACGATGAAGGCTCGCCTAAGGAGGAGGGGGAGTGCATGATTGTCAGGTCGCCATCGGCAACGCCGACACCGGACTGGATGGATATGTGGAATGTCTTGAATGCTAATGTAAATTTATTGCATAAGAGATTAGACAAGACTGAGGCTAGGGATCAGTCAGGTACTCAGACCATGCCTGTCCCAGTGGCACCGGGACCTTCTGGGTCTCAGAAACGCACATTATCCCAGATCACTGACACAGATACCGACACGGATTCAGATTCCAGTGTCGACTATGAGGATGCAAAATTACAGCCAAAAGTGGCTAAAGGTATTCGTTACATGATCATTGCTATTAAAGAGGTTTTGCATATTACTGAGGAACCCCCTGTCCCTGACACGAGGGTACACATGTATAAAGAGAAGAAAGCCTGAGATCACCTTTCCGTCCTCATTTGAGCTAAGCGAATTGTGATAAAAGGCTTGGGAATCTCCAGACAGGAGACTACAAGTTCCCAAAAGGATTCTTATGGCGTATCCCTTCCCACAAAAGGACAGGATACGATGGGAATCTTCGCCTAAAGTAGACAAGGCGTTGACACGCTTATCCAAGAAGGTGGCACTGCCTTCCCAGGATACTGCTACCCTCAAGGATCCTGCGGATCGTAAGCAGGAAGTTACCATGAAGTACATTTACACACATTCTGGTACTATTGTTAGGCCGGCTATGGCATCGGCCTGGGTTTGTAGTGCTGTCGCAGCATGGACAGATTCCTTGTCTACGGAGATTGAGACCCTAGATAAGGATACCATTCTAATGACCCTAGAGCATATCAAGGATGCTGCGTTATATATGAGGGATGCTCAAAGAGACATTTGTTTACTAAGCTCCAGAATAAATGCTATGTCTATTTCTGCTAGGCGACTCTTGTGGACCCGACAGTGGACGGGGGATGCCGACTCAAAGCGGCATATGGAGTCGTTGCCTTACAAGGGGGAGGAGTTGTTTGGAGAAGGCCTCTCGGACCTTGTCTCTACTGCTATGGCTGGTAAATCGAATTTTTTACCTTATGTTCCCCCACAACATACTAAGAAGGCACCTCATTACCAAATGCAGTCCTTTCGTTCAAATAAAAGCAAAAAGGTACGGGGATCGTCCTTTCTTGCCAGAGGTAAAGGCAAGGGGAAAAAGCTGCACACAGCTAGTTCCCAGGAGCAGAAGTCCCCCCCTACGTCTGCAAAATCCACCGCATGACGCTGGGACTTCCCTGGGGGGGCCAGATCAAGTGGGGGCACGTCTTCGATTTTTCAGCCACGTCTGATTTCACTCACATGTGGATCCCTGGGCAATAGAGATTGTTTCTCAGGGATACAGGCTGGAATTCGAAGAGATGCCTCCTCGCCGGTTTTTCAAATCGGCTCTGCCAGCTTCTCCGTCAGAAAGAGAGTTAGTGTTAACTGCAATTCAAAAATTGTACCTGCAACAGGTGATAGTCAAGGTTCCTCTTCTCCAGCAAGGAAAGGGGTATCACTCAACCCTGTTTGTGGTTCCGAAACCGGACGGTTCGGTCAGACCCATTTTGAATCTGAAATCCCTGAACCTGTACTTGAAAAAGTTCCAGTTCAAGATGGAATCGCTCAGAGCGGTCATCGCCAGCCTGGAGGGGGGGGGGATTGGATGGTTTCCCTGGACATAAAGGATGCTTACCTTCATGTTCCGATTTTTCTTCCTCACCAGGCGTTACGCATAACGAAGAATATCAATCGACAATCACTCGCAAGAAATCACAGTTCCTGTCAAATGAGATCACAGCAGCAAACAATAGGCCAGCTCAACTTTTCCGCACAGTGGAGATGCTTTGCAAGCCAGCATGCCTGCAGACTGATGAGACCCTTTCCCAAGCAAGATGCAACGAGTTTGCAAACTTCTTTGCAGATAAAATATCCACCATCCGGGCTGGAATATCCACAGTGCCATCAAAGGAGAGCCAAACTACAAAGCCTGCCAATATAAGCTACCTGCCTTCATGGACCAGCTTTGACCCAGTGGATGTAAAGGACACTGCTGAAATTGCTCGGATTTTGCGTCCCACCACCTGTGGCCTGGACCCAGCCTCAACCAAGCTTCTAATAGGTTGTACGGATATAATCGGTCCTGTCTTTGCAAAAATTGTTCAATGCTCTTTGCAGACAGGCATTTTTCCTGGACCCCTAAAGGAAGCAATTGTTAGACCACTTCTTAAAAAACCTAATTTAGATCCCGACTGCATGTCCAACTACAGACCGGTATCAAACCTTCCTTTCCTAGGAAAGGTTATTGAGAAAGTGGTTGCAAATCAACTGGAAACTCGCCTGACAACCCATGATATTTATGATCCATTTCAATCAGGATTCAGGAGAAGACATAGCACTGAAACAGCCCTGGTGTGTGTGTTAAATGATCTTCTGATGGCAAAAGACAGAGGTGACTGTTCAATATTAATCCTTCTGGATCTCTCGGCAGCATTTGATACCGTGGACCACGGGCTTCTGATTGAGCGACTGATACACTTCTGTGGTCTGGATGGCACAGTCCTAAACTGGTTCAAATCATTTCTCACAGGCAGGTCACAGAGAGTATCATCTGGATTATACTCATCACCACCAGTGCCATTGCCATGTGGTGTCCCACAAGGTTCTATACTATCCCCCATGCTTTTTGCAGTATACATGCTCCCATTGGGCGAAATAATCAGGCGCCATGGCCTGGTCTACCACTGCTATGCAGATGATACACAACTGTACTTGTCCTTTGCTCCGGGCACTGATAACCCAGTAGCAACCCTGAATGGCTGTCTAGCTGAACTACAGGAGTGGATGAGCGCCAGTTGGCTGCGACTGAACCCGGATAAAACAGAGGTCCTTATAATACGACCGCAACATCAAAGGACAAGACTGCAGCATAGCCAACCAACTGGACTTACACTCGGGGATTCAGAATTACAGACCAGTGATCATGTGCGGAATCTTGGCGTTGTCCTGGATGATGGCTTGACACTTAAACATCAGATATCAGCCACAATCAAATCCTCATTCTTTCACCTGAGGAACATAGCCAGAATCAAGCACCTAATTCCCTCAGATGATATGCCAAAAGTCATACATGCATTTGTATCATCTCGATTAGACTACTGTAATGCCCTCTACCTTGGTCTACCAGCAAAAGAATTGCAACGCTTACAGCTGGTGCAAAACACAGCTGCCAGGCTGTTAACCAACCAGCCCCGTTCCAGCCACATAACACCCATCCTCTACTCCCTTCACTGGCTGCCTGTAAGATGGCGAATCCTCTTCAAGATTGGCTTACTGAGTTTCAAAGCATTACATGACCAAGGCCCAAGGTACCTGAAACAGCTTCTGATCCCATACTGCCCCACTCGATTACTGCGATCTGTAGATGAAGGACTTTTAGCAGTACCTAGAATCTACCGTAATTCATCTGGGGGTCGAGCTTTTAGTCATGCGGCTCCGACTCTATGGAACTCACTTCCCAGCACAGTGCGAGAGGCCCCAACTATAGAATCCTTCAAAAGTAGACTCAAGACTTTCCTGTTTACTCAAGCATTTCCATAGTGTCTCTTTTAGTATCTTCATGCTTCTGTATTTTATGAAAAATGTACTTCATTATTTTTCTGTACTATATTATGCTGTGTATCTGTTAAGCGCCTTGAGTCCTATTGGAGAAAGAGCGCTATATAAATAAAATTATTATTATTATTATTATTATTTGCGGTACAGGACTGCAATTACCAATTTCAGACGTTGCCGTTTGGGCTTTCCACGGCCCCGAGAATTTTCACCAAGGTAATGGCGGAGATGATGGTGCTCCTGCGCAAGCAGGGTGTCACAATTATCCCGTACTTGGACGATCTCCTCATAAAGGCGAGATCTCGAGAGAAGTTACTGGACAGCGTGTCACTGTCAGTGAGGACGTTGCAACAGCACGGCTGGATTCTCAATATTCCGAAGTCCCAGCTGGTTCCTACAACGCGTCTGACCTTTTGGGCCTGATTCTGGACACAGAACAGAAAAAGGTTTTTCTTCCGATGGAAAAGGCTCAGGAGCTCATAGCTCTGGTCAGGAACCTATTAAAGCCTAAAAAGGTTTCAGTGCTTCACTGCACCCATGTCCTGGGGAAGATGGTGGCATCGTACAAGGCCATCCCCTTCGGCAGGTTCCATGCGAGGACTTTTCAATGGGACCTACTGGACAAATGGTCCGGGTCTCATTTACAAATGCATCAAAGGATCACCCTGTCTCCCAGAGCCAGGATATCTCTCCTTTGGTGGATGCACAGTGCTCACCTCCTGGAAGGCCGCAGGTTCGGCATTCAGGACTGGATCCTGGTGACCACGGACGCGAGCCTCCGAGGTTGGGGAACAGTCACACAGGGAAGAAATTTCCAAGGACTTTGGTCAAGTCAAGAGACTTGTCTTCACATCAACATCCTGGAACTAAGGGCCATTTACAACGCCCTACGTCAAGCGGAGATCTTACTTTGCAATCGACCAGTTCTGATCCAGTCAGACAACATCACCGCAGTAGCTCATGTAAACCGCCAAGGCGGCACAAGGAGCAGAGTGGCAATGGCGGAAGCCACCAGAATTCTTCGCTGGGCGGAGAATCATGTAAGCGCTCTGTCAGCAGTGTTCATTCCGGGAGTGGACAACTGGGAAGCAGACTTCCTCAGCAGACACGATCTGCATCCGGGAGAGTGGGGACTTCATCAGGAAGTCCTCGCGCACATTGCAAGTCGGTGGGGACTACCCCAAATAGACATGATAGCATCCCGTCTCAACAAAAAGCTACAAAGGTATTGCGCCAGGTCAAGAGGCCCTCAGGCGGTAGCTGTGGATGTCCTAGTGACACCGTGGGTGTTCCAGTCGGTATATGTGTTTCCTCCTCTTCCTCTCATACCCAAGGTGTTGAGGATAATAAGAAAAAGAGGAGTGAGAACAATTCTCATTGTTCCAGATTGGACACGAAGGACCTGGTATCCGGATCTGCAAGAAATACTCACAGAAGATCCGTGGCCTCTTCCTCTAAGTCAGGACCTGTTACAACAAGGTCCCTGTCTGTTCCAAGGCTTACCGCGGCTGCGTTTGACAGCATGGCGGTTGAACGCCGGATCCTAGCGGAAAAAGGTATTCCGGATGAGGTCACACCTACGCTAATAAAGGATAGGAAGGACGTGACGTCTAAACATTATCAGCGAATATGGCGAAAATATGTTTCTTGGTGTGAGGCCAGGAATGCTCCTACGGAAGAATTCCATCTAGGCCGTTTTCTTCACTTTCTACAAACTGGAGTGAATTTGGGCCTAAAATTAGGCTCCATTAAAGTTCAGATTTCGGCCTTATCCATTTTCTTTCAAAAGGAATTGGCCTCTTTACCTGAATTACAGACTTTTGTGAAGGGAGTACTGCATATTCAGCCTCCTTTTGTACCTCCGGTGGCGCCTTGGGACCTTAACGTGGTGTTAAGTTTCCTTAAGTCACATTGGTTTGAACCACTTAAAACAGTGGAGTTGAAATATCTGGCTTTCCATATGGATAGAGCGGAGTTGCGGACCCATCCTCAATTCCTACCTAAGGTGGTCTCATCCTTTCATATGAACCAACCTATTGTCGTGCCTGTGGCTACACGTGACTTGGAGGATTCCGAGTCCCTTGTTGTGGTCAGGGCTTTGAAAATTTACGTGGCCAGAACGGCTAGGATCAGAAAAACAGAAGCACTGTTTGTCCTGTATGCAGCCAACAAGGTTGGCGGCCCTGCTTCAAAGCAGACTATTGCTCGCTGGATCTGTAACACGATTCAGCAGTCGCATACTACGGCATGATTGCCGTTACCGAAATCGGTTAAGGCCCATTCCACTAGGAAGGTAGGCTCGTCTTGGGCAGCTGCCCGAGGGGCCTCGGCACTACAGCTGTGCCGAGCTGCTACTTAATCGGGGTCAAACGCTTTTGCAAAGTTCTATAACTTTGATACCCTGGCTGAGGAGTACCTCCTGTTTGCTCAATCGGTGCTGCAGAGTCATCCGCACTCTCCCGCCCGTTTGGGAGCTTTGGTATAATCCCCATGGTCCTTACGGAGTCCCAGCATCCTCTAGGACGTTAGAGAAAATAAGATTTTACACTTACCGGTAAATCTATTTCTCGTAGTCCGTAGAGGATGCTGGGCGCCTGTCCCAAGTGCGGACTTCTTCTGCAAGACTTGTATATAGTTATTGCTTACATAAGGGTTATATTATAGTTCATCGGTTTGGACCGAGACTATGTTGTTTGTTCATACTGTTAACTGGGTAGTTTATCACAAGTTATACGGTGTGATTGGTGTGGCTGGTATGAATCTTGCCCTTGGATTAACAAAAATCCTTTCCTCGTACTGTCCGTCTCCTCTGGGCACAGTTTCTCTAACTGAGGTCTGGAGGAGGGGCAGAGAGGGAGGAGCCAGTGCACACCCAGAGTCTAAAGTCTTTCTTAAAATGCCCATGTCTCCTGCGGAGCCCGTCTATTCCCCATGGTCCTTACGGAGTCCCAGCATCCTCTACGGACTACGAGAAATAGATTTACCGGTAAGTGTAAAATCTTATTTTTTTTGCAGCCGTGCAAACACATAGTCGCCGCCCACGGGGGAGTGTATTTTCGCTTTGCAAGTGTGCGAACACCTGTGCAGCCGAGCTCTGCAAATACATTTTGTGCAGTTTCTGAGTAGCTCTGGACTTACTCAGCGCTTGCGATCACTTCAGTCTTTTTGCTTCCGGAATTGACGTCAGACACCCGCCCTGCAAGCGCTTGGACACGCCTGCGTTTTCCCAGACACTCCCAGAAAACGGTCAGATGCCACCCACAGACGCCTTCTTCCTTTCAATCTCCTTGCGATCGGCTGTGCGAATGGATTCTTCGTTAAATCCATCGCCCAGCAACGATCTTCTTTGTACCCGTACGACGCGCCTGTGCATTGCGGTGCATAAGCATGCGCAGTAGTGACCCAATCGCTGCGCTGCGCAAAACGGCAGCAATCGATCAACTCGGAATGACCCCTCTAGCCAAAATCGGACAAAGCTAGTATCGTAAGCACAGTCATTATATGCTTGCGATACCGACCTAGTCCCTATCGCACAGTGAGAATCGGGGTTAGCCCTAATCTCACCATGTGTATGCACCTTAAAATGTAAATCTAAAAAATGTATTACAGAAATATATAAATAAATAAACAATGTAATCAGAAGTTCATAAAATGACAGTCATTGGTTAAATATATTGTATGTGATCCCAGTGTAGATGCGATTGATACCTGTTGGTATGAATTAGTTGGAGTTAGATCCAATAACGACCCAACAAAAGGCAGTCACTCCACCTCTCTGAAAATATCCTGGAGACGGAAAGAAACGCATTAAGGTTCTCACTGGGTATCGGTCATATCATGAACCCTCATAATCACACAGCCGCCTCCCCTGCTAATGCCACGGCTGATTTCTCATAACTGAGATGCCCACTTACAGCATCTGGCAATTTCCGTCACCATCGGTCGCCCTGTGGCAGATGCAGTTTGTCCATCTGAGTATGACTTCTTGCTGACGGCTGTGCATCTTCCGACTCCGTTCCTTTCAGCGACACAACCCCCTCTGCTGCATCCCAGACCCTGTGTCCCACTCTGTACTGCAGTGACAATCGTAATGCATGTGCTGTGCCACTCCCATTCACGTGCAGACCAAAAACATCGGGCCCTAAATGCATTTGCAGCCCTTGCATTGCAGCATGGTGTATCCTGATGCTAAGCAGATCAGTTCTCAAGCAAGAACCCCTCACAGCATAATTTAAAGCATAACAACTGTACAAACACCCTATAAGGATTGCCAGCGGTCATGTGACTGACGCCGGGAACCCGACACCACTCGGAATTCTGGCGCTGGATCCCCGACCTTTCGACATGCCGAGGGTAAGTATTGGGGTCACTGTTAGGGGGCGGGGTTAGGGTTAGGCACTACAGGGGGGGGGGGGGGTAGCCATAGCCACCACCCCCAAGACTTAGCTCTAGGCCCCATCCCCGCAGTCTTAGTCCTAGCCACCACCCCTCAAATCTTTGCCCTAGCTTCTACTCCAGGCCGGTTAGTGTAGGGGTAAAACAATTATCCCGTCGGCATTCTCAATGTTGGGATGCCGGTGTCGGCCATGTGACTGCCGGCATCCCAACAGCCGGGATATCATACCAAACCTACAATTCTAACTTTCATTTGTATTTTATCAAGAGTTCTTTTGGTCCTTTTAGCCTGCCTGACCCTGAGCTTGATGTGTACTTTGTACAATAAAGCGCTTAGAATTACTTAATGTCTGGTGTTCCCTTCTATTTCATGTATTTCACACGGGTTCATTTTGTAAAAGTGCAGATATATTGTGGGAGAAGTGAAGGGCAGGTTTTTTTTGCATCCAACAGAGGGTATTTGTGTTTTGATTAAAATTACATTGAAGTTTAAAACAATGGGGATCATTCCGAGTTGATCGCTCACTAGCAGTTTTTAGCAGCCGTGCAAACGCATTGTCGCCGCACACGGGGAGTGTATTTTCGCTTTGCAGGAGTGTGAACGCCTGTGCAGCAGAGCGGCTACAAACACATTTTGTGCAAAACAAGACCAGCCCTGTAGTTACTTATCCTGTGCGATGATTGCTGCGACGAGTGACACGGTAATGGCGTCAGATACCCGCCCAGCAAACGCCCGGCCACGCCTGCGTTTTTCCAAACACTCACAGAAAACGGTCAGTTGACACCCAGAAACTCCCTCTTCCTGTCAATCTCCTTGCGTTCGGCTGTGCGAATGGAATCGTCGCTAGAACCAGTGCAAAACCACAAAGGACTTCGTACCCATACAACGTGAGTGCGCATTGCGGTGCATACGCATGCGCAGATTAGCCGTTTTTTTTTTCACTGATCGCTACGCAGCGAACAACGGCAGCTAGCGATCAACTCAGAATGACCCCCAATGACTGACAGCTGTGCTTACTCCAGAAATTCTAGTTGTCTTATGGCATCCACTAGGATACTAGTACTTGCAATGGGGGTCATTCCGAGTTGTTCGCTCGTTATTTTTTTCTCGCAACGGAGCGATTATTCGCTAATGCGCATGCGCAATGCCCGCAGTGCGACTGCGCCAAGTAAATTTGCTATGCAGTTAGGTATTTTACTCACGGCATTACGAGTTTTTTTCTTCGTTCTGGTGATCGTAATGTGATTGACAGGAAGTGGGTGTTTCTGGGCGGAAACTGTCCGTTTTATGGGTGTGTGTGAAAAAACGCTGCCGTTTCTGGGAAAAACGCGGGAGTGGCTGGAGAAACGGAGGAGTGTCTGGGCGAACGCTGGGTGTGTTTGTGACGTCAAACCAGGGACGACACTGACTGAACTGATCGCAGATGCCGAGTAAGTCTGGAGCTACTCAGAAACTGCACAGAAGTGTCTATTCGCAATTCTGCTAATCTTTCGTTCGCAATTTTGATAAGCTAAGATTCACTCCCAGTAGGCGGCGGCTTAGCGTGTGCAATGCTGCTAAAAGCAGCTTGCGAGCGAACAACTCGGAATGAGGGCCAATGTGCGATATGTACAAGAGAGCAAGGGCCGAGGACAACGGACATAGTAGTGCACAATTCCACCCAATGCTGATGTGATGTCACCTCCATGTGTCCTGTAAAAGGACAATTTCTGTAAAATTTGCACATTTTTGTTTAGTAGAATATGATGATTGATATCTGACTCAGTGGGGTAAATTTACTAAGGTCCCGATTTTGACCGAGATGCCGTTTTTTCATCAAAGTGTCATCTCGGTAATTTACTAAGCAATAATCACGGCAGTGATGAGGGCATTCGTAATTTTTTGGAAGTCCAACAAAAAAATTACGAATGAATACACCATCGGTCAAAACGCGGCTGTTTAAGTATGAATCTCGGTAATTTACTAAGAAGTGCAAAGCAAAAAACAAACAAACACTGCCGTGAAAAATTACAACTCGTAAAAAAGTGCTAAAAAAAAACAGACCTGCTTTTTTTTTCCGTGATTGGATAGGCATGCACGGATCCATGAGATCCGTGCATGTATATCAGTGGGAAGGGGTGGGAAAGTGGTTATTTTCTTAAAAAAAATTGCGTGGGGTCCCCCCTCCTAAGCATAACCAGCCTCGGGCTCTTTGAGCCGATCCTGGTTGCAGAAATATGGGGAAAAAATTGACAGGGGTTCCCCCATATTTAAGCAACCAGCATCGGGCTCTGCGCCTGGTCCTGGTTCCAAAAATACGGGGGACAAAAAGAGTAGGGGTCCCCCGTATTTTTAAAACCAGCACCGGGCTCCACTAGCTGGACAGATAATGCCACAGCCGGGGGTCACTTTGATATAGTGCCCTGCGGCCGTGGCATCAAAAATCCAACTAGTCACCCCTGGCCGGGGTACCCTGGGGGAGTGGGGACCCCTTTAATCAAGGGGTCCCCCCCCCCAGCCACCCAAGGGCCAGGGGTGAAGCCGAGGCTGTCCCCCCCCATCCAATGGGCTGCGGATGGGGAGGCTGATAGCCTTTTGTGATAATGAAAAGATATTGTTTTTAGTAGCAGTACTACAAGGCCCAGCAAGCCTCCCCCGCATGCTGGTACTTGGAGAACCACAAGTACCAGCATGCGACGGAAAAACAGGCCCGCTGGTACCTGTAGTACTACTACTAAAAAAATACCCAAAAAAAGACAAGACACACACACCGTGAAAGTAAAGATTTATTACATACATGCACACAAACATACATACATACTTACCTTATGTTCACACGCAGGTCGGTCCTCTTCTCCAGTAGAATCCAAGGGGTACCTGTTGAATAAATTCTACTCACCAGATCGCGGGTCCCAGGGTCCTCGGGGCATCCATTTGTAATCCACGTACTTGCATAAAATAAGAAAACGGAAAGCCGAGCCACGAACTGAAAGGGGCCCCATGTTTTCACATGGGACTCCTTTCCCCGTATGCCAGAAACCCACTCTGACTTCTGTCTAAGTGGGTTTCTTCAGCCAATCAGGGAGCGCCACGTTGTAGCACCCTCCTGATCGGCTGTGTGCTCCTGTACTGAGTGACAGGCGGCACACGGCAGTGTTACAATGTAGCGCCTATGCGCTCCATTATAACCAATGGTGGGAACTTTCTGCCCTGCGGTTGACCTAAAGTGACGTCACCGCTGAGCAGAAAGTTCCCACCATTGGTTACAATGGAGCGCATAGGCGCTACATTGTAACACTGCCGTGTGCCGCCTGTCACTCAGTACAGGAGCACACAGCCGATCAGGAGAGTGCTACAACGTGGCGCTCCCTGATTGGCTGAAGAAACCCACTTAGACAGAAGTCAGAGTGGGTTTCTGGCATTCGGGGTAAGGAGTCCCATGTGAAAACATGGGGCCCCTTTCAGTTCGTGGCTCGGCTTTCCGTTTTCTTATTTTATGCAAGTACGTGGATTACAAATGGATGCCCCGAGGACCCTGGGACCCGCGATCTGGTGAGTAGAATTTATTCAACAGGTACCCCTTGGATTCTACTGGAGAAGAGGACCGACCTGCGTGTGAACATAAGGTAAGTATGTATGTATGTTTGTGTGCATGTATGTAATAAATCTTTACTTTCACGGTGTGTGTGTCTTGTCTTTTTTTGGGTATTTTTTTAGTAGTAGTACTACAGGTACCAGCGGGCCCGTTTTTCCGTCGCATGCTGGTACTTGTGGTTCTCCAAGTACCAGCATGCGGGGGAGGCTTGCTGGGCCTTGTAGTACTGCTACTAAAAACAATATCTTTTCATTATCACAAAAGGCTATCAGCCTCCCCATCCGCAGCCCATTGGATGGGGGGGACAGCCTCGGGCTTCACCTCTGGCCCTTGGGTGGCTGGGGGGGGGGGGACCCCTTAATTGAAGGGGTCCCCACTCCCCCAGGGTACCCCGGCCAGGGGTGACTAGTTGGATTTTTGATGCCACGGCCGCAGGGCACTATATCAAAGTGACCCCCGGCTGTGGCATTATCTGTCCAGCTAGTGGAGCCCGGTGCTGGTTTTAAAAATACGGGGGACCCCTACTCTTTTTGTCCCCCGTATTTTTGGAACCAGGACCAGGCGCAGAGCCCGATGCTGGTTGCTTAAATATGGGGGAACCCCTGTCATTTTTTTCCCAATATTTCTGCAACCAGGATCGGCTCAAAGAGCCCGAGGCTGGTTATGCTTAGGAGGGGGGACCCCACGCAATTTTTTTTAAGGATTTTACAGTGTTTAATTTAAAAAAAAAAAAAAATGAACCCCAGCACGGATCACACAGATCCGGCCGAGATTCATTGTAAAAAAGTCGGCAGTGTTTTGCTAATCACTGCCGTAAAAAACTGGAAAAAAAAACGAATGACATCGACATCGGAAAACCCGAAAAGGCAAAATACGGCAGCTTAGTAAATCCATCGTAACAAATTCAAAAAGTTGCAGTTTTACACTTTCGATGTCATTCGTGATTATTCTCCCACCAAATCGGGAGACTTACGAATCTTAGTAAATTTACCCCATTGATAGAAGATATTCGCATTGATACATCAGAAGCTTTTATTTTACAAACACGATGAATGACTTCCAATGTGTGTCTATTATATGGGTGTGGTTCATTGTACGTAAGTCGACACCCAAAATACGTCGACCTTGCTCATGTCAACATAATGCTTGTCTCGACATGAGCAAGGTCGACGTGACAAAAGGTCAACAGGAGTTTTTTTTTTTTCATTGTGTCGTTTTCTTCGTAGAGTGACGGGGAACCCTTATTAGTGCACCGTGTCCCCTCGCATAGCTCGCCATGCTTCGGACAAGGTGCCTCGCTACGCTCGGCACAGGTTACCGTTCCCAATTGTAGTCCATGTGGATCGTAAAATATGAAAAAGTTCAAAAAAATGAAGAAAAAAAATTGTGAAAAACTCATGTCTACCTTTTGTCATGTTGATCTAGAAACCCTGTTGACCTAAAGCCATACTTGCCTACCTGACCCTCTCCATGAGGAGAAAATGCTCTGTTCCTGGACTTTCCTGGTAATGTATGATTGCCATCACCTGTGGTGAGCTAGTTAATTGATAAGAAAGGTGTTTCACCACAGGTGATGGCAATCATACATTACCAGGAAAGCCTAGGAACAGAGCATTTTCTCCCTCATGGAGAGGGTCAGGTAGGCAAGTATGCCTAAAGCATGTCGACCAATAGTGGTCGACCTAATGACTGTCTACCTAAGTGTGGTTGACCTAGAGACCTGATACCATATTATATTATTTTGTAACTACCACTAGATACAAGCTGATATGAGTCCATTTCTGAAAGGTGAAGGCCATACATGCTGCATTCAACCCAAATAATGAGCTGCTCAGCTGATCAGTAATGCTAGAATACCTGGACTGTTAGTAAATACATTGAGAAGATCTCCTCAGATTTGTAATTTATTCATTATTCTATGCTCAGGAGCTAATTAGACTGGATATAACAAGTTGCTATCTATCACTCTTGTTGGCGTTTCTCAATACCAGCGGAATACATACGATATACCGGCTGTCAGTATCCCAACACCGGCATCCCGGCATATCAGCAGTGAACGCAGCGAGTCCCCTCATGGGCTTGCTGCGCTCGCCACGCATCGGGCCCGGTGGCGAGCTTGACAATAGCCGAGTAGGTTATATACCCACTTGGGTGGTGGCGTGGACCCACCACCTGAGTGGGAATACAGGCGACGATTTGGATTCCGACCACCGGCATTTAGCCGCCTGTCGGGATTCCGGCGTCGGATTCCATGATTGCTGGGATCCCGATAGGCGCTATATTAACCGCATACCCTTCCAGCCAATGAAAAGCGCTGTCCAGGGGGATCATTCACTGGGAAATAGCGACGACTACCTGTTACATGGAAAATAGGCTGCACTCATTCCTTTAGCACACCTGAGGAAAAGTGAGATATTGCCCATTGAATAGCGCCCCCCCGAGGCCGTATTATCATGAAAAAGGATAGGAACCCTGCGTTACCAAGTCATAACTTGGAGCGGCTTTATCTTAGTGTAGTAGACGTGTTCTACATAACATATATTATTTGAAATAATGTTACCAAAGACCGTTCTTTTCAGCCGGCTCACTTAAACCGCCACAACTCTCCTTCTTTTCCTTCTGACATTGATTTCCCCAGTTCACGCTGACAGTTTTACTTCTACAAGCAATCTTTTGGAGGCAAGCAATTTAGAAAAGAAATGTGCATCTCCGGAAGACTATAGACATCCTGTCGCACAAATCATCAGATATTTGCACCCATTATCTATCAGTATTGCTTCTGTGACATTGGAGGCATTTTCATAGAAATGAGCCGTGTTATTGGTCTCCGTTGTTTTCCCTCAATGGGCCTGCACTCCTCACTGCGCAGCGAGCAGGGGATTTAAATCCTATTACACAATTCTTAACAGTGGCAAAAGAGATAAAATAAAAAGCAAAAGAGAGAAAACAAAGCAGAGATTCCCTGGTGGAGATTTAGAGATATTGCGGCATAATTGGATTTTATTAGCAGATGTCATTATTGTTCAACTGTCTTACACTTGATATTTATAAGTTGTTTGCAGTCGACTGGAAGAAAAAAAATAGCTGCATTATACAAAGGTCACATTGTCATATTTTATTTGTTTTTGCATTTTATTAACTGATGACGATAGAGGAGAATTGTACCAATTATTTGACTCGTGTGTCACATTTTATACCCTTGTTTATAATCAGATTTAATTTTTAGTTTGCTTCTTTTATGTTCAGGATAAGTAATTCTGCACTCTGCATATTTGTGTATAATACTTGAGTGAGAGAAGTTGCATACTATAGCTTTCTCAGTATCGTCCTTGGGCATGTAGTCATAATGTAGACATTTACAACATTCACAATGTTTTGGTACATGTGCTGGACCTCTGCAATGTCGGCTGCTGCTTGTGGCGGCCCAGGCGAAGTAGGGGCATGGCTTCATAAAGGGGCGTGGTCAGGTATGCCCCCTGTAGAGTTGTGCCCCCGTTTGTGCCCCCTGTAGAGTTCTTCCCCCGTTTGTGTCCCCGTTTGTGCCGCTTACAAAAATAAATAATTAATTAATACTCACCATCCTCACTCCTGATTCCCGACCGCAGCTTACTTCCATCTCCGGCCGCCGGCGCCGCTCCTCTGATCTATGGGAGAGAGACGTCATGATGTCTCTCCCATAGCACAGCTTAGACACTAGAGGTCAATTACGACCACTAGTGTCTATGTGCCGTTCCACAATGCCGTGCGGTGCATCGCACACCGCACAGCTGTGACAGCACAGCACCGGGGGGCACCACCAGTAGCGGATTTTGCTACGGCGCCGGTGCCCTCCGGAAGGCGGCGCCCCGGGCAAAAATCCTGTGTGCCCGTAGCAAGATCCGCTACTGAGCAGAAGACTGTGAGCGATTGACAGATGGATGCCGATTGGGGGGGGGCGGGGAGGGGGCGGCGACACCCTCTGTTGTAGGGGAGGGACAAGGTCAGGATCTCCATCGAAGGAAGGAGAGTTCCTGGCCTCTTGGTAGGACCTGCGTGGGCACACAGAACCGTGAGTCACGCAGCCCTCTCCTGCCTTCTTAGAAGAGGTAAGCTCATTGAACAGCGCTATGGAGTGTTTTAACGATACTAATCTTAAAAAAACTATAGAGAAACCCCATATAGCCCAGACAGTCATCGACAGGAGACACTAGCCAGTCTGTTTGGGCTTTCTCACACCCCTGCGACCGAAAACAGTCCATTTCTCCAATTACTGATACTTTTCAGAAGCCATTCACTGCCAGCTTTAGTGCTGCATCAAGAAAATTAATTTTCATGTTTCACATTTTTATATAATTAGACAAAATGTAAGTTAAAATGATTCATGATTTCTTTTTCACGAAACAAGATCTTAATAATAGTCAATGGATATATATGTCATTCCCAGGACTCCTATACAGTGTAAAGTTATTCAATAAGTGATAAATATTAAATAGTTTTTACTTAAATAGACTAGATTTGATGTATTTTGAAACAAATCCTTTATATTGGCATGATGTAATGCCAGTTTAGTGCCTTGTTGGCTGCCTGCTCTTCCGTGGCATTCACCATCACTTTCCGTCCCCTGATTTGATGTGTTCAGAGGTAGACAACATGATCGGATGTGGGTTGGTTTGAGTGGAACTGCTTATTAACCACTGCCAGCTGATTGAGTGAGGTCTGGAGAGGAAGAGGAGGTGATACACATAATGATCTGATAGTGAGACAACCACTAACCGCATCACACCACCGCAGTGTCTGCAGCAAGGCTAGTTACCGAGAGTAGCACACAGTGAGCATTGCACCTCACCTCTCACCCTGCACGCTCGCTCACTGCTGGGTCCAGGGAATCCAGATACTTAATATGTGCTCAGATACTTTTTTATCATAAGCACAGTTCAAGTCTGTAGCCTGTAAAATAAACACGCTATTAAACATTAAATTTACTAAGCCTTGGATGGAGATAAAGTAGCTGGAGATTAAGTACCAGCCAATCGGCTCCTGTCATTTTTCAAACACAGCCTGTGGCATGGCAGTTAGGAGCCGATTGGCTGGTGCTTTACCTCCAGCAACTTTATCTCCATCCAAGGCTTATTAAATAGACCCCTAAGGCTGGTATTTTCTGTACAGCACAAATAGTAACCATAGCAGTGGTGTCATCAACTATGTAATGCCAGATTTGCCAAAAGCCAACCAGACCAGTAGTTCTCAGTTTGATGTTTTCTTCCATCTGCTACCCATCGTCATAATAATAATAACTTCACGACCAACTAACCTAGACCGTCCCCTGTGGCATGAACAGGGTTTCATAATTCAGTAGAATGTCTCTGTGGCTTGGCCCTGCAGTTCCATAATCCTCCACGGATCTCATCTTGAAGAATACATTGATCCTGCTGTAGATGAAGGCTGTTACCCTAGCTCACGGGTTCTCAAAGTCGGTCCTCAGGATGCCACACAGTGCATGTTTTCCAGGTCTCCTCAAAGAACCTCTAGTAAAGTAATTAGCTCCAACTGTGATCTTTTAAAGTGGGTCAGTGAGTAATGAGTACCCCTGCCGGGTGACCTGGAAAATATGAACTGTTTGGGATCCTGAGGACCGAGATTGAGAACCACAGCCCTAGCTGATGGTTGGAGTTGCACCAACAATGTTCTTCTGCACCACTCTAGACTGTGAGCCCTGCATGGTACTCCCGGAGCCAGCAGAGATGGATTTCTATTGAGCCACAGTGGTTCATGGTATGTGA
This sequence comes from Pseudophryne corroboree, assembly GCF_028390025.1. Lineage (NCBI taxonomy): Eukaryota > Metazoa > Chordata > Amphibia > Anura > Myobatrachidae > Pseudophryne > Pseudophryne corroboree. Next base: position 448,084,502 of record NC_086452.1, on the reverse strand, counting down.
ACATCCACTTTTCTATGATTTGAGGTTGGGAAGTTCACAGTTGCATTGAAAAGTAGCTAATGGGGTTCTTTGCAATTAAAAAAAATGAGGTTCTTTATAGATGTCCTCCTATATTTGACCGCGCAATGTAAAGGACAGGTTAAGCTTTGTTGAAGCTCAGCTATGCAGTTTACAAGGCCCCATTCTACTTGGCGTCCCCAAAGCCGATGTTAAACAGGCCTTTATGGATACAATGACAAATGTTAACGGTATCTCAGATCTGGAGAAGAAACAAGAAGAGAATAGCCAGCTCCACCTGTGTTCTTTGAAGAGAAGGTACTGGTGACCCAAATGTGGTTTATCAGCATAGTCATTAAGATTACTCCTCTGCATGCAAAAATGAAGGCAACACTTTTCAGAGTCCATACAAAACCTCCCAAGTCTCAGGGCAGAAATCAATAGTAATCCATTGTCACCGCAGCTCCTCCAAAGGGTCCCATGGCTGATAGAGGTGAGATTACAGCAAAAATGCAGTGGCAAGGGAGAAGGCCAGGTTTACTCTCTGTCTATTTAATTAATGGAATGGTTTTTAAAAGGATTCTAATCATATACGATTGTATCTGTTTTATCAACATTTTTGCTAATGAGATGATACGGAGGCTGTGCGCTGTTCTAATTCCCTCATCCTAACAGAATATCCTGCACAGATAACAGCCATTTTTGTCTTATATATGAAACAATCAGGATTGAAAGCAACCTTAATGGCTCTTGTTATCGTTCAATCTCGGTTGTGGGGGGAACATTGGCCGAGTTACCGTCTTGATGTTTGCGCGTAACTGCATTAAATTCAGAACAAGCTTTGTTTACAGAGCTCTATGTTACGCAGGAGGCGTCTGGGGATGTTAATTGTTGCAGCAGAATACATGGATATTGCTGTGGAAGTCTCAGCCAACCTTATTGATTTTTTCACCTTTTCCCCCTCACACTTTCTCATAGCTTCTGAACTGAGGGCCTTCACATCTCTGTTCAGTTGTGCGTCGGTCACCTACAGAGTAGGGGCAGTTGTGTGGGCTGTTTTCACTAGCAATAGTGACCACACTATTATTGAGTCGGCAATCAACCAGTCTGTCCTCAGCAACTCAATAATAGTGTGGTTCGGCTCGCCTCAACTCACGACAGACTACAACGAATTGTTTACGTTGCTGGTAAAATCGTAGGGACTAATCTCCCAGCAATTGAAGACATCAATCGGGCCAGGGTCACGAAGCGGGCAGAAAGGATCATCAATGACCGCTCCCACCCCACCTATGACCTGTTCCGACGGCTGCCGCCTGGCAGGCAGTACAGCACGAGGCTAGTGAGGACTGACAGACATAGGAACAGCTTCTTTCCCCAGGCAACTATTATGTTGAACTGGACTACTGCCTAGACCACCCCACAACCTTACACGGAAGTTGCTACTCAAGCACCGCCATGCTTCCCTTCTCTGTGTTGTGTTATGCTGCGTTATGTCGTTGCCGTCCTATTGTGTTGTCTGAGAGCTGTGGTTATCGGAAACAAATTCCTTGTGTACTCTGTATTCGGTACTGATATACTTGGCAATAAAAGTGATTCTGAGGTTCGGATGCTGAAGCCTACGTGTACGATGCTTCAGCTTTGCTGCTTTGTGTGCGGAATAGCGAAGATTGACAATAAAGATTAATTTATTTATTTTTTACAATCAACTGCTGCAGAACTTCTTTGGCAGTGGCAATGCTAATCACATTTTTTTGCTTTTTGTAGTCCCCAAGTTCTAGCTGTCGTATTTCCAATCAAACTGCTGCTTATCAGTAAACTACTGGTGTTTTATTGGCTGTCCCCTGACCTCTCTCTGAGGCCTTGAAATATTTTATCTCAAGCTTCACAGGGAGCTTTGGAGGGGGGTCAGCTTCAAACAGGCTGATTGCTCCTAAATAAGCAAGTGCCACACTTTTTGTCACCATTCAGCTGTCAACAGGGGCATTAGACAGCCACTCTCCTCCTTTTGTGAGGTGCCACCAGGCTCTGTTTGTTTGGAGTCGGCCTCAGAGGTCATGACTTGGAGGTAAATATCTCAACAGATCTGTGCTTGACAGCACCTACTGTGTTCTTATTGCAGCAATTATCAGTTGTATTGAGTTAGAACAACGTTTATCTCAGTGTTTTTTCCTAAATTGACTGCAGAATGTTTTGGTAAGAATACAGGCATTAGCTGTTGTTATTTGTTATCTGCTATTTATATAGCGCACACATATTACCCATTACAATGAATGTTCAGTCATTCATACCAGTCCCAGTAGAGCTTACAGTCTATTGGGTCAATTTGCTAAGCCTTGGATGGAGACAAAGGGGGTCATTCCGACCTGATTGCATGCTGCCGGTTTTTCGCAGCGCAGCGATCAGGTTACTACTGCGCATGCGTATGCACCACAATGCACAGGCGCGTCGTACGTGTACAAAGATGATCGTTGCTGAGCGATGGATTTAACGAAGAATCCATTCGCACAGCTGATCGCAAGGAGATTGACAGGAAGAAGGCGTTTGTGGGTGTCAACTGGCCGTTTTCTGGGAGTGGTTGGAAAAACGCAGCCGTGTCCAAGCGTTTGCAGGGCGGGTGTGTGACGTCAATTCCGGGCAAAAACAGGCCGAAGTGATTGCAGCGGCTGAGTAAGTTCTGGGCAAACTTTTTTGTACCGCTCGGCTGCACAGTACCGCTCGGCTGCACATGCGTTCGCACACTACCAAAGCGAAAATACACTCCCCTATAGGCGGTGACTACCTGTTCGCAGCGCTACAAAAAAAACTAGCGAGCGATCAACTCGGAATGACCCCCAAAGTGGAGAGACCTAAAGTACCAGCCAATCAGCTCCTAACTGCCATGTTACAGGCTGGGTTTGAAAAATGACAGTTAGGAGCTGGTTGGCTGGTACTTTATCTCCATCCAGGACTTAGTAAATAGACCCCTCTATTCCTTATCACACATACACACTGGTTATTTTTGCGTCAGAAGCCAATTAACCCATCATTGTTGTTTTTTTTTGTTATTGTGGTATGAAACCGGAGTACTCACACGCAAACAGGAAGAGGGCACACAAACTCCACACAGATAAGGCAGTGCTTGGAATTAAACCCATGAACTCAGTACTGTGGGGCTCCACTGTTAACATACAATGACATTGTCTGTGCCCAGAAGGTGACAAGGGTATGATCCTTCTAATCTAATGGTGGGTACACAATGCTCGATATATCTGCAGATCAGTTGATCTGCAGATATATCTAAAGCCGGAAACACACTGCCCGATCCGTCGTGAGTGACGTCAAGAACTGGGCGGGCACTTACATGCGCCTGCCCAGTTCAGCCGTCAATCACCGCCGGCTGCTACAGCATATGTACGTGTGGTCACCTGACCGCCCGTACACACGCAACGATGCGCCGCTATATCTGTAGATGTATTGGTCATCGTGTGTGCTGCAGGGCCGACGCGATATGTCTGTGAACGACGGCATTCACAGATATATTGTTGGTAAACACTAGCCGATGGGGTAGCGGTATATCGGCCATTCAAAACGGCCGATATATCGCCCAGTGTGTACCCAGCATAAGGAGTGGAATTCAATAGAATTTAACAATTTTAAAGATTACATTTGTGTATGATCAGCCATTGGTCAGCCATTCATTTTGTGGTTTTGTAAAGGGAAATTATCTCTGAAATTCACTTAACTGTGTCTAGCTCCGAGTTGAGGAACATGATATTGTGCCATCCTCCACACCGACAGCCCTCATCCCCTTCCCCACTCGCAGCAAATTTTATTCCATTACTTTTTGTTACAACATAAAAAATATTTTATTGCACCACAGATATTGCAACCACAGGAAAGCACAGTGATCCAAATCAATAGTAGCAGGACAGGTTGTCCATTTATTTTACGCCATTACATAGTCTACTTATTATTCAGAAGTGGATGTCTCGTATACCTAGTTTTTCCCGCAGTGAAATAGAGTGAATATCATCATTTCATTAGCGACTTAATATGTTGTGGACCGAAATGTAAGTTCAGTTTACCAATTAAACCCGACTCCTTCCTTTCTCTGGTCCTGACGCCTCCCATTTCCAGGTCCTGTCCCCGTAGAACAGGGGTGGGGAACCTTTTTTCTACCAAGGGCCATTTGGATATTTATAAAATCATTCGGGGGCCATACAAAAATTATCAACTTTAAAATGAGCCTGCCCCCAGTAGATATGCCCCTAGTGGATATGCCCCCAGTCAGTAGTTATGCCCTCAGTAGATATACCCCCAGTCAGTTGTTATGCCCCAGTAGATATGCCCCCAATAAGTTATGCCCCCAGTCACTTGTTATGCCCCATTAGATATGCCCCATCACTTGTTATGCCCCATTAGATATGCCACCAGTCAGTTGTTATGCCCCATTAGATATGCCCCCTAGTATCGACGCTTACACACACGCACATTAAAAGAAAAAAAAACACAATACTCACCAGCCCCGCTCCTGCTTCCAGACCGTTGCCCTCCGCCTGGCCGCTCGCTCCTCAGAACTATGGGAGAGAAGTCATGACATCTCTCCCATAACACCGCACAGCAGGGGGCGCACACTGCCAGAGCCGGAAGCCAGAGCTCAGGAGTGAGCTCCTGCCTCCGACTGCTACTGAGGGCAAGGCAGGAGCCCACTGGTAACAAAATCTCAGCGGGCGCCCGGCTAGGTGAGCCTGGCCGGGCCGGATCAAGTGGCTCTGCGGGCCTTATTCGGCCCTCGGGCCTGAGGTTCCCCACCCCTGCCGTAGAACCTGAACCTCACTACACTATGGAACACGCAAATTAATGTTCTTTATAATACAAGTTGGTTAAGTTTTATTTATTTTAACTGAAATACTAATGACCAACAAATAATGAAACAGTATATTCAATAACAATATACTGTGTGCAACAAAACGAATAAAAAACACAATAGCTTCTGCTGGCTTGTCTGTGGAGACCCCACTTCCACCGCGCAATAGTCCTACCAATATCTACAGAGCAGTATCTGGGAAGCGCCCTGTGACTTATGGCACAATATGTGGGATATGCTAGTTTTCTATCTTTTTCTTCACTAATTTAAAGCTTGAATATTAGAGATTTTTATGTCTTACTTTTGAAATGTATCCTTTATCCTTGTGTGTCAGTGCCTATTTCCTTATAGATTATTAGCTTGCGAGCAGGACCTTCTTACCTCTTGGTCTGTCTGCTGTTACTATGGAGCTAATTCAGTAAGGATTGTAAAATTTGCAATCCGGCTGCGCATTGCGTATGCGTGAGCAATAATAGCGACAGAAATTGCATACACATTGTGGTCGAAATGCAGCCGCTGTTTGACTGACAGGAAGCCGGCGCTTCTGGGCGGAAACGCCAAATTTCTCTTACGTCCTAGAGGATACTGGGGTTCCATTTAGTACCATGGTGGTATAGACGGGTCCACTAGGAGCCATGGGCACTTTATGAATTTGATAGTGTGGGATGGCTCCTCCCTCTATGCCCCTCCTACCAGACTCAGTTTAGAAAATGTGCCCGGAGGAGCCGGTCACGCTGAAGGAAGCTCCTGAAGAGTTTTCTGCATTTATTTTCTATTTTCAGGCAGGGCTGGTTGGCACCAGCCTACCTGCTTCGTGGGACTTAGGAAGGGGAACGGCCCAACCTCTTGAAGGGTTAATGGTCCCGTTCCCCGCTGACAGGACACTGAGCTCCTGAGGGAACTATTCGCAAGCCCCACCACGGCAAGCATACATTCCCGCAGCACGCCGCCACCCCTAACAGAGCCAGAAGAGAGAAGAGTGGTGAATAATAAGCCGGCGTCTCGACTAGCGGGTCGCCGGCCATTATGGCGGCATGTGGGTACAGAGAGATGCACAGCTTCTAACCGGGGCGGAATGTGTCTCCAGACACAGTACACAACTGCGTCTCAGTACACTGTACACAGTACCCACGCTGGCAAAAACGGACTCAAAACGGTTTTCTCTAACGTCCTAGAGGATGCTGGGGACTCCGTAAGGACCATGGGGATAGACGGGCTCCGCAGGAGACATGGGCACTTTAAGAAAGACTTTAGGTCTGGGTGTGCACTGGCTCCTCCCTCTATGCCCCTCCTCTAGACCTCAGTTTGATACTGTGCCCAGAGGAGATGGCTGCACTTCAGGGAGCTCTCCTGAGCTTCCTGAAAGAAAGTATATTTGTTAGGTTTTTTATTTTCAGGGAGCCTGCTGGCAACAGACTCCCTGCATCGAGGGACTGAGGGGAGAGAAGCAGACCTACTTCTGTGAGTTTCAAGGCTCTGCTTCTTAGGCTACTGGACACCATTAGCTCCAGAGGGATCGGTACGCAGGTCTCACCCTCGCCGTCCGTCCCAGAGCCGCGCCGCCGTCCCCCTCGCAGAGCCAGAAGATAGAAGCCGGGTGAGTATGAGAAGAAAAGAAGACTTCAGAGGCGGAAGAAGACTTCATTATCTTCACTGAGGTAACGCACAGCAGTAAAGCTGTGCGCCATTGCTCCCATACACCTCACACACGGCAGTCACTGTAAGGGTGCAGGGCGCAGGGGGTGCGCCCTGGGCAGCATATTGACCTCTTTTTGGCACAAATAAGTATATATACAGCTGGGCACTGTATATATATAAGAGCCCCCGCCAAATTTTGAGATTTTAAGCGGGACAGAAGCCCGCCACCGAGGGGGCGGGGCTTCTCCCTCAGCACTCACCAGCGCCATTTTTCTCCACAGCACCGCTGAGAGGAAGCTCCCCGGACTCTCCCCTGCTTATACCACGGTAGACAGAGGGTTTTAAAGAAGAGGGGGGGCACAAATTAGGTGCATATTGTATATGTAAACAGCTCTATCTGGGTAAACATAAAATTATTGTGTTTTTTTCCTGGGTCATATAGCGCTGGGGTGTGTGCTGGGGTATCCGTTCACATGGTCGACCATGTTATGGTCAACAGTCATTAGGTCGACCACTATTGGTCGACATTGACATGGACACATGGTCGACACATGAAAATGGTCGACACATGAAAAGGTCGACATGAGTTTTTTTAACTTTTTTTTCTTTTGGGGAACTTTTCCATACTTTACGATCCACATGGACTACGATTGGAACGGTAAAGTGTGCCGAGCGAAGCGGTAGCAGAGCGAAGGCACCATTCCCGAAGCATGGCGAGCCATGCGAGGGGACGCGGTGCACTAATTCGGGTTCCCAGTCACTTTACGCAAAAAACGACACCAAAAAAAGTTAAAAAACTCATGTCGACCTTTTCATATGTCGACCTTTCATGTGTCGAACATTTTCATGTGTCGACCATGTGTCCATGTCGACCATGCCAATGTCGACCAATAGTGGTCGACCTAATGACTGTCGACCATAACATGGTCGACCATTCATACCGGGACCGTGTGCTGGCATACTCTCTCTCTGTCTCTCCAAAGGGCCTGGTGGGGAAACTGTCTTCAGATAAGAGGTTCCCTGTGTGTGTGGTGTGTCGGTACGCGTGTGTCGACATGTCCGAGGTAGAAGGCTCACCTAGGGAGGAGGGGGAGCGTATGAATGTGAGGTCTCCGTCGGCGGTGCTGATACCTGACTGGATGGATATGTGGAATGTTTTAAGTGCTAGTGTGAACTTATTGCACAAGAGATTAGACAAAGCTGAGGCTAAAGACCCGTACACACTGGTCGATGTATCGGCCGTTCTCTTGAACGGCCGATACATCGCGGGACCGTCGGCCAGTGTGTACGGGCGATACGTCTGTGAACTCCGTCGTTCACAGACGTATCGCGTCGGCCGCGCAGCACAGCCGACAGCCAATATATCTAACGATATATTGGCCCGTCGCTGTGTGTGTACGGGGCGGTCGTCCGACCGCCCGTACACATGCTGCGGCGGCCGGCGGTGATTGACAGGTGAACTGCGCCCGCCCGCCCAGTTCATGACGTCAGTCCCCCGACGGATCGGGCTGTGTGTATGCACAGCACACTGCCCGATCCGTACATAGATATATCTGCAGATCAATTGATCTGTAGATATATCTAATAGTGTGTACCCACCTTAAGGAACAGTCAGGGAGTGAACCCGTGTCTGTCCCTATGTCGCCGGGACCTTCAGGGTCTCAGAAGCGCCCACTATCCCAAATAGCAGACACTGATACCGACACGGATTCAGACTCCAGTGTGATGTAAAGTTACAGCCAAAAGTGGCTAAATGTATTCGATATATGATTATTGCAATAAAAGAAGTGTTGCATATCACAGAGGAACCCCCTGTCCCTGACACGAGGGTACACATGTATAAGGGAAAGAAGCCCGAGGTAACTTTTCCCTCCTCACATGAGTTGAACGAATTATGTGAAAAAGCGTGGGAATCTCCAGACAAAAAACTGCAGATTCCCAAAAGGATTCTTATGGCGTATCCTTTCCCGCCAACGGACAGGATACGGATACGGTGGGAATCCTCCTCTAAGGTGGACAAAGCGTTGACACGCTTGTCAAAAAAGATAGCGCTGCCATCACAAGATACGGCTACCCTCAAGGATCCTGCTGACCGCAAGCAGGAGATTACCTTGAAATCCATTTACACACATTCTGGTACATTACTCAGACCGGCAATTGCGTCGGCCTGGGTTTGTAGCGCGGTAGCAGCATGGACAGATTCCTTATCGGCGGAAATTGAGACCCTAGATAAGGATACCATTTTACTGACCCTAGGCCATATAAAGGATGCTGTCTTATATATGAGAGATGCTCAAAGAGACATTAGTTTACTGGGTTCCAGAATAAACGCTATGTCAATCTCTGTTAGACGAGTCCTCTGGACCCGGCAGTGGACAGGTGATGCCGACTCAAAAAGAAATATGGAGGTTTTACCTTACAAGGGTGAGGAATTGTTTGGGGAAGGTCTCTCGGACCTCGTCTCCACAGCTACGGCAGGTAAATCGAATTTTTTGCCTTATGTTCCCTCACAACCTAAGAAAGCGCCACATTATCAAATGCAGTCCTTTCGTTCAAATAAAAGCAAAAGAGTGCGTGGATCGTCCTTTCTTGCCAGAGGTAAGGGCAGAGGTAAAAAGCTGCACAGCTAGTTCCCAGGAACAGAAAGGGAGATAGTGTTAAATGCTATTCACAAATTGTGTCTTCAACAAGTGGTGGTCGAAGTTCCCCTACTTCAGAGAGGGAAGGGATACTACTCCACCCTGTTTGTAGTTCTGAAACCGGACGGTTCGGTCAGACCCATATTGAATTTAAAATCCCTGAACCTATACTTAAAACGGTTCAAGTTCAAGATGGAATCGCTCAGAGCGGTCATCGCCAGCCTGGAAGGGGGGGATTTTATGGTATCCCTGGACATAGAGGATGCATACCTTCATGTTCCCATATATCCACCTCATCAGGCATACCTGAGATTTGCGGTACAGGATTGTCATTACCAATTTCAGACGTTGCCGTTTTGGGCTTTCCACGGCCCCGAGGATTTTCACCAAGGTAATGGCGGAAATGATGGTGCTCCTGCGCAAGCAGGGTGTCACAATTATCCCGTACTTGGACGATCTCCTCATAAAAGTGAGATCACGAGAGAAGTTACTGTACAGCGTGTCACTTTCAGTGAAGGTGTTACAGCAACACGGCTGGATTCTCAATATCCCGAAGTCACAGCTGGTTCCTACGACTCGTCTGACCTTCTTGGGCATGATTCTGGACACAGACCAGAAAAAGGTTTTTCTCCCGATAGAGAAAGCTCAGGAACTCATGACTCTAGTCAAGAACCTATTGAAGCCAAAACAAGTGTCTGTGCATCAGTGCACTCAAGTCCTGGGAAAAATGGTGGCAACATACGAGGCCATTCCCTTCGGCAGGTTCCATGCAAGGACTTTCCAATGGGACCTATTGGACAAGTGGTCCGGGTCACATCTACAAATTCATCAGCGAATCACCCTGTCCCCCAGGGCCAGGGTATCTCTCCTGTGGTGGTTGCAGAGTGCTCACCTTTTGGAAGGACGCAGGTTCGGCATTCAGGATTGGATCCTGGTGATCACGGACGCGAGCCTCAGAGGGTGGGGAGCAGTCACACTGGGAAGAAACTTCCAAGGACTTTGGACAAGTCAAGAGACTTGTCTTCACATCAACATCCTGGAACTGAGGGCCATATACAACGCCCTACGTCAAGCGGAGAACTTACTTCGCGACCAACCAGTTCTGATCCAGTCAGACAACATCACCGCAGTGTCTCATGTAAACCGCCAAGGCGGCACAAGGAGCAGGGTGGCAATGGCGGAAGCTACCAAGATTCTTCGCTGGGCGGAAAATCATGTAAGCGCACTGTCAGCAGTGTTCATTCCGGGAGTGGACAACTGGGAAGCAGACTTCCTCAGCAGACACGACCTGCATCCAGGGGAGTGGGGACTTCATCGGGAAGTCTTCGCACAGATTGCAAGTCAGTGGGGACTGCCCCAGATAGACATGATGGCATCCCGCCTCAACAAAAAGCTACAGAGGTATTGCGCCAGATCAAAAGACCCTCAGGCGGTAGCAGTAGACGCCCTAGTGACACCGTGGGCAGAGGCGTCACCGGGTGTGGTGACACCCGGTGCGTACCCCTGATCTCCTGCCGCGATCGCGGCAAATAAGGGGCGTGGCCTTGTATGTAGGGGCGAGGCTTCGCGGGGATCCCGGAATCGTCAGTCTGGGGGCGTGCCCAGCATCTCTGGAGATGCTGGGCTTCCCCCAGAGCCAGTCTCCGTCCGCTGTCGGCTCCTCTTCTGTGACAGGATCCGGGTTCTGTAGGAGACTTTCTCACTGCAGCACCTGGTTCCTGTCAGTGCTGAGGAGCTGACATTTGGTGTCACCCTCCTCCAGGCGTCACACCCGGGTGCGGGCCGCACCCGCCTTGTGACACCACTGACCGTGGGTGTTCCAGTCGGTCTATGTGTTTCCTCCTCTTCCTCTCATACCCAAGGTATTGAGAATAATAAGAAAAAGAGGAGTGAGAACAATTCTCATTGTTCCAGATTGGCCACGAAGGACCTGGTATCCGGATCTGCTGGAAATGCTCACAGAAGATCCGTGGCCTCCTCCTCTACGACAGGACCTGTTACAACAGGGGCCATGTCTGTTCCAAGACTTATCGCGGCTGCGTTTGACGGCATGGCGGTTGAACGCCGGATCCTAGCGGAAAAGGGAATTCCGGATGGGGTCATTCCTACTCTGATAAAGGCTAGGAAGGACGTGACAGCTGAACATTATCACCGTATATGGCGAAAATATGTTTCTTGGTGTGAGGCCAGGAATGCTCCTACGGAAGAATTCCATCTGGGCCGTTTCCTTCACTTCCCACAGACTGGAGTGAATTTGGGCCTAAAGTTAGGATCCATTAAGGTTCAGATTTCGGCCTTATCCATTTTCTTTCAAAAAGAATTGGCTTCTCTCCCAGAAGTACAGACTTTTGTAAAGGGAGTGCTGCATATTCAGCCTCCTTTTATACTTCCGGTGGCGCCTTGGGACCTTAACGTGGTGTTGAGTTTCCTTAAGTCGCACTGGTTTGAACCACTTCAAACAGTGGAGTTAAAATATCTCACTTGGAAGGTGGTCATGTTATTAGCCTTGGCTTCGGCTAGGCGAGTGTCGGAATTGGCGGCGTTGTCTCATAAAAGCCCCTATCTGGTTTTTGGAGGATTCTGAGTCCCTTGATGTAGTCAGGGCTTTGAAAGTTTATGTGGCGAGAACGGCTAGAGTCAGGAAAACGGAAGCACTGTTTGTCCTATATGCAGCCAACAAGGTTGGCGCCCCTGCTTCGAAGCAGACTATTGCTCGCTGGATCTGTAACACGATCCAGCAGGCGCATTCTACGGCTGGATTGCCGTTACCAAAATCAGTCAAGGCCCATTCCACTAGGAAGGTGGGCTCGTCTTGGGCAGCTGCCCGAGGGGTCTCTGCACTACAACTGTGCCGAGTGTTATGATTCCCGTACTCCAGACCAGAGGAGATCTTTATGGCAGAGGTCTGAGTACTGGAAGGATATGCTGGTACGGGAGCAGGAAAGCCTAGTAACCCCTGGCACCCTAACTCCGTTGTCTCGCCCGTGTTATCAGAAATCCCCTGCGAGACTATGGTTGCTTGAGCCCATGGCAGCCGCGTTCGAAGGGCGGATTATGTCTGCCCAACCCCGATGCCCCCTCAGGTCTTAATGGGAGACAAAGGGAAATCCGAGACAGGGTGATAACAAGGGGCCCTCTGACAAAGCAACCAGGCCAGGGGTTACAAGCTATCTAACTTAAACCAAAAGTATGTGCGGACAAACCGCCAGGGAAAAGGACAACCAAAGATCCACTGATCCGTTACTCCTATCCAGCACCGCTGGATACCAGAGTGGATTTGTGGGAGCGGAATCCTCCGCAAAAGCTCCAGAACACAATAAACTAAATAATAAATAGTAGCGGTCAAGCCGCAACACACGGCTACGCCGCGACTCACGAACACCACAGGATGTTAAAGGTGCTCGGTCGGACTCCAGGAATAGATGACAAATTCCGAGTACTGGATCACTGAGGACAGGAACAACCGGGTTGAGCAGGACTGGAAACTCTCTGTAACTGACACAGCAAACAGGAAGCTATCACCGGCGTCTGTGAGAAGTCCTGAGAGTGCTTAAATTTGGGAGCCCTCCAATCATGATCCAGACAGGGTAATCACATAATGATGCCGTGCAGCTGCATGCTGCACGGCCAGAATACACAAGCACTGATTAATTAAGACCCAGCAACGGGGAACGCGGTCTGACCGTGGCGTCCCCGTTGCTAGGGTCTGAGCGGCTCCGTGCGCCCGGCGTCTAGCGTTGCTAGGGAGCCGGCGGCTGTCTGCCTGCGGCGTCCCTAGTTGCTAGGCGCCGGGCCGCACTGACGGGCGGACCCTCGGCGCCTAACAGTACCCCCCCCTTGAGGAGGGGTCAAGGAACCCCTAAGGCCAGGTTTCTGAGGAAATTCTCGAAAAAATGCCCTTTTGAGCCTCGGGGCATGGAGATCCTCATCCAGGACCCAAGACCTTTCTTCTGGACCATAACCTCTCCAATGTATCAAAAAATAAAGCCGACCCCGGGACAACTTGGAATCGAGAACCTTCTCCACTAAGAACTCCTGCTGACCCTGTACATCTATTGGTGATTTCCCCTGAGAGATCTTGCGAGGAAATCTACTGGACGAAACATATGGTTTTAACAAGGAGCAATGGAAGGTATTTCCGATCCGTAAAGTTTTTGGTAAACGTAACCGGAAAGCCACTGGATTGACTTTTTTGATAATATGAAATGGTCCAATAAATTTAGGACCCAATCTGGCTGAGGTTTGTCGAAGTTTAATGTTGCGAGTCGACAACCATACCCTATCTCCAACTTTAAAAGTGCACGGCCGCCGGAGCCTGTCAGAAATTTTTTTCTCCCGAAATGCCGCTTTTCTGAGAGCCAGGTGCACTTTTCTCCAAATGAGTTTGAGATGAGAGGTCAAGGTCAGTGAGGAGACAGAGGAATGTTGAAAAAAGGAATTAGCTCTGGGGTGAAAACCAAAAACTGTAAAAAATGGAGATACATTGGTGGAGGAATGACAGGCATTGTTGTAAGCAAACTCTGCAAACGGAAGAAACTCAGACCAGTCATTTTGGAGTTTGGCCGAGTACAAACGCAAATATTGTTTTAATGATTGATTAACTCGCTCAGTCTGCCCGTTGGATTGGGGATGGTAGCCAGACGTTAAAGATAATTTCATCTTTAATGAGGCACAAAAAGACTTCCAAAATTGTGCAATGAATTGTGGACCCCGATCAGAAACAATATCAGTGGGTAACCCATGGAGTCTGAAAACATGGCGGAGGAACAAGACTGCCAATCCCTGGGCAGATGGCAATCGGGGAAGAGCAATGAAATGGGCCATTTTGCTAAAACGGTCCACTACCACCCATATGACTCGGCATCCGGCTGACAGAGGGAGGTCCACTACAAAATCCATGGAAATATGAGACCATGGCCTAAGAGGAACATTCAAGGGCATAAGTTGACCGATAGGCAAGGAACGGGGAACCTTATGCTGTGCACAGACCTGACAAGAAAAAACAAACTCCTTAATGTCTTTGGAAAGACCAGGCCACCATACCGAGCGGGAAACTAATTCAAAAGTTTTAGCGATCCCCGGATGCCCGGCAACCTTGCTATCATGAAACTCCGTCAAAACCGTTGCTCTCAAAAACTCGGGGACAAAAAGACGACCAGCAGGAGTATTTCCAGGAGCTTGATGTTGAAGCTGCTTTAACTGGGTAAATAAATCTTGTGTGAGACCTGCCCGAATGACTGAAGACGGAAGTATGGGAGTAACAGGACTGTTGTCTTGAACTGGAAGAAAACTGCGTGACAGGGCATCTGCCTTGGTATTCTTGGAACCTGGCCTGAAGGTGATAATGAACTTGAAACGAGTAAAAAATAAAGCCCAACGAGCTTGCCGGGCATTCAGCCGTTTAGCTGATTCAATGTATTGAAGATTTTTGTGATCAGTCAAAACTGAAATGGTATGAGTGGCTCCTTCAAGCCAATGCCTCCACTCCTCAAAAGCCCATTTAATAGCCAGTAATTCCCGGTTACCAACATCGTAGTTGGATTCAGCAGATGAGAATTTCCTGGACATAAAGGCACAAGGATGTAATTCCAGGGAATCCGGATCCTTCTGAGATAGGATAGCCCCTACTCCAACCTCCGAGGCATCAACCTCAACAATGAAAGGCAATTCTGGGTTGGGATGTCTGAGGACCGGGGCTGAGACAAAGGCTTGTTTCAAGGCCTGAAAAGATAACTCCGCTTCACGTGACCAGTTGGTAGGATCTGCTCCCTTTTTAGTCAGTGCCACAATGGGAGCAACTAGGTCAGAGAAAGAGTGAATAAATCTTCTATAGTAATTCGCAAACCCTAAAAAGCGCTGAATTGCTTTTAAATTGGTGGGTTGCGCCCAACTAAGGATGGCTTGGAGCTTCTTTGGTTCCATACAGAATCCCCGAGGGGAAATAATGTACCCTAAAAAGGATACCTCCGTGACATGAAATTCACACTTCTCCAGCTTGGCATATAGGTGATTTTCACGTAATTTTTTTAGAACCTGACGCACCTGGGTAACATGTTGTTCAATAGAGTCAGAATATATCAAAATATCGTCTAAGTAGACTACAACGAATCTTCCAAGAAATTCACGGAGCACATCGTTAATGAGATCCTGGAAAACTGCCGGAGCGTTGGACAGGCCGAATGGCATAACCAGATACTCATAGTGGCCTGATTGAGTACTGAATGCCGTTTTCCACTCATCCCCTGACTTGATTCTGATGAGGTTATATGCTCCTCTCAGGTCAATCTTAGAAAAAATCACAGCCGAACGTAGCTGATCAAAGAGGACAGAAATCAGCGGCAAAGGGTAAGTATTCTTTACTGAGATTTTATTCAAGGCTCTAAAGTCAATGCAAGGTCTGAGTGATCCATCCTTCTTCTCCACGAAGAAGAAGCCTGCACTTAAAGGGTATTTAGATGGCCTGATAAATCCTTTCCCTAGGCTTTCTTTAACATACTCATTCATGGCCACAGTTTCAGGTCCGGACAATGCATATAACCTTCCCTTAGGCAAAGTGGCACCAGGAATTAACTCGATAGCACAATCATAAGGCCTATGGGGAGGCAGAATATCCGCATTGCCCTTGGAAAATACATCAACAAAATCCTGGTATTCCACAGGAATGGGTGCGGGAATGACAGCAGCTATTCTGATGGGAAGCGTAATACATTCCTTATTACAGATGGTACCCCATTGTAAGATCTCCCCCGACTGCCAATCAATGATGGGATTATGAAAGGCCAGCCAAGGGTGACCCAGAACCACAGGAACTGCTGGGCAATGGGTAAGGAAAAACTCAATCTTTTCAGAATGCAGAGCTCCTACCGAAAGTAGAACAGGAGGTGTACAGAGAGAAATAACCCCATTGGACAAGGGACTCCCATCTAAACCATGCATGGTGATACACCTACCCAAGGCTAACTGAGGAATACCTAAGGCCTTAGCCCATGTTAAATCCATAAAGTTCCCTGCAGCTCCACTGTCCACAAAAGCCGAGACCGAGGAACAGAGGCTGCCAAAGGAAACTTTAGCTGGAACCAACAGTGAATTATTTGAGGAGATAAGCTGCAGACCAAAGTGAACCCCCTCACAACTCACTTGGTCGAGGCGTTTCCCGACTTGTTCGGACAACTACGGGCAAAATGTCCCTTACCCCCACAGTATAAACAAAGACCAGAATTTTGCCTTCTGGTTCTTTCTTCAGGAGACAGTTTGGAGAGGCCTATCTGCATGGGCTCCTCTATGTCCACAGGAATGGAAAAAACACAAGGAGAAGACCCGACAGATGCTCCTTTTTCAGCCCTCCGCTCTCTGAGACGACGATCAATCTTAATAGAGAGCTCCATGAGTTTATCGAGAGTCTCAGGAGCGGGATACTGAAGGAGACTGTCTTTTATAGACTCGGATAAGCCGAGGCGAAACTGACTGCGCAGGGCTGGGTCATTCCAACCACAGTCGTTCGACCAACGGCGAAACTCCGTACAATAAATCTCTGCGGGATTCCTACCCTGTCTGAGAGCACGCAACTGACTCTCGGCGGATGCCTCTCTATCAGGGTCGTCATACAATAGCCCTAAAGACCCCAGAAAGGCGTCTACAGACAATAAAGCCGGATCGTCTGTCTTTAAGCCAAAAGCCCAGGTCTGAGGATCCCCCTGTAGCAAAGAAATAATAATTCCTACCCGCTGAGATTCCGTACCTGAGGAGACTGGTCTTAAACGAAAATACAGTTTACAAGACTCTTTAAAATTAAAAAACTGCTTTCTATCCCCAGAAAAACGGTCAGGCAGATGCATTTTTGGTT